>NC_087265.1:5910000-6242500 GCF_015220805.1 Pogoniulus pusillus
ACTGCAAGGAACCCTTTCCTAACATCCAGTTTCAATCTCTCCTCTGCCAGTTTAAACCCATTACTCCTTGTCCTGTCATTACAAGACCTTGTCAATAGTCCCTCCCCAGCCCTCCTGTAGGTTCCACTCAGATAGTGGAAGGCCACTCCAAGGTCTCCTCCAAGTCTTCTCTTCTCCAGGCTACAGAGCCCCAACTCTCCCAGCCTGTCCTCACAGCAGAGCTGCTGCAGCCCTCTCAGCATCTTGGTGGCCTCCTCTGTACTGGCTCCAACATTTCCATGTCCTGCTTGTGTTGGGAGCTACAGAACTGCACACAGGACTCCAGGTGGGATCGGAGGAGAGTAGAGCAAAGGGGCAGAATCCCCTCCCTTGCCCTGCTGCAGCCCAGCACAGGGTTGCTGTCTGGGCTGCACTCACACTGCAGGCTCATGTTGAGCTTTGCATCACCCCAGACCCCCAGGGCCTTTTCCTCAGGGCTGCTCTCAGCCATTTGCCACCCATCTTGTCCCTTAACTCTTTCCAGAGGTTAATATTTATATCCAGATGAAAGATCAGATCTCATTCACTCCTGCCAAGCATTTTATGCTCTGCAGAGAGCTGCAGATCCCTCTCTTCCACCTTTAGGCAAGCTATATGTCATTGAATACTTCACATTTTGCTTCATTAGGCAATCCTTCCCCTTTTAGTCTGCTTTCTGTGGATTTAAGAGCCCTTCAGTTTTCTCAGCCTCTTTTGAAGACATCTAAAAACGAACACAGCATGTCGACAGAGTCTCACAAGAGCCATGTCAGCTTAACCCTCTGCCCTCCCCATCCAGATCCTCTGTGTGTGCATTCCAGGAATAACCCAGAGCTGCTTTTCTCTGCAGCACTGATTGGATGCATAAAGTGGCATTCCCCAAAAGTGATGACAAGCCTTTATGGAGTGAAGAAGCAATTTTTCTTTTCATTGAACATGTAGTTCATTGTTGTTTCCAGCTCAGATCTCCACGGATGCCTAAATTAGCCCCGTGGCTGGTGACTCACCATCCTCCTTCATGGCTCTTTTCAACAAGTCTGGGTTCATGGTCTGGTTAACAGTTGGACTTGACATTGCTCTTCCTCCAAGAGGCATTCCCTCCTCCTAAGTCACTGCTACAGTACTGGCTGTTATTACACCTCGCTCTAATCACCTGCTTTAAATCAGCTTTCCTAGCTCGACAGAAGCTTGCCTTCCTCTGTCCTCATCCCTGGAGGTGTTCAAGGCCAGGCTGGATGAGGCTCTGGCCAGCCTGATCTAGTGTGAGGTGTCCCTGCCCATGGCAGGGGAGTTGGAACTGGCTGATCCTTGTGCTCCCTTCCAACCCTGACTGATTCTGTGACTCTATTTGCTATGCTCACAAAACCAGCAAGTGTTTCCAAATCATAGAATCAAGCAGGTTGGAAGAGACCTCCAAGATCATCCAGTCCAACCTAGCACCCAGCCCTGGCCAATCAACCAGACCATGGCACTAAGTGCCTCAGCCAGGCTTGGCTTCAACACCTCCAGGGATGGTGACTCCACCACCTCCCTGGGCAGCCCATTCCAATGCCAATCACTCTCTCTGACAACAACTTCCTCCTAACATCCAGCCTAGACCTGCCCTGGCACAGCTTGAGACTGTGTCCCCTTCTTCTGTTGCTAGTTGCCTGGGAGAAGAGCCCAACCCCACCTGGCTACAGCCTCCCTTCAGGTAGTTGTAGACAGCAATGAGCTCTGCCCTGAGCCTCCTCTTCTGCAGGCTGCACACCCCCAGCTCCCTCAGCCTCTCCTCACAGGGTTTGTGTTCCAATGAATGAGATGTGATTTGCTGTGCAGTTCTCTTGCAAGCTCCTGCAAGCAATCTCTCCCCCTTAAGGATAAACTCTGCTATTCCTAGGATGCTAGGACATCAACTTTATGCAGTCATTTAGGCTGGAGAAGACTAAGATCAAGCCCAATTATTAACCTAGCACTATAAGCCTACTGCTGAACCATGGACCTCAGCATCACAGCTACTCAGCTTCCTAAACCCTCCAGAGATGGGTATTCCACCACTGCCCTGGGCAAGCTCAGACAGAGCTTGACAACCCTTTTGGGGAAGAAAGTGTTCCTTATGTCCAACCTAATCCTCCCATAGAACTTGAGGCCACTTCCTCTCATCCTATTGTTTGTTCCTTGTGAGAAAAGACTGACTCCCACCTGACTGCAACCTCCTTTCAGGGAGCTGTAGAGAGCAATGAGGTCACTCCTCAGCTTCCTCTTTTCCAGACTAAACCCCTCCAGTTCCCTCAGCTGCTCCTCACCACACCTGATCTCCAGACCCTTCATTTTCTTCATTGCCCTCCTCTGGACCCACCTCATCTCTACTTGTAGTGAGGACCCCAAACTGCACCCATCTCTGAAGTGTTGCCTGAGCAGTGCTGAGTACAGGAGGGCAATCCTTAGAGAGGACCTGTCTGTAAGGACCAGAGAGTAGCTACATCATAGCTCCTCACCCCTGAAAGACAGGACTACTGCAGAAGTGCCTCCCTGCTGGTCACTGACATCTGGTGTTGTTCTGAACATCCATCCCCTCGTGTTCCTTTTGTAATGCCTCTCTCTCTCTCTCGGGATCCCAGTGCAGAGGTTAACAAGCCAAGGCCAGATCCCACACCACAAACCCCAAGCAGCTCACATCTTTGAACTGCAGGCCTGCAGCTACCTCTTGAAGACAACACCTCGAAGCCACAAGAGGCTTTTCATCCACCCTTGCACCCGAATGAGAACTACACAGGAGATCCAGTGCCAGAGATCCCATTGCTGTATCTTGCCCTTTGTGTGGATAAACTGGCTGACATCACAGGCACTAAATTTAACCTCCTGAGGTCACCAAGAGGCCACCCAGCATAAACAAGCATTGTGCTGCTGGCAAAGGCCATATTTTAACCCATAGTTAGAATCATAGAATCATAGAATCAACCAGGTTGGAAGAGACCTCCAAGCTCAGCCAGACCAACCTAGCACCCAGCCCTATCCAATCAACCAGACCATGGCACTAAGTGCCTCATCCAGGCTTTTCTTGAAGACCCCCAGGGATGGTGCCTCCACCACCTCCCTGGGCAGCCCATTCCAATGGGCACTGTTGTGTCACTGAGTCCTTTTTCTTCATTAACATTAGCAAGTTGCTTCTATTTTATGTTGTCCACAGAATCACAGAACTCTCAGGGCTGGAAGGGACCTCAGGGATCAGCCAGTTCCAATCTCCCTGACATAGGCAGGGACACCTCACACTGGATCAGGTTGCTCAGAGCCACATCCAGCCTGGCCTTAAAAACATCCAGGGATGAGGCTTCCACCACCTCCCTGGGCAACCTGTTCCAGGCTCTCACCACCCTCATGCTGAAGAACTTCTTCCTAACATCCAGGCTGAATCTGCCCTCCTCTAGCTTGGATCCATTCCCCTCACTCCTATCACTACCCAACACCCTAAAAAAGTCCCTCCTGAGCTCTCACAGAATGGTTTAGGTTGGAAGGGACCTCAAAGCTCAGCCAGTTCCAACCCCTGGACACAGGCAGGGACAGCTCCCACTAGAACAGGTTGCTCAAGGCCTCATCCAACCTGGCCTTGAACACCTCCAGGGAGGTTGTGGAGCACAGAAGCACAGAATGGGATCAAAGATCCCATTCTGTGCTTCTGTGCTCCACAACCTCCCTGGGCAACCTGTGCCAGTGTCTCACCACCCTCACTGCAAACAACTTCTGCCTAACATCCAGTTCCAACCTCCCCTCTGCCACTTCAAACCCATTGCTCCTCATGCGGTCAATACCAGACCTTGTCAGTAGTGCCCCCCCACAGGCCTCGGCAGGCACTGGTAGGCCACAATAAGGCCTCCTCTGGGCCTCCTCTTCCCCAGGCTGCACAGCCCCAACTCTCTCAGCCTGTGCTCACAGCAGAGCTGCTGCAGCCTCTGAGCATCTTTCCTATAGACCTTCCTCAGAGCCTTCTCTTCCCCAGGCTGCACAGCCCCAACTCTCTCAGCCTGTCCCCACAGCACAGCTGCTGCAGCCTCTGAGCACCTCTCCTGCAGACCCCTTCAGATACTGGAAGGCTACCATAAAGTCTCCTCAGAGCCTTCTCTTCTCCAGCCTGCAGAGCTCCAACTCCCCCAGCCTGTCCCCACAGCAGAGCTGCTGCAGCCTCTGAGCACCTCTCCTGTAGCCCCCTCCGGTTCAGACACAGGAAGGCCACAATAAGGTCTCCTCAAAGCCTCCTCTTCCCCAGGCTGCACAGCCCCAACCCTCTCAGGCTGTGCTCACAACAGAGCTGCTGCAGCTCTCTGAGCACCTTTCCTATAGACCTTCCTCAGAGCCTTCTCTTTTCCAGGCTGCACAGCCTCAACTCCCCCAGCCTGTGCTCACAGCAGAGCTGCTGCAGCCTGTGAACACCTCTCCTGCAGCCCCCCCAGTTCAGACACTGGAAGGTCACAATAAGGTCTCCTCAGAGCCTTCTCTTCTCCAGCCTGCACAGCCCCAACTCCCCCAGCCTGTGCTCACAGCAGAGCTGCTGCAGCTCTCTGAACACCTCTTCTGCAGCCCCCTCCCCCCTCCCGGTTCAGACACTGGAAGGCCACAATAAAGTCTCCTCAAAGCGTCCGCTTCCCCAGGCTGCACAGCCCCAACTCTCCCAGCCTGTGCTCACAGCAGAGCTGCTGCAGCCCTCTGAGCACCTTTCCTATAGACCTTCCTCAGAGCCTTCTCTTCCTCAGGCTGCACAGCCCCAACTCCCCCAGCCTGTGCTCACAGCAGAGCTTCTGCAGCCCTCTGAGCACCTTTCCTATAGACCTTCCTCAGAGCCTTCTCTTCCCCAGCCTGCACAGCCCCAACTCTCCCAGCCTGTGCTCACAGCAGAGCTTCTGCAGCCCTCTGAGCACCTTTCCTATAGACCTTCCTCAGAGCCTTCTCTTCCTCAGGCTGCACAGCCCCAACTCCCCCAGCCTGTGCTCACAGCACAGCTCCCGCAGACCCCCCAGTTCAGACACAGGAAGGCCACAATAAAGTCTCCTCAGAGCCTTCTCTTCCCCAGCCTGCAGAGCCCAAAGTCTCCCAGCCTGTGCTCACAGCAGAGCTTCTGCAGCCCTCTGAGCACCTTTCCTTTAGACCTTCCTCAGAGCCTTCTCTACTCCAAGCTGCACAGCCCCAACTCCCCCAGCCTGTGCTCACAGCAGAGCTGCTGCAGCCTCTGAGCACCTCTCCTGTAGCCCCCCCGGTTCAGACACTGGAAGGCCACTCCAAGGTCTCCTCAGAGCCTTCTCTTCCCCAGCCTGCACAGCCCCATCTCCCCCAGCCTGTGCTCCCAGCAGAGCTGCTGCAGCCTCTGAGCACCTCTCCTGCAGGCCTCCTCAGAGGCATTCCCTCCCTCAGACTCAGCAGCCAGTCCTTTCTGCCTAGCAGCCATTCCACAAAGCTGGAACAAAAAAGACCCAAAGCCACAACATTCAGGTAGCTGAGCATTTAGAAAGCACTTACCTAAGTCAATTATCAGTCCAAGTTTTTCCTTGAGGCTGTGATCTCCACCGGAGCAGGTCCAGAGCAACAAAAGAAAGCTGCTGAAGGGGGCTGCAAAACAGGTTTGATGAGGAGCACCTGGGGCTGTTTAGTCCGGAGAAGAGCAGGCTGAGGGGAGAGACCTCACTGCTCTCTACAGCTGCCTGATTGCAGATTGGAGCCAGGTGGGGCTGATCTCATCTCCCTAGTGCCAGGTGATAGAACGAGAAGAAGTGGCCTCAAATTGTGCCAGGGGAGGGTTAGGTTGGACATGAGGATTAAGAGTGGTCAGGCAGTGGAGCAGGCTGCCCAGGGAGGTGGTAGAGTCCCCATCCCTGGAGGTGTTCAAGGAATATGTGGGCATGGCACTTGGAGACAAGGTTTGATGGCCATGGTGGTGTCGAGTTCACAGTATCACAGTGTCACCAAGGTTGGAAGAGACCTCACAGATCATCAAGTCCAACCCTTTACCACAGAGCTCAAGGCCAGACCATGGCACCAAGTGCCACGTCCAGTCCTGCCTTGAGCAGCTCCAGGGACGGCGACTCCACCACCTCCCCGGTGTGCTAGTTTGAAGCAAGCTGGAATGTTTTGGTAACAGAACTAGATAACAGGCAGTGAAATGAAAACAATTGATGTCAACTTCTCTCAGAGTCTCGCTGAGAGCTCTGGGAAGAAGAAGTAAACTTTCTCCATTTTGTCTCTCACTCTTGCTTTTGCCTTAGACCGAGACACATCTTTCTAACATCACTGCTTTCTAACCCTGCTCCCTAACCTCTTGGCTGCACCTCTCTTCTTCCTGAGAACTGGGGTAAGGTTGAGAGGGGCCAGGGGGAGGTGTTGGGGTGGTTTGAGAGCCCCTCCTGGGGACTCAGGTTTCTGGGAGGGGAGTTGTGCTTTTGTATTGTCTATCCTTTGTATATTTCTGTATATAATTGTATATAACTGTATATATTGTAAATAGCTGCTTGTAAATTCTGCTAGCTGTAAATAAATTGCTTCATCTATATTCCCAGGGTCCGTCTGAGTTAGCTGGGGCAAATATAAAGTGTGGGGGGGCGGGTAAGAGCCCAAACCATCACACCTGGGCAGCCCATTCCAGTGTCCAATGACTCTCTCAGTGAAGAACTTTCTCCTCACCTCAGCCTAAATCTCCCCTGGCACAGCCTGAGGCTGTGTCCTCTCGTTCTGGTGCTGGCCACCTGAGAGAAGAGAGCAACCTCCTCCTGGCCACAACCTCCCCTCTTAGATGATGGATGATCTTAGACTGGATGACCTTTGGAGGTCACTTCCAACCCAAAACACAGGAGACAAAGCAGGATCTAATGCTGAACAGCTTCCAACTAGACTAGCAGCTGAATGATTAACTAAGTGAAAACCCAACCCAACAAACTGATAGACCCAGCTTCCTTTGATCCTGTCCTCTGGAACCAGAATTGCTAGACTCACTATCTGTAAAAGCATGACTTGGGTTTCTTTCACACACACACATATATATATATATACACCCCAAATATTTGCAAGCAGAGTTGTTTACTTTCATTGCTATATTTAAAGGCAGCACCACCAAAACACAGTGGGTTTTAAAGAGAGGGTAAAAACACAACCCAAGTAGAGCTTCACTTTTGACTATGGTGCTGCTTACCCTCTTTCTTAAAGCATTCATATAAATTCTTAGGTCATGGCAAAGCCTATACTTAGAGGCAATGGAAATGTCAGGAGTAAATCATCTTCAGTGTCTTGTTTTCATGGTTATTTTTTGACACTGACAGGTTAATGCAGGCTGAGTAGCAGCACAGACTCAAAGGTATCCTGGGAGGCATGAGTAAAAGTGTGGCCAGCAGGTCTGGAAAGGTTTTCCTCCCCCTCCTACTCTGCTCTGCTGAGATCACAGTTGGAATACTGTGTCTAGTTTTGGGATCCCCAGTTCAGGAAAAGCAAAGATCTGCTGGAGAGGGTCCAGCAAAGAGCTACAAGGATGATGAAGGGACTTGAACATCTCTGCTATGAAGAAAGATTTGGGCTGTTCAGACTGGAGAAGAGAAAGCTGAGAGAGAATCTTATTGATATCTATGAATCATAGAATCAAGGAGGTTGGAAGAGACCTCCAAGCTCAGCCAGACCAACCTAGCACCCAGCCCTGGCCAACCAACCAGACCATGGCACTAAGTGCCCCAGCCAGGCTTTGCTTCAACACCTCCAGGCACAGTGACTCCACCACCTCCCTGGGCAGCCCATTCCAATGCCAATCATTCTCTCTGCCAACAACTTCCTCCTAACATCCAGCCTCCTGATGTTCTCCTGACCCCACTCCTCCAGCCTGTCTAGGTCCCTGTGTCCAAATGGGATATTCCAAACAGTGACTCAAGAGAGGATCAAAGAAGGAGAAAGAAAAAGAACCTCAAATAAGCCTAAAATGAAACAAACATGAACAAGATGCCAAATAACTGTTACCTTTTTTTGGTGATATCATGCAGCAAAGAGGACCCAGGTGAAGTTCTCAACCTAACACTCCAACTAGCTGTAGAAACTTTAACATTAGTGTGAGATTCAGAAGAAAAACCCAGACTGGAAGCAGTGCAAAAGCTACTGTGGGTCACCCCAAGATATTTACATGACATGAAGTCAGCAGCAGCCTTGGTTTGGTGCTTGGTGGTTTTTTCCCTGACTGAATGTAGTCATTGGCATGAAGGGTAAGCCTCTGGAAGGGGAGCTCAGAAGGGTACTTCTCCTCACATGGCAGCACCTGTCACACCCTCCAGTGCTCTTTACTTAGGTCCTTTGAGAGTCTTGAGAGAAAACATCATCAAGATGATGTCAAACAGCCTGATTTATCTCTCCTCCTACTGTTCTCGAGCCAGCAGCAGGGTTTGCCACATAAGCACAGCACAGAAAGAAGGCAGATCAAAGGAAGGCTTCCTGAAGAACACGAACCCAGCTCTGAGTATATTCATCAGGTTTCCCAGGCGAGCTCAGATACAGCACACAGCTCCTTCCTTTGTTAGCAGGAGATTGCTAGCTAGCAGAATATTGACTGAAGTGAGCATAAACCAGGAAAGGAAGGGGAGGTCCTGTTCAAAGAACCTTTTATTCTTCAGAGATTCAAAGCATCTCCCCCTTTGGCCCACTCTTGTGACATCCCACTGCTAACACTGTGCCCAGTTCTGGTGTCCTCAGCATAAGAAGGACACAAAGCAAGCCTAGAGGAGGCCACAAAGATGATCCAAGGGCTGGAGCACCTCTGCTGTGAGGATAGGCTGAGGGAGCCAGGAGAGTTCAGCCTGGTTAACATAGGACTTTGGGGAAACCCTAGAGCTGCCTTGCAGTACCTGAAAGGATCCCAGAGGAAAACTGAGAGGGACTTTTCCTAAGGGAGTCTAGAGACAGAACAAGGGGGAATGGTTTGAAGCTGAGGCAGAGCAGGGTTAGACTGGATCTTAGGAAGAAGCTCTGCACTATCAGGGTGGTAAGACTCTGGAATAGGCTGCCCAGGGAGGCTGTGAATGACTCCTGCCTGGGAGTGTTCAAGGCAGGTTGGATGAAGCCTTTGAGCAGCCAGATCTAGTTGAGAGGTGTCCCTGCCCATGGCGGGAAGGTTGGAGTTGATGATCTCTCAGGTCCCTTCCAACCTAGGCCATTCCATCTTCTACGGTTCCTCCTTCCAAGACAAATAAACTTCTACATGCATAGAGGCACAAACATCAGCTGTAAATTCCCATTACAAAGCTCTGACTAGCAGCCAGAATTTCAGTTCTCCTCCTGTCTCCAACACTTGCCCCTTTGGGCAAGCCTCTGTCTCATTACTCTGCAGTAAAGATAACACAAATCTTTTGTCTTTTGGACAACTCAAACCACCATTAGCACTACTGCTGCAAATAGTTAGCTTGGAGCAGCTACAATGAGAAGTGCAGATGTTATAAGGTGATTGATCTATAATTCAGAGCCACAGACCTCCAGGAACTGGTTGCAGAGTGATGCAGCTGCAGAGAGGTCTATTACATGATGCTCACTGCCTCTTGGCATTGATGGGCCTGCTTCTTTTCTCTCCCAAACGTGGTTTGTGGCTCCACTTCACTTATGCTGAAGGAAGAAACCCAATTTCTTCTGGGTGGTCCACAGCAGGTGCACACACAAGAATTTTCCCACCTCAGAGGTCAGAATGAGAGAATCAGAACAGAATGCTTTGAATTGGAAGGGACTTCTAAAGCTTATCTGGTTCAGCCCTGCTGCACTCAGCAGGGACAGCTGCAGCTAGAGCAGGTTGCTCAGAGCCCCAAACAACCTTGCAATGCTTCCAGGCAGAGCAGAGAGGCAGGATCCCCTCTCTCCATCTCTGGACACACTTCCTTTGCTGCAGTCCAGGCTGCCATCATCCCTCCAGGCTGCAACTGCCCTTTGCTGGCTCTTGTCCAGCTTCTCACCCACCAACATCCCCAAGCCCTTCTCTGCAGGGCTGCTCCCAATCCCATCATCTCCTAGCATGGATTTATATCGAGGGTTGCCCTAACCCAGGTGCAGGACTTCATCCTTTGTTTTACTGAGCCTCATGAGGTGCAGCTGGGCTCACTTCTTCAGTTACTGAGCCTCAGGAGGTGCAGCTGGGCTCACTTCTTCAGTCTGTCCAAGTCCCTCTGGAACTCACATGAGAAGGAAAAATTCCACTATTTAGTACTGAGGCATCAATGCCTGTATTCACCAAGGACATGCTCCCAAGAAGGGAACAAACTGACTAGAAAGGTGTGTTTGACATAAAAGTCCTTTTACTTTGTTTTTTTCCCATGGGCCAAAGAAGAGTAGTGCTACTCTCAGTCCTTATGGCATCTCCCCATCCCAAGGGGGTTCAAATTCATGCAGGATTCATCTGAAAGGCTCCTGGTAAAGTGGCATCACACATTGCCCACTTGATCTCTCTCTCTCTCGCTCTGAACCCCTCTGACTCCCAGACTCTGACTCTAGCAAATGGAAAAACCAAAGATGCAACTCAGGTGAGATGTGAACTTCTAAAAGACTCATCTAAAGGCAAGGTGCCAGAAGCTGCTGTGGAAAGGGTGAGATTTAGATCAAAGCTCAGTGAGTGCACTCAAGAAATACCATAATAACTAAATCCCTTCACCAACAGACAGCTCAGGTGGCTGCAGCCTTCCTGACCTGAGGGATGCTGAGTAAGAAATGGGCTGAAGTGTTCATAGAATAATAGAATCAACCAGGTTGGAAGAGACCTCCAAGCTCAGCCAGGCCAACCTAACACCCAGCCCTATCCAGTCAGCCAGACCATGGCACTAAGTGCCCCAGCCAGGCTTGGCTTCAACACCTCCAGGGACAGCAACTCCACCACCTCCCTGGGCAGCCCATTCCAATGCCAATCACTCTCTCTGACAACAACTTTCTCCTAACATCCAGCCTAGACCTCCCCTGGCACAACTTCAGACTGTGTCCCCTTCTTCTGTTGCTGTTTGCCTGGCAGAAGAGGCCAACCCCACCTGGCTACAGCCTCCCTTCAGGTAGTTGTAGACAGCAATGAGCTCTGCCCTGAGCCTCCTCTTCTGCAGGCTGCACACCCCCAGCTCCCTCAGCTTCTCCTCATAGGGTTTGTGTTCCAGGCCCCTCCCCAGCTTCCTTGCCCTTCTCTGGACACCTTCCAGCACCTCAACATCTCTCTTGAATTGAGGAGCCCAGAACTGGACACAGCTCATGGTTACACTGCAGCATGAGAGACTTCAGCAAAGCTGCTGAGTGGTCTACAGGACAGGGCTGGTGAGGAGCAGCTGAGGGAACTGGGAGTGTGTAGTCTGCAGAAGAGGAAGCTGGGAGGAGACCTGGTTGCTCTCTACAGGTCCCTCAAAGGAGGTTTGAGCCAGGTGGGGATTGGTCTCTTCTCCTTAGTATCAGGTGATAGAACGAGAAGAAATGGTCTGAAATTGTAAGCAGGGCAGGTTGAGGTTGGAAATGAAGAACAATTTCTTTGCTGCAAGAGTGGTCAGGCATTGCCACAGGCTGCCCAGGTTGGTGCTGGAGTCACCATGCCTGGAGGTGTTCAAGGAACACGTAGGCATGGCACTTGGGGACATGGTTTGATGGCCATGGTGCTGTTGGGTTGCTGGTTGGACTGGGAGATCTTAGAGGGCTTTTCCAACTGAAAACGTTCTGTTAGGTGTGCCTGGGAGCCATCTGGGGGAGTTTCTCTCTTTTCCTCAGCTCATTTAAGTGGAAAACATTCAGATAAAAAGTGACCAACACCTCCAACTGTAAAGTGAGGGGAAAGACTGCCACATGCTCAGCATTCCTGCCTGACATTGCTGAGATGGGAGCTCACATCCTGAAATACAATCCACAGTAGTCCATAAAATATGAAGCCTGCCTGCTAGTTGTGGCTTGTAGGACTTTGCAGAAGCAGTTCCCAGCAGCAGATTGCTCCCTGAAAGGTCATTAACACAACACAAAGGTCATTAACACAACAGCCACCATGAGAACTTCTCCTCGGGGCTATTATTAACAGTGCTAACCAGCTGTATGGAATCTGTTGTGGCTCCTGCTGCTCAGCTCTGCAGTGGCACCAGACAACGAGACAAGGAC
Organism: Pogoniulus pusillus; assembly: GCF_015220805.1. Classification (NCBI taxonomy): domain Eukaryota; kingdom Metazoa; phylum Chordata; class Aves; order Piciformes; family Lybiidae; genus Pogoniulus; species Pogoniulus pusillus. The sequence continues at coordinate 5,922,097 of NC_087265.1, forward strand.
TTCATTACTGAAGTCAGTAAGGTGAGGTTTCATTGCAATAAGGAATGACACCTCCAGCTCACCTGGCATCGCATCCTAGGAGCAATGTCCTGGCCTGGATCAGCAATGGTGTGGCCAGCAGTAGGGAAGGGACTGTCCACCTGTACTGGGCACTGGTGAGGACAAACCTTCAATACTTTGTTCAGTTGAGGGGCTGGAATGTGTCCAGAGAAGGGCAGCAAAGCTGGTGAAGGCTCTGGAGAAGAGGGCTGGAGAGGAGCAGCTGAGGGAAATGAGGTTTTTAAGTCTGGAGGAGGCTGAGGGGAGACCTCATTGCTCTCCATAGCTCCCAGATGGGGGTTGGTTTCTTCTGCCTAGTATCAGGTGATCTACTCTGCCTTGGTCAGGTCACATCTGGAATACTGTCTCCAGGTTTGGGAGAAGGACCTCAGGGAACTTCTTGAAAGAATCCAGAGCAGAGCCACAGATATGGAGTGGAACACCTCCCTGAAGAGAAATGGTGGAAGGAGCTGGGGCTCTTCAGCTTGGAGAAGAGGAGCCTGAGCTGTGACCTTGTTCATGTCTACAAAGATGTGCAGGGCAGTATCAGGAGGACACCTTCCCAAACCCTAACATTCTCTGTGTGCTTCTGTGGTAGAAGAAGAGGAAATGGCCTCAAGTTGCACCAGGGGAGGTTTAGGTTGGAGATGAAGAACAATTTCTTTCTGCAAGAGTGTTCAGGCATTGAAACAGGCTGCCCAAGGAGGTGGTGTTCAAGAAACCTGTGGCCATGGCACTCTGGGACATGGTTTAATGGCTGTGGTGGTGTTGAGTTGAAGGTTGGACTGGATGATCTTAGAGGTTTTTTCCAAGCAAAACAGTTCTATGATCCTCAGTGGTAGAATCTGGAGGAGCTCATGAGCTAACACAAGCTTCTAACAGAAGTGCTCCCACTGACACTCCCTTGGTGACATAAATGGGGATCTCACCTGAAGAACTCGCACCAGGGGCAGAACAAAAAGGAACAAGCAGGAAAGTTACAACCTCCAAAGCTGGAATTCATGAGACACTTCATTTTTCTTTGGCCTTACACATCCCTGGTGTCATGCACTCAGCAGAAAACCCACAAGCCCTTCCCTCCAGTCTGATGCTGAGGTAAGGCAGGATTCCTGCTGCTCAGCCCCATGCCAAAGAGGCTGTACTGCCTCCTGAGCCCCTCTGTCCCTCCCCACTCACACACACGTTGAGGACGAGCCCAGTCTCCTGTATGGATCTTCTCATGTTGTCTCATCCTGTACCCAGCACTGGCCAGGCCATACCTGGAGTACTGTGTCCAGTTTTGGACCCCTCACTTCAAGAGAAATGTTGAGGTGCTGGAAGGTGTCCAGAGAAGGGCAAGGAAGCTGGGGAGGGGCCTGGAGCACAGCCCTGTGAGGAGAGGCTGAGGGAGCTGGGGGTGTGCAGCCTGCAGAAGAGGAGGCCCCGGGCAGAGCTCATTGCTGGCTACAGCTACCTGAAGGGAGGCTGTAGCCAGGTGGGGTTGGGCTCTGCTGCCAGGCAAGCAGCAACAGAAAAAGGGGACACAGTCTCAAGCTGTGCCAGGGGAGGTCTAGGCTGGATATTAGGAGGAAGTTGTTGTCAGAGAGAGTGATTGGCATTGGAATGGGCTGCCCAGGGAGGTGGTGGAGTCACCATCCCTGGAGGTGTTGAAGCCAAGCCTGGATGAGGCACTTAGTGCCATGGTCTGGTTGATTGGCCAGGGCTGGGTGCTAGGTTGGAGTGGCTGAGCTTGGAGGTCTCTTCCAACCTGCTTGATTCTATGATTCACCTGTCAGAAGTGACTCAGGCTCCTTGATGCATTTTTATTCCCCCTCTGCAACAAAGCAGCAAGGAGGGGGGAGGCAAACGTCATTTGTGAAACAGTTTTCATTCCGCCGAGCCTGGCAGACTTCCAGCTCATTTCCTTGAAAACGATGCCAGAGGAGGCTAAAAGCATGATGACTTCATTGGCCTTTTTATAGAGACACACCACGGTGGTGGATGGATAGAAACAGCTGCACAACTGCCCTGCCTGTGGCTAAAGCTGTGGCGTCCTTCAACAAGGCGGCAGCCCCCACGCCTGCTGTCGTGTAACCTGCAGCCACCAGATGCAAAGGTGGCCTTGCCACCTCAGCCAGGGTGTGCTGGCATTGCTGCTGTGGAGGGCACCTTGGTTTTCAAGGAAGGAGACAGCTTACCTTGGATTTGGGAAGCTCTTGTGACAGCTCTGGCAATGCTTGACCATGTTCTCAGCTGTGCTTGGTAGGGATGTGGAAGGGTGAGGTGATGCAGCCATTCACTTTGTTCAGTTGGTGAGGGGCTGGAGAATAGCAGATGAGGGACCTGGGGCTGTTCAGCCTGGGGAAAAGGAGGCTGAGGAGAGACCTCATTGCTCTCTACAGCTCCCTGAAAGGAATCTGGAGCCAGGTGGGGGTTGGTCTCTTCTCCCTAGTAAAAAGTGATAGGATGAGAGAAAATGGCCTCAAGCTGCACCAGAGAAAGGTTTAGACTGGATTTTGTCATAGAATGGTTTAGGTTGGAAAGGACCTCAAAGATCATCCAGTTCCAACCCCCCACTATAGGCAGGGACACCTCTCACTAGAACAGGTTGCTCAAGGCCTCATCCAACCTGGCCTTGAACACCTCCAGGGAGGTTGTGGAGGACAGAAGCACAGAATGCTGGGTGTGGAGAAAGCATCACAGGCACATCAGGAGGCCAGTGACATCCCTGTGTGGCTGTCCTCAACAAAAGCTCATCCTAAGCTATAAAAGCCACCATGAGTAAGGGGTTAGTGGTCTTCAAAACAGACCCTGAAATGCCTCCGTGACATTGTCAGCATTGATTTGGGCTAAGAGGTGACCGAGTTTTTAGCAGCACATTCAACTGATGGTTTAGAGGAAAGCTGATAACCTACAAAGAGATGCCTGGCACAGGAGAGACCAGACAGGGATCACTCTGGCCTTTGGATATCAGCTGGTTTTGTAATCCAGAGCCAGATGAAACCCATCAGGCTTCAGGTCTAGAGCAAAACCTGGCAGCTTTTAAAATCAGTTGTGAAAACTGCAGCATGAGAGGGAATTCCACCCTGGAAAGCTGAAAATGCAGCTGAACCTCGTGAGAGAGGTTCTTCTCCCCTTCTGCTCTGCCCTAGTGAGGATGTATCCGGGATACTGTCTCCAGGTTTGGGCCCCTCAGCTCAAGAAGGACCTCAGGAAACTGCTTGAAAGAGTCTAGAGCAGAGCCACAGAGATGGAGTGGAAATCTGCTGTCTACAACTACCTGAGGGGAGGTTGTGGCCAGGAGGAGGTTGCTCTCTTCTCTCAGGTGGCCAGCACCAGAACAAGAGGACACAGCCTCAGGCTGTGCCAGGGGAGATTTAGGCTGGAGGTGAGGAGAAAGTTCTTCCCTGAGAGAGTCATTGGACACTGGAATGGGCTGCCCGGGGAGGTGGTGGAGTCACCGTCCCTGGGGCTGTTCAAGGCAGGATTGGACGTGGCACTTGGTGCCATGGTCTGGCCTTGAGCTCTGTGGTAAAGGGTTGGACTTGATGATCTGTGAGGTCTCTTCCAACCCTGATGATACTGTGATACTGTGATCTCCCTGCTGAGGAAGGTGGAAGGAGCTGGGGAATTTTAGCTTGGAGAAGAGGAGCCTGAGCAGTGACCTCATTCATGCCTATAAAGATGTGCAGGGCAGGGTCAGGAGGCTGGAGCCAGGCTCTGCTCAGTATGCCCAGTGACAGGACAAGGGGCAATAGGTGCAAGCTGGAGCAAAGCAGATTTGATGTGAACATAAGGGGTAACTTTCACTGCGAGGGTGCCAGAGCCCTGGCGCAGGCTGCACAGAGAGGTTGTGGAACCTCCATCACTGGAGACATTTACAACCCACCCGAATGCATTCCTGTGTGACCTGCTCTAGGTGCTCCTGCTCTGGCAGAGGGTTGGACTGGATGAGCTTTTGAGGTCACTTCCAGCCCCTAACATTCTATGATTCTGTTTGCTGAAGAGCAAGCCCTTGGAACTCAAAGTTTTAAGTGTCAATAGACAAAAAGGGAAGTTAATTGTGCTCGAATGCCAGCAGAGGTTCAAAGCAACTCTTCCTTCACATCTGAAAATCACAGTATTGGGAAAGCCCTTTAAGATCACCCAGTCCAACCACTCTCTAACTCTGCCAAGGCTGGTACTAGACCAGGTCCCTCAGCACCACATCTCTGCAGCTTTGAAACACCTCCAGGGATGGGGATTCGGCTTTCCAGGGAGCCTGCTCCAGCATCTGAGAACCCTGTTCTTTAAGGGCAGGTGAAGTTAAGCACCACACAACCCAAATCTAGGGGCAGAAATCTGAAGGTTTGCAGACTGGGAAGCAGGAAAAACTGTGCCACTGTGCTCCTGAGAGCAGGAAGAGCTGCAGGAACAGGGACAGCCCTGCAGTACCAGCAGTGGGGTTGGTTCCTTTAGAACACCCTCAGGGAGCAATTAAGTATTTACCAAAGAGCAGAGGGTCACCTCCTTCCCCAGACTGCTGCAGCATTTCCCTCCTCACATGAAGTAATAAATAAAGGTGCTCAGCAAGCATGAAATTGTTCCTTACCCACTGCTTGATGGAGGGAATGAAGGTGGAATGGAGTTGCCAGGAGCTTCAGGAAGACCTTCTGGTGGCCTTACAGAGCTTAAAGGGGCTGATCGGAAAGCTGGGGACAGACTTTGGAGCAGGGCCTGTTGTGACAGGACAAGGATGGTTTGAACTGAAAGAGAGAGATTCAGACTGGAGAGAAGGAAGAGATTTTTAAACTGAAGGTGCTGAGAGCCTGTCCCAAGTTGCCCAGAGAGGTGGCAGATGCTCCAGTGCCTGGAACCATTGCAGGTCAGGTTGTTTGGGGTCTGAGCAACCTGCTCTAGCTCTAGCAGATGTCCCTGCTGAGTGCAGAGGGGTTGGACTGGGTGACCTTGAAAGGTCCTTTCCAACCCAAACCCCTCCATGATTCTAGGACTTTATCAGTATATGCTTGCACATTAAGAACTGACTAAACCACTTAAGACATGGATGTCCATCAACTGCAGCTACATCACCTCCTTGAACTCCACCCCCAGCCTAATCCAGGAGGATCAGAGCTTTGCTAGACACACACAGAGGTAGAGCCATAGCAAGCTCAGCTTCAGATCCCTGGAGGTGTGCAAGAAACAAGTGGCCATGGCACTTTGGGACATGGTTTAATGGCCATGGTGGTCTTAGGTTGAAGGTTGGACTTGATCTTAGAGGCTTTTCCCCAACCAAAACAATTCTAGGAGCAAGTTTCCACCCAGCATTGCCCAAGCCTTGAGAACCAGCTGGTCTGGGCTTACCAGCAGCAGGACTGGACTCAGCACACTTTGTCCTACCAGCACAGCACTGTCACCACACACAACATTCTGCTTTCCCTCTGAAGGCCCCAGCTCCTCAGGGAACCAGCAGCAGCTTTTGCCCAGGCAAGGTTTCAGCAGCAGGTAAGCATAAAGAGTAGTTTGGTGCTTAGGTGACACATCCTTCCCACACAGATGGCATGACTCAAAGCTACAGCTCCTCTAATCTGGTCTTGGTTTTGCCCCCGTCCCCTCCTGCGTGAGAGGAGGATCTGCTCAGACAGGCTCATGCTCAAGCACACAGAGAGAGACAAGCAGCAGCCAGCAGTGATGCTGCTTTATTTCCACAGCTTCTCCTGAGGCCCTCACCACTGCACCCAAGTTAGCCACTGCAAACCTCACCTAAAGAACAGGGCTTGTCCTGAGACTTCTACCTTGATTCTCCTGAATTCACATGAATGGTTTATTGTGCCAGTGAGCTCTCAACGAGAGAGACCTCAAGCAGCTGCAGGGCTTTTGCTGGGCAAAGGCTACCTCAGAGTTTCAGAATCACCCCAGGATTCTGAACTTCCACATCTACACAGGATTGCTGCCCCCTCCCACCATGCCACTGAGGCTCTGTGCTTTTTGTTCCTCACTACTGGGCAGCGAGTTAAAGCAACGAAGTCTGTGAAGATCTATAGAATATGATCCCAGGATCCCAGCAGGGCTGGAAGGGATCTCTGGAGATCATCCAGTCCAACCTCCCTGCTAAAACAGGGCACCCACAGCAGCTTGCCCAGCAGCACAATGCCCAGCTGGGCTTGGAGGCTCTCCAGACAAGGAGACTGCACAACCTCTCTGGGCAGCCTGCTCCAGACCTCCAGCACCCTCACACCAAACAAATTCCTCTTCAAGTAGAACCTCCTGGCTTCCAGTTTATACCCACTGCCCCTTGGCCTGGCACTGGGCACCACTGACAAGTCTGGCCCCAGCCTCTTTTTTGCTCTCCACAGGTCCTTTAGCTCTTGCTGAGCATTGCTCAGATCCCCTCTGGGGCTGCTCTTCTGCAGGCTCCACAGCCCCAGGGCTCTCAGCCTTTGCTCCTCACAGAGATACTCCAGGCCCCTCAGCAGCTTTGCAGCCTCCACTCTTGCCTCTTGAACTGAGGAACCCAGAACTGGACCCAGGACTCAATATGTGGTCTGACAAGGAGGAGAACCACCCTCAACCTCATGGCCACACTTGTTAATTCACCCAAAGATACATCACCTCTTGTCCTGCCAGAACAGGCCCTGAGAAAAAGTCTGTCCCCAGCTTTCTGATCTGCCTCAAGCACTGCAAGGCCACCACAAGGTCTCTCTGGAGCCTTCTCTTCCCCAGGCTGAACAAGCCCAACTCTCTCAGCCTGGCCTCCCAGCCCTACTAGTATTGCTGTGGCCTCCTCTGGCCTCGCTCCAACAGGTCCCTGTGTCTCCTGTGCTGAAAGCAGGCTCAAGTGCTAAACCATCACTACTGCCACAAAGGAGCACTGACCCACCCCCAGACAACTCCAGGTCTTTCAGTCCCACCTCCATCCTACCTTTCTGCTCCTTACCACTCCATGCCTGTGCCACAAAAAGCTCTTTGAGCAGCCTGACCCACACTGCTTTAGCTGTGAGTTAGGTTACAAACAGAAGTAGTTTTGTGACAGTCAGGTCCCCAAGCCCCACAACAAGCATTTGTGGTGCTGCAAAGGAGACAAAGGGGTTTCTTTTGGTGGCAGCAGAGGCTTCAAGTGATTGATCACCTTGGATATGACAAATTTCCCTTTAAACAATAAAAGCCTTTACTTTCAAGTGTTTGCTGATAAAAAGGAGGATCCTGCTCCCATCTGGCCTCCCTGGAGGGAAGCAGTCTGAGGTGTTCAATGCCAGGCTGGATGAGGCCTTGAGCAACCTGGGCTAGTGGAAGGTGTCCCTGCCCTTGGCAGGGGGGTTAGAACTGGCTGATCTTGAAGGTCCCTTCCAAGCCAAACCATTCTGTGAGTCTCTAAGGTGGAGATGCAGCAAGAAATCATGGAATCACAGAAGGAGCTGGGTTTGAAGGGACCTTCAAGATCATCCAGTTCCACCCCCCTGCCATGGGTAGGAACACCTTCCACTAGAGCAGGTGGCTTCAAAAGGGGAGCAGTGGGCAGGATGCAAAAGCTGGCCCCTGAAACGAGCTATAATGCAGGGTCTGGATCAAGGCTTGGCTGGCAGAAAGAGGAGATGATCATAACCTTTCTGGAGCAGCTCCAGTTGTGCCATGGCTTGTTTGTGGAGCACAGATGGGCCCAAGTGTGCCACATGGAGAGGAATATATAGATACAGACCTTGCCATCTGCTGCTGATGTGGGAAGGGAACCAGAGGCCCTCAGCAGATCTGTGCCTGCCACCAAACAACATAAAAAGAGGAGCTTTAGCCATTTGGACTTCCCAAACCTCCACCACCTCCTGCATTCTGCATCACACTGCCAGGCAGGAAGGGCACAGGCAACCTGCAAAGCTCAGCTGCCTGGCCCTCAGGGCTGCAAGGAGAAACCCTCTGGGGTTTGGTTTTAACCTTCACTCTTCTCCAGCCTGTGCTGCTCACCAGCAGCTCCTGTCCATCCAGCCAGCCAGCCATCCCTCTGTCCACTCTCCTATCCCTCTGTCCATCCAGCCATCCCTCTGCCCACCTACCCACTCCTCTGTCTATCCAGAGGGACCTCCTGCTTCCAGAAAAATCAGAATCATAGAATCAACCAGAAAGAAGGCTTAGTTTTAAATCTCCATTAACTGAAGTACAGACATCATCCAAGTGCCCCAGCTGCTCTCTGCCCTGCACCTGACTCTTTTCCCAGGCTCAGCTTTAGCAACTGTACCTTCTTCCAGCACAGGAAACATGAACATGAGGAGAATCTCTGGGGAGTTTCCAATGATACCTACAACCACTACAACTTCACTTGAAGTTAACCTCTGCTGTCAGGACTTTTTTCCCCCCACTTATGCTGCTAAAGCCTGATTGCCATCAGGGAAAACTTGACTATGGAAGAAGAGAGCACCACAGGGTAGCTTGGACTGCTCTGTGTCTGCACAGCTGAAACCTCAAAGGAAAACTAACCACAAGGGCTGAGAAAATGCCTCACTTGGGTGTTAAGGAGCAGCCTGAACACCACTGTGTGAAGGAAACCTTGAGCTGAATCACCTCATGGTGAGGAACATCACACGAAGACCAGAGGGAGGAGCAGTGAGACTCTCACCCCAGCACATCACCAACTCAGCCCTGACCTTGAACACCTCCAGGGAGGTTGATCTTTGATCACATTCTGTGCTGTCCTCCACAACCTCCCTGGGCAACCTGTGCCAGCATTTCACCACCCTCACTGTCAAGAACTTCTTCCTAACATCCAGTTTAAGTCTTCCCCTCTGCCAGTTTAAACCCATTGCTCCTCATCCTTGCTCTGCAATGCTCAGTGATGCACCGCCGAAAGGCTTTACCATTACATCCACTTCAATTAGTGACAAAGCATTCTCCAGACATAATTAGTCTGACAAGTCACAGCATTAATGCTTTATTAGGCCATTCAGAAGGACCTGCTCACAGGAGGATGCCTGCAAGGCCAAGCAGTCTTGGATTAAGATACTTCAGCAGAGTTCCTTGAAAACAATTCCAGCTGACTACCAAGACCCAAGGACAAGCTTAGTATTTCCTAAGTGATGTCTGAGAAGTGCTTGGAGGGCAGGGGAGGGAAATACTGTAACAAGAGCTATAAACTCACAGAGTCAGAGAAAGGTTTGGCTTGGAAGGGACATTCAGAATCATCCAGTTCCAACCCCCTTGCCATGGGGGCAGGGATGCCTTCCACTCACCCAGGTTGCTCAAAGCCTCATTCTATCTGGCCTTGAACACTTCCAGAGAGGGAGCATCCACAACCTCCCCAGGCAATCTGTTCCCAGGGAGACACCTCCCTCACTGGAAAGAATTCCTCCCTCATCTCTAGTCTCAATCTCCCCTCAAGTTTCCCTCCATCCCCTTTCTGCAGTAGTGGACTCCCCAACCCTGACAGGGCTTCAAAGCCATGGAGATGTGGTGGTGAAGGACATGGTTTAGTGGTGACCTGGTAGTGCTGGTTTAGTGGTTGGACTCAAGGATCTTAATGGTCTTTTCCAACCAAAATTACTGCTAAATACATCTATCATAAATCATGTGCTGAGACACTGGCACAGGTTGCCCAGAGAGGCTGTGGATGCTCCCTCCCGGGAGGTCTTCAAGACCACAGTGAATGAGGCCTTGAGCAACCTGGGCTAGTAGGAGATGTCCTTGCTCATGGCAGGGAGGCTGGAACTGGATGATCCTTAAGGTTGCTTCTAACCCAAACCATTCTATGACTCTAGATGATCTTATAGTAAGCAGAAATGGAATAGTTATGGTTGGAAAAGATCTTTAAGGTTATCAAGTCCAAAATTAACCAAACACTACTAAGTCCACCACTCAGTGATGTCCCTCAGTACCACATCTACATGGCTTAGAAACCCCTCCAGGGATGCTAATTCAATATCATGAAGGATGCTGAATGAGCACAGGAAGGGGAAAAAAAAGGTTCACTGAATGAACTTTAGGCACTTGAGCTTCACAGTGTCAAAGGTGCCCATCAGACACATTTAACAGCCACACAGAGAACCACAGGATTGTGTGGGTTGAAAAAGACCTCTAAGATCACCAAGTCCAACCTTCAACACAACACCACTATGGCCATTAAACCATAGAATCAACCAGGCTGGAGGAGACCTCCAAGCTCAGCCAGGCCAACCTAGCACCCAGCCCTGGCCAATCAACCAGACCATGGCACTAAGTGCCCCAGCCAGGCTTGGCTTCAACACCTCCAGGGACGGTGACTCCACCACCTCCCTGGGCAGCCCATTCCAATGCCAATCACTCTCTCTGACAACAACTTCCTAACAACATCCAGCCTAGACCTCCCCTGGCACAACTTGAGACTGTCCCCAAGTTTCATGTCCACATCTTTCTCGAACACCTCCAGGGCTGGTGACTCCACCACCCAGGAACATGCTGTATAATGCACTGGAAAACAACAACTAACCCTCCCTGGAGAAGAAAACAAATCACTCAAGAAGTGAAGCTACAGAGATTGCTGCCTGCATTTTGCAGGTTCTACATTCCACCTCTCCTCACGAGCACAAACCTGCACCACTTTCAGCTCACAGAGGCAGAGAGGATTTACCAAGTTTATTACCTGCTGAACCAAAAGAAGCATTTTAAGATTACTGAAATGTGACTTTATTTATTTGGGGTTTTGTATTGTCTTTTTTTTTTTTTTTTTGCTAGGAAAATGGCACTCTGCAGACCACACTTCAATAACCATTTGGAAAAGCTCCTTCCCTATTTTCCTCCCCTCCTAATATCCCAAGAATGATTCCAAGAAGAACAAAGGCAGATCTCCAACGCTAGCTGAAAGCAAAACAACACAACACAAAAGCAATAGAAATCAAGGTTGTGACTCATGGGAAGACAACAGCCTCCAAACAATAACTGAGTGAGGTTCAAAGCAGCACTGCTGCAAAGTTCACTTGGGCAGAGTCCTGGGAAAAAATGGGAATTGTCCTACAGGGAAAAGAGCTGTAAAGAAGAAGCATGTACAGAAAGAGATTGTGTGTTCAAAAGTTCATCTGCTCTCCTCCAGCTCTACCAGGTGACCACATTTAAAAGCATTTCTACCTCTCCATGAACAAGAAGGTGGGTAGGGAAGGACCATCACAGCCACCACCCCTCCATGAGGGTACACACTTGTGTATTTTGATCTTCATCTCTTCAGCATCTCTGTAAACACACTTCTGCTCCTCAAGAAGCTTCAGGCAGGCAAACCTTCCCACCAAAGGTTCTACCACATCTGGGTGACAGAGAGTCAAAGACTGCATTGAGTTGGAAGGGACTCTCAGAGGTCATCTTGACCAACCCCACCTTGCAGTCAACAAAGACATCTCCTACTAGATCAGTCTGCCCAGGGCCACACCAATTCTGATCTTGAGGGTCTCCAAGGACAAGGCCTCAATCACATCCCTGGGCAACCCATTCAAGTGTTTCACCACTTATCATGAAGAACTTCCTGCTGATGTCTACCCTAACACCAGTCTGGGGTGACACCACCTGGGTGACATCATTCCACTGTTGCTGTGCTTTGTGGCACTTGAAGGCACGATCACACCAGGCAAAGTGAGAGCTTGGAATCATGCTCTCTGTCTAAAATGGGGTGACAAGGAGTTGCCCAGCTACTATGGACACAACCTACTGTCCTTGTGGAGACTTCAAATCCAGCACTTCAAAGGAAGCTGTGTCTTCCATTCCTCTTGGGAATGCTGCAGGCACTCAATGTCAGAAGGCTTTGGCTGCCATGAGATTGATTGCAGCTACTGCATCTGCCCTCTAAAACATGATGGGATCACAGAATCGATGCAAAACTCATCATTGCATGTGACGCAGCACCACAGAAGGGTTTGGGTTGGAAGATCATCTAGTTCCAACCTCACACCTTTCATTAGCCCAGGTTGCTCAAGGCCTCATCCAACCTGGCCTTGAACACCTCCAGGGAGAGGGCAACCACAACCGTCCTGGGGAGCCTATTCCAGAGTCTCACCACCCTCACAGGAAAGAATTTCTTCTTAATCTCCATTTTAAATCTCCCTTTTCCCAGCTCAAAGCCATTGCCCCTCACCCTGTCACCACAAACTCTTGCCAGAAGCCCCTTCTCAGCTTTCTCATATCCCCTTTCAGGCACAAAAAGGCCACTAGAAGGTGTGCTCACATCTTTGTTTGCTGTCAGGTTAAGGCTGGATTGTTCACCATCCAACATACAGACAGCTGTTGGGATCCTGAACTCTTTGGAGCACAGATGTTGCTTTCATGGGCACATCTTCACTCCAAAGTCCTTGCTTGTGAAACAAAGATGAAGTGAACCACACACTTAGAGGGAAGTAGAAGTGGGCAGGATACTGAGAAGGTAAATAAAAAGAGTAAACATAACTTTAGCTATGTGTAAACTTCAAGTGAGCCATATCTGGACAAGCCACCACACTTTCATTATCCAGCTGCAGCAGCTCCTTCAGCCAGGGAGTAAGCAGCAAATTTCAGCCAGCAGCAGATACCAAAAGACTGCTCTGTGATTCTTCTTTCATACATTCATAGAACAGATTGAGTTGGAAGGGACCCTCAATATCCTAGTTCCAACCCCCTGCCACGGGCAAAAACACCTTCTGCTAGCCCAGGTTGTTCAAGGCCTCATCCAACCTTGCTCTGAACACCTTTGAGGAGAAGACATCCACAACTTCCCTGGGGCAACCTGTTCCAGCATCTCACCAGAAACAGCTCAAATTTTCTTCCAAACAAAACCCAACCCCACCACAACACACAACCTGTGGAGATCCAACCAAAACCAGGTGACACTTCACAATCCCACGGCACACTGTCGCACCGGGGCGAGAGGGAAGGCGCAAGACTCAAACCCCAAACTCTAGCTCAGAAGCAAGTCTGCTTTTCCTGTTTGCTGTTGTTTTTAGGACTAGAAAAGGTACAGTTCCATCTTGTAGGCAAAGGTTGTGCAGAGAGCTCGTTTCTTGCAGACAAACTGAGAAGAGTTCTTTGCATTCCATTGTTATTTCTTGGAACATGGATACAGTTTGCAATACACCAGTTAAATACCGAGACCTATGTGCATGCACCCTAAATATATGCATGTACATGTTAAAATGTAGAAGAGAGACAGCAGATTTCCCAGCCAGTGAGCATCAGAAATACCAAAAAAGAGATTAAAAAGGTAAAATTCTTTACCTGCCTTTGTTAAATACAGACTTTTGAGGCTGCCTCCTTTGCTTCTCCCCCCCAGGTTCACAAGGTGAAGCAGGCAGAGCGGAAGGCAGGGGGGCTGATGAGATTATCCCAAAGAGAAGCACCTTAAAAAGTTCAATCTGAGCTTTGCCTTAAAAAACAAAAAAGCCTTTTCCAGCCTTACCAGATGCATGAGCTACAAAAGGGAGGGGCACTGGAAACAGGGGGGCTATTTCATTTTGCACCCCCAAACATCCACCCCCAACATAAGCAAGCCTGTGATTAAGGCCATTGCACGCTTCCACAGCGCTGCCCACGTCTCAAAGCCAGCTGCCACCCCAGAAAGGGGCACTCTGGACACTGCCAACCCTGTGTCCTCCAGAAAGGGGCACTCTGGACACTGCCAACCCTGTGTCCTCCAGAAAGGGGCACTCTGCACACTGTCAAGCCTGTGTCCTCCAGAAAGGGGCACTCTGGACACTGTCAAGCCTGTGTCCTCCAGAAAGGGGCACTCTGGACACTGTCAAGCCTGTGTCCTCCAGAAAGGGAAACTCTGGACACTGCCAAGCCTGTGTCCTCCACAAAGGGGCACTCTGGAGAGCTGCTGCAGGAGACATCCATCCCCTTAGGTGCTACACTAGGAGTAGATAATCATGTAGTGTTCTGACACTTCTAACTCACCTGGGGAGCACATAAGGGAGTTCCCTTTTCAAGGGGAACTGCCCTGGAACTGCTGTGGGAACATCAAGGGCTGACTGATAGTTTTTTGAGTAGTGCTTGAGATGTGCTTGTTCCCAGTCCCAGTCCCATCCATTGCATACAGAAAGAGATACATTTTATGCTCCCAAAGTGTGCCTTCCTCTGAAAAAAAAACCCCAACCCCAAACACTTAATGCAGATTATGATTTCGTTTGGAAGGTTCCAGTAGGACTTTTAAACAGCCTTTTGTAGCTCTTTGGTTAAGAAAAAAAACCAAAAACAAACAACAAGAGATGATCTTTTTCCCTTTCTGACTTAAATCATAACTGAATGGTACTGCAGAAACCAGAAGAGCAGTGCCACAGGAGAGCACACCACCACAGGAATCACCTGGAGTCACCTAACCCAAAGGAAATCCATTTCGTTTGCAACTCTTTTGACAAATTGGAATTCTCTGCCAACACTGCAACTTGCAGCTCAATCTATGCACCCCAATCCAGCATGGCATCCTAATGGAAAACTCCTGGGAGGAACCAGCACTGCTCCTAAAAGGGAGTTTGCTTTATCAAATTGTGGTGAGCCACCTGTCTGCTTGCCTGCCTGCCTTGATGAACCTTCCAGCCACGTAGATAACAGAGGGAAAGAGGTGGTGATGAGGTTGGCCACGTCAGATAGGAGGTCCTGCTGCCAACAGACTGCTTCAGCTTCACACACTGGTCTGAACAGATTGCAGTTAACCTAAAACTGAGGTATAAATATACACAAATATGTACAGTACATAGACAGGAAAGAGAGTTCTGCATTTGTAACATCAGGAGCCTTAAAAATACTGGCAAGTTGGTTGGTATCTAAGCCATCCATTTGCTCTCTAATTGACTGGAGTAATGAAGCCAAGATCTTCCACTAGGGAGGGCTACACTGGAATGACAGAACTCAAAATTCAAAGCTCCTTCCTCTCCATCTTCACCACCAGCCTGTTTCAAGTGGTTGTCTCTTGACACGAAGGTCGATCACAGCATCTAAACTCATCCTCAGAGGAAAAGCAACAGGAAAGCCAAACTGGAGCTGTCAGCTGCAGCTTTCTTTTTGCTGAATGGTCTTAATTTATATACAGGGGTGCAGGGGTGTGTGTGTGTGTGCATCTAATGTAGAAAACAAAGTTGCAACCAGTTCAGTATAAATACACCTAACCCATTCATTCTGCCACTGGGAAGGTAACCATGGGTACAGCTCTTCTGAAGCAAGGTCTGTGCAAAGAGGTCATTAAAAATCATCTGATCTTAAGTCTTGACATCATCCACTCGAGTCCTTGGCACAGTCTGTGAACAAAAAGAGAAGAGTTTTTAAGGAATATGTGCACTGCTTAGGAGAAACCCTTCAAAGGTAATTCACAGACTGGCTTGGGTTGGAAGGGACCTCAAAGATGATCCAGTTCCAGCCCTCCTGCCATAGGCAGGGACACCTCCCGCTAGCCCAGCTTGCTCAAGGCCTCATCCAACCTGGCCTTGACCACCTCCAGGGAGGGGACATCCACAGCAGCCCTGTTCCAGTGTCTCACCAGCCTCACTGGAAAGAATTTCCTCCTAATCTCCACTCTAAATCTTCCCTCTCAAAGCCACTGCCCCACATTCTATCACTACAACCTCTTGTCAAAAGTCCCTGCCCAGCTTTCCTGTAGGCCCCTTCAGACACTTGAAGGCTGCTCTAAGGTCTGTACTAGGCCTCATAAGGTCTTTGTTTCATGGTATCAATATAAATTCTTACTGAGAACTCCAGTTCTGACTGAAGGAATCATTTCCAGGAACAGCTCACCCCTGAGCTCATCAATTCCTGGATCTCATTATGAAATCTACAAGTGGGAGACTTCAGATCCCAGCACTTCAAGCCATAAAATGAATTTATCTCTAACTATAATTATTCTTAATAAACCTGAAGAACTTCTAGGTCATTCCAACCCCACCCTCTTGAGGCCTAAATCATATCAAGTTGTGTCACTGTAAAGTGAGGCTGTGGATTTGATGTGAAAGTTGTTTTTCAGATCATCGCTGATCCTAATTCAGCATCTTCTGAGGCCAAAAAGTTGTTTCTTAGATCATCACTGATACTAAATCAACATCTTCTGAGACCAAAACTCTTGAAGTGTAACATTGCCATTGCCAGGGTAGGGATGTGTGTTAAAAAACCACAATAAAAACACTAAATCCCCCTCTACAGACAGGAATAACTCTTACCCCTCTCCAGTTAGAGCACAGCATGCTTGAATGTGCCACTGATGATCCTTAATTGAAGTCAGCTTCAGGAACTGAGAGATTTCAGCTACTGTCATACACTCTTTGACATCTTGCTTGTTAGCAAAGATCAGCAAACCTGCTTTTTTTAAGTCCTAAAGAGAAAGAAGTGGGGTGGGGGGGAAAGCCAAGCTGATTACAAATCATCCTTCAGAGGTAAAAATGTGATGAACAAAGTGGAGAACCTCAAGTCCCAGCAGAAACAAAGCCCTGAAGTGTGCAATGCTGCAGGCTGACTGACATCTACCTTCAGAGAACCCTTTGATCCAGCAGAACAAAGGCCCAGTCTTTGCCTAGGATGTTCTGCAAAGCCACAGACAGGATTTTTGTGCTCCACGAGGATCAGAGGTACAGAATCACAGAATGAATCAGGTTGGAAAAGACCTCTAGGATCATTAAAATCCAACCTATCACCTAATCCTTCTCATTAACTAAACCGTGGCACTAAATGTCCCCCCAGCCTCCAGGGATGAGGACTCCACCACATTTCTGGGCAGCCCATTCCAATGCCAATCACTCTCACTCTGAAGAATTTCTAACATCCAGCCTGAATCTGCCCTGGCACAGCTGCGGCTGCGTCCCCTTGTTCTGCTGCTGCTTGCCTGGCAGAAGAGCCCAACCCCACCTGGCTACAGCCTCCCTTCAGGTAGCTGCAGACAGCAATGAGCTCTGCCCTGAGCCTCCTCTGCTGCAGGCTGCACACCCCCAACTCCCTCAGCCTCTCCTCACAGGGCTGTGCTCCAGGCCCCTCCCCAGCTTTGGTGCCCTTCTCTGGACACCTTCCAGCACCTTGACCTTCAGTCAAGGGGCCCAAAACCAGACACAGCACTCAAGGTGCAGCCTAACCAGTGCTGAGTCCAGGGATAGAAGAACTTCCATGGTCCTACTGGCCACGTTATTACCTTGCACCCTGTTTAACCCTGACCTTGCAGGCTCCTCTGTACCCAAACCAAGCCTTGCTTTCTCCCAAGCCTAGCTTTTATCTCCCCTCCACACTGTTGTGATTGATTCAGGTGAGCAGCAGAGCAGCAGACTGCAGCAGGAGAGACCAAAGCTCTTCAAGCCCCGCTGAAACCTCACCAAGCCTGCCTGTGAGGCAGCCGGGTGGCTCAGCAGAGCCAGAAGCAGGCTCTCCCTGCACAGAAGCCCTCTGAGAGGGAAATCCCCATCCCTTCCCAAGCATTGGGAGTGCAACTGACAGCAAAAAGCAAGCTGCAGCAGTGTTTTATTTAGAGGAAACACAGGACGTGTGGCAAGCCAGCACTCGCACTGCTCTACAATCAAAGGAGGGACAGCCACAGGAACAAGCACATCGTAACTAAACTGATGGGAAGCAGCTCTGCAAAGAAGGACCTGGGAGTGACGGGGGACAAGAAGTTAGCCATGAGCCAGGAACGTGCCCTCATGGCCCAAAAGGCCAATGGGCTCCTGGGGTGCACTCAGAACAATGTGGCAGACAGGTCAAGAGAGGTTCTCTTCCCCCTCCACTCTGCCGTGGTCAGGCCACATCTGGAGTATTCTGGGCTCCCCATGTCAAGAGGGACAGAGAACTATTGGAGGGAGGCCAGCAGAAGCTGCAAAGATGCTGAGGGACCTCGAGCATCTTGGTGAGGAGGAAAGGCTGAGAGCCCTGGGGCTGCTGAGCCTGCAGAAGAGCAGATTGAGAAGGAATCTTCTGAATGCTCAGCAAGAGCTAAAGGACCTGTGCAGGGCAAGAGGCTGGGACCAGACCTTTGCTGGTGGTGCCCAGTGACAGGACAAAGGAAAATGGGCACAAACTGGAAGCCAGGAGGTTCCACCTGAAGATGAGAAGAAACTTGTTTGGTATGAGGGTGCTGGAGGGGCCTGGAGCAGGCTGCCCAGAGAAGTTGTGGAGTCTCCTTCTGTAGAGAGTTTCCAAGCCCAGGTGGGCATTGTGATGCTGAGCAAGCTGCTGTGGATGCCCCTGCTTTAGCAGAGGAGTTGTAGTGGATGATCTCCAGAGATCACTTCCAACCACTTGGTGATTCTGTAATTTAGCAGCACTGGAGGCAAGCTTATTTTATCCCCAGAAAGACACTAGTACAGGCACTTAGTACTGAAAATCTGTCCCTCTGACAGTAAGAGGCAGGAGGCCAAGAGAACTCAGTCACTTCAGTGCCTATCAGGCACAGTAGTTTTTACAAGCAGTAAAAAAAGAATTCACAAACCACTTCCTAGTCCAGAAAATAGTTGGAAGTGACCTGGGCAATTTCCTACACAAAAATTCAATTGACTGGTTCAGCAGAAAGAAAAACCCTTCAAGGACTGCAAGGGAAAACCAGAACAAAACAAAACTATGCTAAGTAAATATTTGAGTTTCAGGTCAGCTCATGTGTATTGTTGCTCTCTTCAATCATCACAGCATCTGGAGTGAGCAGAATATACTGAAAACATCCTGCTGGAAAACAATGGGGCACATTTACTGTGAGATGAGGGCTCTGAGAGCACAGCAAAGAGGCTGCCACCAAGGAGCCAGGGCATTGATGCTGCTGGGACTTCCAGACTTCCCCTGTTTCAAATGTGGTTTGGCAACAACTTCTGCATCTTCTTTTAGGGCTTAGAAGATCTTGTTTAGAGACTGCAAAACACTCAGCTCTGACATTCTGATGCTGACAGCAGCAGCCTCAATAGCAACAGTTCCTTCCCCATGCACATTCAATGCTCCCCCACAGACAAGAAAGCCAGACCTACTTGAGCAGGGCTTATTAGACACAATCTCAAACCAGAAAGAGACATTCAAGGCAGGAGGCAAAGCAATTTCCATTTCTCAAATGCTTTAGGTTACTGGAAGCACCCAAAGGATATGCTCAAGATGTCTTTGCCCTTCCTGAGGTCTAGTAAAGAGTGCCCCTAGTTTAAATGGAGGCCAGTGACAAGTGGAGTCCCTCAGGGATCAGTCCTGGGACCAGTCTTGTTCAACATCTTTGTGGGTGCCATGGACAGAGGCATTGAGTGCAGCCTCAGCAAGTTTGCTGACCACGCCAAGCTGTGTGGTGCAGCAGCCAGGCTGGAGGGCAGGGATGGCATCCAGAGGGACCTGGACAGGCTGCAGAGGTGGGCACAAGCCAACCTCATGAGCTTCAACAAGACCAAGTGCAAGGTCCTGCACCTGGGTCAAGGCAATCTCAAGCACACATCCAGGCTGGGCAGTGAGTGGCTGGAGAGCAGCCCTGAGGAGAGGGACTTGGGGGTGCTGGTGGAGGAGAAGCTCAACAGGAGCCAGCAGTGTGCACTTGCAGCCCAGAAAGCCAAGCAGAGCCTGGGCTGCAGCAGCAGAAGTGTGGCCAGCAGGGCCAGGGAGGTGATTCTCTCCCTCTACTCTGCTCTGCTGAGACCCCACCTGGAGTCCTGCATCCAGTTCCGGAGCCCCTGTGACAAGAGGGATATGGAGATGCTGGAGTGTGTCCAGAGCAGGGCCAGGAGGATGCTCAGAGGGCTGCAGCAGCTCTGCTGTGAGCAGAGACTGAAAGAGTTGGGGCTGTGCAGGCTGGAGAAGAGGAAGCTTCAAGGAGACCTTCTTGTGGCCTTCCAGGATCTGAAGGGGGCTACAAGAAAGCTGGGGAGGGACTTTTTAGGCTGTCAGGGAGTGCCAGGAGTGGGGGGAATGGAGCAAAGCTGGAGGTGGGGAGGTTGGACATGAGGAGGAAGTTGTTCAGCATGAGAGTGGTGAGAGGCTGGAATGGGTTGCCCAGGGAGGTGGTTGAGGCCCCATGGCTGGAGGTGTTTCAGGCCAGGCTGGCTGAGGCTGTGGGCAGCCTGATCTAGGGTAGGGTGTCCCTGGGCATGGCAGGGGGTTTGGAACTGGCTGATCCTTGTGGTCCCTTCCAACCCTGACTGATTCTGTGATTCTAAATACAGAACTGCAGAACAGGTTGGGTTGGAAGGGACCTTCAAGATTATCTAGTTCCAACCCCACTGCTGTGAGCAGAGATACCTTCCACTAGACCAGGTTGCTCATTGCTCAAGGCTTCATCCAACCTGGCTTTGAACACTTCCAGGCTTGAAGCTTCCACAACTTCTCAGGGCAACCTGTTCCAGTGTCTCGCCACCCTCATGGGGAAGAATTTCTTCCTCATGTCTGATCTAAATCCAGCTTCTACCAGTTTAAAGCCATCAGCCCTCATCCTGTCACTCCATGCCTTTGTCAAAAGCCCCTCCTCAGCTCTCCTGTGTTCTTCAAATACCTGAGGGCTGCTCTAAGGCCTTCCTGGAGCCTTCTCCTCTTCAGGCTGAACAATCATAGAATCATGAAATGGTTCAGGTTGGAAGGGATCTCAAGGCTCAGCCAGTTCCAACCCCCTGCCATAGGCAGGGACACCTCCCACTAAAACAGGTCACTCAAGGCCTCATCCAACCTGGCCTTGAACACCTCCAGGGAGGTTGTGGAGGACAGAAGCACAGAATGGGATCAAAGATCCCATTCTGTGCTTCTGTCCTCCACAACATCCCTGGGCAACCTGTGCCAGTGTCTCACCACCCTCACTGCAAACAACTTCTGCCTAACATCCAGTTTCAGTCTCCCCTCTGCCACTTTAAACCCATTGCTCCTTGTCTTGTCATTACAAGACCTTGTCAATAGTCACTCCCCAACCTTCCTGTAGGTCCCCTTCAGATATTTGGAGGCCACTCCAAGGTCTCCTTGAAGCCTTCTCTTCCCCAAGCTGCAGAGCCCCAACCCTTGTAGCCTGGACTCATAGCAGAGTTGCTGCAGCCCTTTGAGCATCTTGGTGGCCTCCTCTGGACTGGCTCCAACAGTTCCATATCCCTCTTGTGTTGGGGGCTTCAGAACTGCACCCAGGACTCCAGGTGGGCTCTGATGAGAGCAGAGTAATATCTCTCTAGTCTGAGTCAGACCCAGGCAGCTGTTTTAGACCCCATACAGGACTCAGTTTTAAAGAAGGGCTTTCCAGGCTGGCAAAAGCCATCCTGCTCCTGCACATGGGAGCACAGCTACTACTGCCACAGGCACTTATGGAGCTGGGTTCTATAAGCCACATGACTAAGGCTGTGTCACTATGAAATCAGAAGACATCCAGGAACCATGGAGCTACCAAAAGCAGTAATTAAGCTGTTGGAGGAAACAATGTTTGGGGTTTTATTTTAAATGACCTCATTCAGCTGGTGACAAGGACTGAAGGTTAAAAACCACAAAAGCCATTTATAGGTCTTAACTTCCGTTAGGATCTTCATCTGGAGTACCAGGTCCAGTTTTGAGCTCCCCAGGTCAAGAGAGACAGGGAATTACTGGAGAGAGTCCAAGAGAGGCTACAAAGGTGCTGAGGGGACTGAGGAACCTCTCAGGAATGGCTGAGACCTGGGGCTGTTGAGCCTGCAGAAGAGCAACCTGAGACCTTCTCAATGCTCAGCAAGAGACAAAGGACCTGTGGGGGACAAGAGGATGGGGCCAGACTCTTCTCAGTTGTGCCCAGTGACAGGAGAAGGGGCAACAGGCACAAAATGGAGCCCAGTAGGTTCCACCTCAAGAGAAGGAGAAATTTGTCTGGTGTGAGGGTGCTGGAGGCCTGGAGCAGACTGCCCAAAGAGGTTGAGAAGCCTCCCTCCTTGCAGAGCTTCCAAACCTCCCTGGCCATTGTGATGCTGGGCAAGCTGCTGTGGGTGCCCTGCTTTAGCAGGGTGGTTGAAGTGGGCAATCTCCAGAGGTCCCTTCCAGCCCTTACCACACTGGGATTTCCTTTCAGTGAAGCACTCAGAAGCTGAGAAGCTACTTTTGGGGGAATCCTCTTCAGTAATTTGTAATTCATTTGAAGCTTTACTGGGAGCTTCACAAAACAGAGCTTCCAACAGGACCAAGACAGCTCTGATCCACTTTGACCTTGGAGACCAATGTTTGCCTTGGGCTCACTGGAGAGACTCTGCTCTCTTCTGGTCTGCCTCCAGCTTGCAGGCATATGCAAAGAGCACAACAGTCTGCTCCCCTTAACATGTATCACCCAGACTTTTACCCACAGAAAGCAGAGAAAAGAGGGATTCTACTCACCTCATGTGCTAACATTTTATAGAGCTCTTCTTTAGTCACAGAAATTCTCTCCCTGTCTGTGCTGTCCACCACAACTATCACGAACTTGAAGAAGTGAGAAGTGGTTAGTCAGAATAGACTCTCCTGGCCACACACTCACCAGCATAACAGATAACTGCTCCCACCACGTTATCCAGACTGCAATATCAGATATCATGGAATGACAGAACTGCTTTGGTTGGGAGAGATCTTTAAGATCATCAAATTCAACCATTAAAGCCAGCACTGCCAGGTCACTTCTCCCAGCCAGAGTGTGATTACCCAACACAAGCTGTTGGTTTACAGCTTGTGCTGTGGTTTGCAGACAAAGAAAGCTCTGACACAGCTTTTGATTTGCCATTTTCAAGTGAGAACTTTACACTGAAAGCAAGTGTTTCTCTGTAATCCCAGAGCTGTGTTGAGGGAGCACCAGGATGCTTCAAATACTTTGCTGCAGCCTTGAGAAGGTAAATTGTGTCAGCTTTCTACTTGTACTGACAGGCAAAACCACATTTTAAAGGCATTTCAAACCCCCACAAGCCCTGTACTGCAGAAGCATACACACAGACACACATCACAGCATCACACAGGGAGCACAGGAGAATAAACTTAATTACCACAGAAAATAACTCTTTTTTAAACCACAACCATGACTTTCTTAAAAGCATATTTGATAAAACCTTGACTCAAATGATTGTTTTAATCATGCTCAGGCTCTGTGCTGCAACTTAAAACAACCAAAGGAGTTCTTAAAATTCTTGGAAGTGTTAAAGGAAGATTTTACCCCTCAAGATCTTGCAAGACTGAACTCCTAAACACTGGAGGAATAATGTTGGGCTTCAAGTCTTACTTCTAAGGGGTCAGCACCTGTGCTGCAAAGGTAAAAGCAGTCATGGTCCACAAAAAGGGACCTGCAAGCACAGAGATCTTCAATACCAAGACAAACTGGTGTAAAGCCCCAAAGGTGGACACAGACTCCTTACAAACAAGCTGATTTTGATGGGAACATGCAATTATGCATGTAAGGGAAGAGATACAAGAGTGAGCTTGCTGAGGAGACCTCAAAAAATCAGAAGGATGACTTTGAGTAGGTAACAGCACTCGAAGCAGTTAGCAGAGCCCTCTGGAAGCACTCCTGGCACAGATCTCAGGCATCCTGTAACTCTCTCCCCAGCAGTGGGGGCACACAGCAGCCACACAAGGCCCTTGCTCTCACCTCAGTGCTGTAACTCCTCTCTCCCCAGCAGTGGGGGCACACAGCAGCCACACAAGGCCCTTGCTGTCACCTCAGTGCTGTAACCCCTCTCTCCCCAGCAGTGGGGGCACACAGCAGCCACACAAGGCCCTTGCTGTCACCTCAGTGCTGTAACCCCTCTCTCCCCAGCAGTGGGGGCACACAGCAGCCACACAAGGCCCTTGCTCTCACCTCAGTGCTGTAACTCCTCTCTCCCCAGCAGTGGGGGCACACAGCAGCCACACAAGGTCCTTGCTGTCACCTCAGTGCTGTAACCCCTCTCTCCCCAGCAGTGGGGGCACACAGCAGCCACACAAGGCCCTTGCTCTCACCTCAGTGCTGTAACTCCTCTCTCCCCAGCAGTGGGGGCACACAGCAGCCAGGTGAGGCCCTTGCTCTCACCTCAGTGCTGTAACCCCTCTCTCCCCAGCAGAGGGGGCAGAGCAGCCACCCGAGGCCCTTGCTCTCACCTCGGTGTTGGTGTAGTAGGTGTTCCAGGAGGAGCGCAGGGACTCCTGCCCGCCGATGTCCCACATCAGGAAGCGTGTGTTGTTCACCACGATCTCCTCCACGTTGCTGCCGATGGTGGGCGAGGTGTGCACCACCTCATTCATCGAGCTGCAGCAGCAGGGGAGCAGCAGAACGAGCACAAGCACGCAAAGGGTTGGGTTAGCAAACACTTCTAAAGGCCACCGAGTCCAACCAAGTCCCCAAGTGTCATGCCCACAGGTTTCTCGAACACCTCCAGGCGTGGTGACTGCATCACCTCCCTGGGCAGCCTGTGCCAGTGCCTGACCACTCTTGCAGCAAAGAAATTGTTCTTCATCTCCAACCTAAACCTCCCCTGGTACAGTTTCAGGACATTTCCTCTCATTTTGTCAGCAAATCACAAGGGCTTGAAGGGACCTCCAAAGTTCATCCAGTTCAACTCCCCTACCAGAGCAGGTCACACAGGAACACATCCAGGCAGGTCTTGAGTATCCCCAGAGAGGGAGACTCCACAACCCCCCATGGCAGCTGTTCCAGGCTTCTGTCACCCTCACTGAGAAAAAATTCCTCCTCCTGTTTCCATGGAACTTCCTCTGCCTCAGCTTCCACCCAGTGCCCCTTGTGCTGTCACTGGGCATCACCCAGCAGAGCCTGGCCCCAGCCTCCTGCCACTCACCCTGCACATCTTTATCAACATGGATCATGTCACCTTCCAGTCTCCTCTCCTCCAAGCAGCACAGCCCCAGCTCCTCAAACCTCTCCTCATAACAGAGATGTTCCCTTCCCATAATCACCTTTGTGGCTCTACACTGGTCACTCTCAAGCAGTTCTATGTCCCCCTTGAACTGGGGGGCCCAGAACTGGACACAGCACTCCAGATGCAGCCTCAGCAGGGCAGAGTAGAGGGCCAGAAGAACCTCTCACAACCTACCAACCACAGCCCTCCTGGTACACCCCAGAATAGGAAAAAGACTAGGAAAAACAGATCAAGCCCCACCTGGCTCCAACCTCCTTTCAGGGAGCTATAGAGAGCAAGGAGGTCTCTCCTCCTAACAATGATTTATTGCTACTGAACAACAATAAATAAAAATACCAATAAGGAAGGACTCTGTGAACTCTGCAAAAACCAAATCACAGAGCTGAGAGAGCTTTCATGGGCCAAACTCTGCTGTCATGACCTAAATCACAAAGCTGAGAGAAGGTTTCCTTCAGGAGCCATTTGAAACACTCAGCTGTTCTCTTTCCAGGCCGACTTTGGCACACAGAGGAGACAGTGCAGTTGTTTTGCTTCAAGAGTGTGGTTAAGCCACAAGATTTCCAAGGCTGCAGAAAAACAACTCCCAGTCCAGCTCCACTAAATGTACTGTATCTCTGCATGCCTCCAGTACAGGCCAGTAAGAGCACCATTTCTTCACAACTCAGCTACTTCATGTCCAAACTTCCTTCTCTGCCCCCTCCTGCACAGCACAGTGTTACTTTTTAGAGACACACCACAGGATGGTTTGGGTGGGAAGGGACTTTTCCAGCTCATCTAATCCAACCCCCACACACTCAGCAGGGACATCTGCAGGTTGCTCAGAGCCCCAAACAACCTGACCTGTAATGGTTCCAGGGATGGAGCATCTACCACCCCTCTGGGCAACCTGGGGCAGGCTCTCACCACCCTCAGTGTCAAAATCTCTTCTCTCTAGTCCAAATCTTCCTCCTTTAGTTCAAACCATCACCCCTTGTCCTGTCACAGCAGGCCCTGCTCCAAGCTCTGTCCCCAGCTGTCTGACCAGACCCTTCAAGCACTGAAAAGCCACCAGGTCTCCAAAAAGCCAAAGAAAAAGCAGGTATGAATGATTTCAAATCCACTGGTTCAGAGATCCTGAGCACCACAAGGCCACCACTTTCACATCGACAGTGACAACCACCTCTGTCTTCGGGATACTCCTAATGTTCAATTTACCTAAGCTCTACTATCTGGGGTATGCCAAGAAAACTGTAAGTAACTCCAAGGGAAACATCAACAGGAGCACCTCTGCTATGGAGACAGACTGAGAGAGCTGGGGCTGTTCAGTCTGGAGAAGAGAAGGCTCTGAGGAGATCTTATTGTGGCCTTCCAGTATCTGAAGGGAGCTGCAGAAAGGCAGGGTGTCAGGTAGTGATAGAACTGGGGGGGAATGGAGCAAAACTAGAAGTGGGTAGGTTCAGATTGCATGTTAGGAAGATGTTCCTCAGCATCAGGGTGGTTAGACACTGGAACAGGTTGCCCAGGAAGGTGGTGGAAGCCTCAGCCCTGGAAGTCTTTAAGACCAGGGCGCATAAGGCTCTGGGCACCCTGACCTAGTGTGAGTGTCCCTGCCCACGGCAGGGGGGATGGAAGTGGATGATCCTTGTGGTCCCTTCCAGCCCTGCCAATTCTGTGATTAACCATTTTCAGACAACTTCATTATTATTTTTTTTCCTTCTCATCTTGATCTGTCTTTTCATTTACCACAAACATTTTCAGCAGAGCTTTTAGTTACAGTGACAGCAATTTGAGCCTCGTAACAGTGTTGGGATATTTCCTGAGAGAATAGAAGAGATAAAGGAGAAAGAATCTCAATTACCCAGTGTTTTAGCAGCACAGAACAAGAAATCTCACCACACACTTGTGAAGCCAAATACATAGAAGAGAAAAGGGAAGGATGAATAGAAAGAACCATAAGATGGAATTCAGGGTAACAATTAAAAGCTGCCTGTGGCTGATGATAATAAATCAGGTTAAAGTAGAATTCTTTTAATGGTTGGAAGAGATGTATGATGGTTATGAAGCTAAGAGAGTTGGGGTTCTCTTAGCTGGAGAAGAGAAGGTTTCAAGGAGACCTTGGAGTGGCCTCCAAGTATCTGAAGGGAGCTTACAGGAGGGCTGAGGGACTATTGACAAGGTCTTGTAATGACAGGATGAGGAGGAATGGGTTTGAACTGGCAGAAGGGAGATTGAAAGTGGGTGTTAGGCAGAAGTTGTTTGCAGTGAGGGTGGTGAGACACTGGCACAGGTTGCCCAGGGAGGTTGTGGAGGACAGAAGCACAGAATGGGATCTTTGATCCCATTCTGTGCTTCTGTCCTCCACAACCTCCCTGGAGGGGCTCAAGGCCAGGTTGGATGAGGTCTTGAGCGACCTGTTCTAGTGGGAGGTGTCCCTGCCCATGGCAGGGGGTTGGAACTGGATGAGCTTTGAGGTCTCTTCCAACCTAAGCCATTCTCTGGTAAAACACTGGCACAGGATGCCCAGGAATGTGGTTGAGAGCCCATCCCTGGAAACATTCAAGGACAATGTGGTCCTGAGCAACCTGCCCTAGTGGAAGGTGTCCCTGCTGACTGCAAGGGGGTTAGACAAGATGATCTTTGAGGGTGCCTTCCAATCTGATGAACACTGTGAATGCTCTTTTCCTTGACCAGACCTAGAGCCTTTCACATCCAAGCTGCTGGCATTTCAGTTTGCAATAGGCTAGGTGGATTTCTCCCTCCTCCTCCTCCTCACTGAAGCAAGGGCAGCATGAAGCCTAATGGCATTTTCAGACATTTTAGCACAGAATCCTACTGCTACCTTAAGGAAGAAAAAAAGATATAAGAAGCAGGAGAAATAAAGTGTGTGTGGAGCTGCCATGACCTGTGAGAAGAATCACCACCTCACTGTCTGTTGTGACCCTTCCTGATATCAAAGCAATGCCAGGGCACCAGCCAGTGCCAGCTGTGCTGTTAGTGATCTCTGCTCATCTCCTGGAAGAACTGCAAGGACCTGGATTTAGATGAGACACTAGGAGGGCATTTTTCCCTATGAGGGTGGTGAGGCACTAGAAGAGGCTGCCCAGAGAAGCTGTGGAGGCTCCATGGCTGAAAGTGTTCAAAGCCAGGCTGGATGATCAAACCTAGTCTAGGGGAAGATGTCTCTGCCCATGGCAGGGGGTTGGAACTGAATGATCTTGAAGGTTCCTTTCAACCCAAACCATTCTATGACATCACTTTTCAGCTTTCCATGATTAAAGTTGGGTCAGGCTTTCAATAATGCAGGAAAACAGATGTTAGGAAAGGTGAATGAGAAAAATACAGCTGAAGCTTTTAGGGACATGTTCTGTGAGTTAAAGATGTTAATTCTTGCTCAGGACACTGGTGTCCCAAGGAAATGGTAAGAGGAAAAATGGGATGTGCACAGATGGAGGTAGGGTTAAAGGAGGAGGAACAGAGGACAGCACTCAGAGCTGGAATACAAGACGAGAGAAGGGGAAGTCCTGTGGAGCTAAAAAAGAGTATAAAGGAAAAGGAAACAGAGAGATCCACTGTACAAAAGGGAAAGGAAAACATTGAGACTGCAGAAAGGAGAAGAATCATGAGACACTTGTGGAGGAAGTGGAAGGACACAGGCAGCATTAAAATGCACCATGGAAAGCCCTCAGCTGTAGCAAGCAGCAGTTGGGAAAAAATATTCTTCCTCCTGTGTATGGTATTCAAAATCTCTCACTCCTGCTCTAACTACCAAGCACCACCCTCATCTCTTCACCTTCCCTACAGAGCCTGCTGGAAACACTGCAGAATTTCATGTTTCAGAGAGGCAGAAGCAGGCCACGACTTGACCAAACCCAAACGTTTTAGGAGAGCATCGCTGGAGCACAGGACTGGACCAGTGTGGCCACATCACTGAACTGGAATGATTTCTCCTATCGACTCAGGAACGCTCCCTAACACCAGACTGCTTCACATGAGAAACCACAAACCTGCTCCTGCTACAAGCAGACCTTGAGCTGCTTGTCCCACCTAGAAGCTTCTGAGCCTGTGGGCCGTTTTGGACTCTTTTATCAAAGCACAGCTGAGGAGCAGCGATAGGAAGCAAACACAAAGCTTCGTGTGAACCAGCCCAGCAGCAGGGCTAAGCCAAGGCCAGTGCCACTACGAGAGGCAGAAGCTGCTCAACAGCATGGAGTGCCACCAGCCACAGAGCTGAGTTCAGCCGGCAGGCAGCCTCCTTTCGCCCTCCACCCCAAACAGCAGGCAGGCGCAACCGGGGACACAAGCTACGGCGGGGAGGAGGGAGGCTGCGCCGCTCTGCTGCGCACACCGCGGTGTGGTCTTTCCGTGCCGTGGCGCTGTCCTGCGGCTGCACTCCATGCAACCCCACTTGGATGAGCTGGCAACAGCCCGCAGGGCGACACCAAAGGCAGGTGTGGCGAGCTGCACAAGTGCGGCTGTGTCAATCCCAGCAGGGGCAGCAAGGCCAAGGGAAGGTCCTGCAGCTGGGCTGGGGCAACTCCACCAGTATCAATCCAGGCTGGAAAGCTACTCTGTGGAGAGGTTGGGGGTGCAAAGCTGGACATGAGCTGGCATCCAGTGCTGCCAGCACAGCCCCGGCTGTGTCCTGGGCTGATCCCCAGCAGTGTGGGCAGCAGGGGCAGGGAGGGGATTCTGCCTCTCTGCTCTGCTGAGACCTCACCTGCAGGGCTGGGGCCAGCTCTGGAGTGCTCAGCACAGCACAGGCAGAGACCTGTTGGAGCAAGGCCAGAGGAGGCCACAGCAATGCTGGCAGGGCTGAAAAGGCTCTGCTGTGAGGCCAGGCTGATAGAGTTGAGGTTGTTTAGTCTGGAGAAGGGAAGGCTTCAGTGAGACCTTCTGGTGGCCTCTCAGTCCTTCAAGGGGCAGATCAGAAGCTGGAGACAGACTTTTTCTCAGGGCCTGTTGTGACAGGACAAGGGGTAATGGTCTGAACTAAAAGAGGGAGATTCAGCCTGGAGAGGAGGAAGGGTTTTGGCACTGAAGTTGGTGAGATGCCGTCCCAGGTTGCACAGAGAAGCAGTAGGTGTCCCACACCTGGAACCACTGCAGGTCAGGCTGTCTGGGGCTCTGAGCAAGCTGCTCTAGTTGCAGATGCTGAAAGCATGGGGGTTGGACTAGAAGAGCTTTAAGGTCCCTTCCAACCTAAAGCATGCCATGATTCTGTGATTTAAGCGGTAGAGGCACAGTAATCTGACAAATACAAGCTCTGAACAAAACCTTACCCATCCACCAGGCAAAGCAGAGCCCTTTCCAAACACATGCTTTGACCCACTGCTACCTCTGCTCTGCTGTCATCTCCAGCACGAAGCTCTCCAAGCAAAACAAAAATACCCCAAGGAAAAGCACCCTAAAAACCCCTTCACAGCAAGACATATACAACACACACCTCAAAATGCCCAAGGGGCAGCTGCAGTCCATACTTACAATTGATAAAGAATGGTGGTTTTGCCTGCATTGTCCAGCCCAACAATGATAACTTTGTGCTCTGCAATGAGAGAGATCAGCAGTAAGTCAGAGAGTTAACTTTGCCTGGTAACAAGGAGATTAACATTGCACTTTCAGAGTGACTTCCTAAGCAAACACAGCACCAAACTTCAGCTGCCACATTTCACAGGCCATACCTAAAAAGCCTGTTTGCCTGCAGAGGTGCAACCCCTCCCTGTACTCTCCACAGCCCGCCAGTGATTGTCAATTTGTCTCCATCTGCTCATCTACTGGAGCAGTTTCTGGGAGGTTACAGGAGGATTTTTGCAGTCTCAAGCTAGAATCCTTCCCTAAGCTTCCATGCAGTCTGGGACAGGCTGTGGTCTCCGTCTCCCCAACTTCAGCAGCTCTCCAGGAGACACTTGAAAAGTTCGTTTCGAAGGCTGTTCTTTTGTTACATCCTGCAACATTTTAATCTCTTCGCAAACAGCTGTTAAATACACAAGGGAGACATGGAGCTGCTGGAGCAGGTCCAGAGGAGGCCACAAAGATGATCAGAGAAGCTCCTCTGTAGGGACAGGCTGAGAGAGTTTGGGCTGTTCAGCCTGGACAGAAGGCTCTAAGAAGATCTTAAGGGCTGCATTTCAATATCTGAAGGGGACCTACAGGAAGGCTGGGAAGGGGACTATTTAGAAGAGCCTGCAGTGATAGGGCGAGGAGCAATGGTTTGAAACTGGAGCAGTGGAGATTCAGATTGGACATAAGGAGGAAGTTCTTCACAACGAGGGTGATCAGAGAGTGGAACCAGCTGCCCAGGGGTGTGCTCGAGCCCCCATCCCTGGAGGCATTCAAGATCAGACTTGATGTGGCCCTGGGCAGCCTGCTTTAGCTGGAAATGCCCTGCTGACTGCAGAGGGGTCAGCCAAGATGAGCTTTGAGGGTGCCCTCCCACCTGATGCAACCTGTAAACCTCAGAACAACGCTGCCACGAGCAGGGTGATCCACCTGTTTCCCTCAGCATCCCTTTGGCAGGTTTGGAACCTGGAGAGCAGATTCTTTTGCCCACAAACACTTTACAGTCGCCATCCAATTTAGTTTAGGTGAACCAAGGAGTCCTACACAAAACTCCCCTGGCACATATGTGAACACATCTGGGAGCTCAACACCAGAATCAATGCTTGTTTGTGTTTGGCACCTTCTCTCCTAGACAGCACAAGATGGAATCTGAATTCTACAGCTGCTGGTGCCAAACCCACACCAATTTATGACTTCCAGGCCAAGTGAGAGCTGCCTGCTCCCACTTAAGAGCACACAACTCTCCCCTGCACAAATAACCCTGCCTTCAACAGCACTATTCATGCAAGTAAAAGCTTTGTGAGAAGGGGCTTTCTTCCAGCCCCTCCCCAGTGGTCCTCAAGGGCAACAAAAAGCCATTATTAGTCTGCCCGAGCTTCAGACAACCACAAATCAATTCCTCCTGTCAGCAAACTACCCTGGCATCGATTTATCATGAGAGGAGAGAGGGAAGGCAGAGGGGCCAGGTAAGTGGGGGTTCTCTTGGTTCAGATTCCAGCAATATTGTGTGGTTGTGCAGAGTTGTCCAACACAGACTCTGGTCTCAAGAACTCTGCAGAACTGCACCATATTGTCCAAACAGCTGCTTACCTGACCCCCCACATAACTTAGGAACTGTTTCGTTTCTGGTGTGGTGTTGCCAGCACAGCAGAGATTAGGAAAGCAGCTGGAACAGAAGATCTGAGGTGGGACTGGAGGCTACAAGACACAAACGTGGTGCTGCATTTGCACCGAGCGTTGCCCGGGCATATAAGTGGGACATTCAACAGGCGTGGGGGAGTCTATTTAAGCTCCCTGCAAATCACCAGCGAAAGACCTTAGAACCACGGGGTAAGGGCGTCAGCGTGCGGAGGATAAAGCCACAACTCCCACCGAAACCTTCGCTGCTGGCAGGCAGGCGGCACAAATCCGAAGGAACTTCTTCTAACCTTTACTCCAGCAAAGGAGCCACCTGGGCAGACAGCGAAGGTTTCTCGCTCAGCGCCACGAATAAAGCACACTCTGCAGATGGCGAGGTGAAACTGCACGCCACGACGCCGAGCCGGCTGCGTTCTGCCGGCGCAGCCTTACCGTGTGACAGCCACCTTCGGGCGCAGGAGCTCGCCCGGGACCCAGCCCGGAGGGACACAAAGGGTTAAAGTCCCCCAACTTTTGCTGATCGGGGCTCGTCCTCTGCGGCCACCCCCCAGCCCCGGGCAGGGCTGAGCGAGCGAGGCCACGTCGCCTGTCAGCCTCGGCGGGCAAAGTTGGGCCGATTTAGCAGCAGGACGAGCACCCAGCTCGGACCCGCTCCGGCTGCCCCTCCAGGGCCGAGGAACCGCCGCCGCTGCCGCCTCGCGCGGCTGGGGCTCGCCCTCAGGCCCGGCCCGGCAGCTCCGCGTCCCGCCACCGCGTCCCCAGGCCACCTCCGCCTCCTCCGGCTGCGTCCCCTCACCCTGGTGGTTGAACAGCCTCCATATCCTGGTGAAGAGGATCCCCATCCTCAGCCGGGGCAGCTCCGGGCCTCGCCGGCTCCCTCAGGGGGTTCTCCAGTCTTCCCGGGGCGGCGGGCGGCTTCAGGGCCCGGCCCAGCGCCCGCTTTGCCGGTGAAAAGGCGGGCTAGGGCCTCGCCAGGCCTGCTCCAGCCGGGACATCGCCGCCGCCGCCGCCGCCACCCTGCTCCTGTCGCCTCAGCGCCGGCCGCGGAGCGCAGGGGAGCCGCGCGGCCAGCAGCGCCCTGCGCGGCCACCGTAGGGACAGGCGGGCGGGGCGGGCGCGGCGCTGTGACGTCAGGCGGCGCTGGGCGCCATGCCGCGCTCCGGCCCGGCCCTGCGCTGGGGCTGGCGGAGCCTCGGCCCGGCCCGGCCCTGCGCCGGGAGCCTGGGCCCGGGAGGGCAGTGCCCCAGGGACACCTGCTGCTGCCCGCCCGCACCTCCGCAGCGCCCGCAGAACGCTGCGGACAAGCCTCGGAGCAGCGCTCGTTGGGACAGGACAAGGGGTGGCCGAAATGGCCCCAGGGGAGGGTTAGGTTGGAGGTGAGGAGCAGTTTGTTTGCTGCGGGAGCGGTCAGGCACTGGCACAGGCTGCCCAGGGGGGTGCTGGAGTCACCGTGCCTGGAGGTGCTCCAGGAACCTGTGGCCATGGCACTGTGGGACATGGTTTAGTGGCCAGGGTGGTGCTGGGTTGAAGGTTGGATTCACAGAGTCAAGCAGGCTGGAAGAGACCTCCAAGCTCAGCCAGTCCAACCTAGCACCCAGCCCTGGCCAATCAACCAGACCATGGCACTAAGTGCCTCAGCCAGGCTTGGCTTCAACACCTCCAGGCACAGCGACTCCACCACCTCCCTGGGCAGCCCATTCCAATGCCAATCACTCTCTCTGACAACAACTTCCTAACAACATCCAGCCTAGACCTCCCCTGGCACAGCTTCAGACTCTCTCCCCTTCTTCTGTTGCTGCTTGCCTGGCAGCAGAGCCCAACCCCACCTGGCTACAGCCTCCCTGCAGGTAGCTGCAGACAGCAATGAGCTCTGCCCTGAGCCTCCTCTGCTGCAGGCTGCACACCCCCAGCTCCCTCAGCCTCTCCTCACAGGGCTGTGCTCCAGGCCCCTCCCCAGCTCTCTGGGCCTGACCCTCCAGCCAGTTCTTGACCCATACCAGAGTGAATCTGTCCAAGCCAGGAGCTGCCAGCTGTGCCAGGAGCTAGTTGTGGCAGACAGCATCAAAGGCCTTGCTGAAGTCCAGGCAGACTACAGCCACAGCCTTCCCCACATCCACCAGTCAGGCATCCTGATCATAAAAGGACATCAGGTTGGCCAAGCAGGACTTGATGGGCAATTTCCACCCACTCTGCCCCAAGCCTGGAGCTTTCATGGGGTTGTTGTGACCCAAGTGCAGGAGCCAGCACTGGGCTTTGTTGAACCTCAGCCCATTGGCCACATGCCATTGATTCAGCCTGGGCAGGTCCCTTTGCAGATCAAGCCTGCCACCCTAGTTAGAGCCATCTACACGCACTCTACCAATGACCTGGAAAGGGAATTAAGACATGAAAGAGAACTGTCCCCAGCCCTGGGGAGCATCCCTGGTGACCACCTGCCTTAACTCCTCTCCCCACCATACTCTGGGCCCAACCATCAGCTCATTGTTAAAACCACCCCAAGGCTCTCCACACTCTCGGTGCAGATCACAGAAGACCAAGAGACTCCAAAAGCTTTTACAGGTTGAGCTGTTTTGGTTTTGTTTGATATTTTTTTTTCTTTCATTTTCATTTATTGTAGAAAAGTCCTCGGAATGCAGTTGGGTTTTGTACATCTAAATTCCATAAAACCATAGAAATGAGGATACTTAATCCTGCATGCAAGGCTGCATTTGTTTGGTTTGTTTTTTTTGTCTCTCTTTTAAATGATTCTGATCACAAAAATAACAACACTTCTCTTGTCTTTTTTTTTGTTCCTTTGTTTTTAAATCCTTGGAAAGCCACTAAAAGCAGAGGGAGAGCAAAGCATGCAACACTGTACACATTTGCATAGTATATTGTACCCAGCATGCCTCATCGAATGCTACACATACAGTATCTATAGAAGGGACAACAGAAAGAGGGAAATCAGCAGAAAACAACAAGGTGGAGTAGTTTTTTATCTTGGTAAATGTCTTTACCAGCTGAACTGGCTCCCAGTGAGGCTGCATTTCGCTTCAGGTTGGAGGGGACCCTCAAAGCTCATCTTGTGCAGTACCCACCCTTGCCCTGCAGCCAGCAGGGACATCTCCAGCTAGATGTTCGTGCCTCAGGGATTCACAGAGTGCATCATAGAATCATAGAATCAACCAGGTTGGAAGAGACCTCCAAGATCAGCCAGTCCAACCTAGCACCCAGCCCTATCCAGTCAACCAGACCATGGCACTAAGTGCCCCATCCAGGCTTTTCTTGAAGATCCCCAGGGACGGTGCCTCCACCACCTCCCTGGGCAGCCCATTCCAATGCCAATCACTCTCTCTGTGAAGAACTTCTTCCTAACATCCAGCCTAGACCTACCCTGGCACAACTTAAGGTTGTGTCCCCTTCTTCTGTTGCTGCTTGCCTGGCAGAAGAGGCCACCCCCCACCTGGCTACAATGCCCTTTCAGGTAGTTGTAGACAGTAATAAGATCACCCCTGAGCCTCCTCTTCTCCCTCAAAGCTCATCTTGTGCAGTACCCACCCTTGCCCTGCAGCCAGCAGGGACACCTCCAGCTAGATGTTCATGCCTCAGGGATTCACAGAGTGCATCAGGTTGGAAAGGACCCTCAAAGCTCATCTTGTGCAATACCCACCCTTGCCCTGCAGCCAACAGGGACACCTACAACTAGATGTTCATGCCTCAGGGATTCACAGAATGCATCAGGTTGGAAGGGAACCCCAAAGGTCAACTTGACCAAATCCCTGCAGCCAGCAGGAACACCTCCAACTAGAACAAGATGCCCAGGGCCACATCCAACAGCAGAGACACTGGTGGATAAACACAGCCAGGAGAGAGAGGTATTCCCTGTTGTAAATCACCTGGCATGAAAGGACAAGGCTCCACACAGCCCTTGCCTTCTGCAGACACTGTGATCAGCCTCTTAGTTCTGATCTCTTCTCTGCTGCCTTTCCCATTCCAGTTACTGCACTGAGATTCACTCAAAGATGTTTGTGCCTCAGGGATTCACAGAACACACCAGGTTGGAAGGGACCCCCAAAGGTCAACTTGAGCAAATCCCTACAGCCAGCATGGACACTTACAACTAGAACAGGCTTCCCAGGGCCACATCCAGTCTCATCTTGAATGTCTCCAGGGATGGGGC
This sequence comes from Pogoniulus pusillus, assembly GCF_015220805.1. Lineage (NCBI taxonomy): Eukaryota > Metazoa > Chordata > Aves > Piciformes > Lybiidae > Pogoniulus > Pogoniulus pusillus. Next base: position 5,958,115 of record NC_087265.1, read on the forward strand.
CTCAAACACATTTCTGGGCAACCTGCTTTACTATCTCACCACCCTCATTGTGAAGAACTTCCTCCTGATGTCTATCCTAACCCCCCCCTGTTTGTTTCAAACCATTGTCCCTTGGCCACCACCACAGGCCCTTCTGCACAGTCCCTCTCCAGTCCTCCTGTAGCTCCCCTTTAGATACTGAAATGTAGTTACAGATTTAACAACTGCCAGGCTGTCACTGGGAACCAGTTTGGGTGAAAACCAGGGATTCTGTGGGATCTGAGGAGCCCAAGGTCCATAGTTTGTGGTTCTGAGTGACTGTTTCCACCTCCTTTCTTTGCCCCTCCCTGTGTCTCCTGTGTGCACACAGGTTGCGCTTTGCTCGGTTCCCTTCGGTTGCTGCTCTCATACAAAAGAAGAGAACTGGAGCGTTTCAGGTGGAAATCCACCAAAGCACAGCTAACATCAGGTTGGCAGGGACCCTCAAAGGTCATCTTCACAGAATGGCCTAGCTTGGAAGGGACTTCAGAGATCATCTACTCCAACCTTCCCACCATGGGCAGGGACTGCTGTGGTCAACTCCCTCCCTCCACCTCATTTCCCTTCCTGTTTTAAACTCAGTGGACGTTCTGAGTGGGCAGAGCTCTGAGGGTGCAATATTCTCCTCTCTCCCACCTCCCCATCCCCAGCAAATCACTCTGTAGCCCCCAAAGCTTCTTTACTGGCACTCTTCTTATTTTTCCCATTCCAGACCTTGGGCTACTGCTGTTATTTGTGGTATACTCATCAGTTCTATAACCCAAACTAGCTAAAATCAGAGGTTATTGATGTGATTTCAGCTTCCAGGAGGAAATCAGCGGACATGAGTGCAGTGGGCTTGCTAATTGGCAAAGGTTTAGGGGTGCTTTGTGTTTGTTTGGTTGGTTTTTCATTCATTAACAGAGAAATCATACAAATTCATCCAAAATAATCACACAGGCAAAAATGCAAGGCTTAAGAAATGACCTGCCCAGGGATCAAAAACTGCAGTAAACTCACTGAGACTGGATCAAACCTCCCCACCCCTTTGTATCTCAAGACCACCACAGTGTCTGCAGGGGTGGAATTCTTGGAAGTTTGTGCTATTACAAATGTGCTTCATTTTTCTTTGCTCTGGTTTGGATTAACATCCCTGGCAAAATATTTCCCTCCCTAGTGTAGAAGAGATTTTCACACTGTATTGATTCTTTGTTTGCTTATACTGAGCAGAATTAATCCCAAAGGGGATTTGGGGAGTTTTGAAGTGGAATTCTGGTTTGCTTTTCAGGAAATATTGCTAAGGTTTCTGATAACCAGGATGTGCCATTTCTGGTCAGAGCTTGCCAATTCTCAGCTTTTTGGGGGAGATGGTAACAAAGCCCGCATCCAACAGTAGGATCCAGTCCAAAAGAGGCCAAAAATGGTGAGGGGAAAAGGCAAATCTACCAAAATCTACCCAGAGCAAGCCAGTGCTGCTCCCAGGAAAAAAGGATTGACCCACTCATCAAATCATGGCATGCTTTAAAGGAAGGGACCTTTAAAGCTCATCTACTCCAACCCCCCTGCAGTCAGCAGAACACCTCCAACTAGATTATTAATCTTTTAAACTTGATTTCCACCTTCTTCTCCCCAAATCCTCTGTATGGATTCAGTATTTCTCTTGATCTCTTCAAATGGATTCCATAATGGAATCCTGAGACATCTCAACACAGGATTTCCACACTGAGCAACATTCTCAGCTCCTTCTCCAGGCTAATCCCACACATCTATCTCACAACCCTTCTTAAATGCCCCTTTGGTTTTCAAGACAGACTTTGAGCAACAACCTGACCAAGGTTCTTCAAATGGCTCTTCAAACACCATACTCCCTTTTGGCAGCTCTTGGGAACTTCATTCCCCCAGAGCTCAAACTGGTGACACCACAGCATCTTGTTTCTCTTTGCAGAGCCACTGTTGGAAGGAACAGGGGGCAAAAATGCAACAAAAAGAAACGGCAGCAGCACCCCCTGTGTCCAAACTTCTGTTCCTGCCAACTGGGTTAAGAGAAAGCCACAGTTAGGAGTAAAACCAGAATGGGAGAAGTGGTATCATGCAAAATAGGCATCTCATTGCTTTTCATTTGTGGTCTCCAATTCAGTTTTACCTCCAAATGAAGGTTGTGGAATCAAGGGCAGGCTTCAGAAGCGCTCAACTTGGACAACAAAATTCAGCAGAGAACAAAACACAAAGTCTGGCTAAAGCCCCTAACCTACCCCAAATGCTCTCAAGTAATAGTCTCAGCAATATTCTTTGGGGGATAGGAATGTCAGTAAAGATCTTGGACTGCAGGAGCCTGTTTCAGAGAAGTTTGTGGTTCTGAGACTAAACTGAGCTTGAAGTTTCCGTCCTATGTGCACCCAGAGGAACTACCATCAGCTTGTTACTCCACCAGCAACCTCTCCTTGCCATGGACACTCTTCTGAGTACCTGCTAATCGTCATTTTAAAAGCAAGGAGCACAAAAGGTTAACCCTTCCTCAGGTATCAACATTAGAAGCAGCTTTCAACCCAGCTGAAAGGTTTTCTGATTTGCAGCAAACCCAACACCAACGCTGGGAGGACAATCACCAGCAACAGCATCCACTGAGCCACAGAGCCACCTCCGAGCCCAAGCATGCTTGAGTTATTTGGGTCCATCAGGGTTGACTCAAAGAGATCACAGAACATCAGGGGCAGGAAGGGACCTTGACAGATCATCTGGTCCAGCCCTGCTGCAAGAGCAGGATCACCCAGAGCAGGTCACACAGGAACACATCCAGATGGTGCTTGAATATCTCCAGAGAGGGAGACTCCACAACCCACCCTGGGCAGCCTGTACCAGTGCTCTGTCACCCTCACAAGGAAAAAACTCTTCCTCAGGTTCACATGGAGCCTTCTATGCCTCAACTTCCACCCAGTGCCCCTTGTCCTGTCACTGGGCATCACTCAACAGAGCCTGGCTCCAGCCTTCTGCCACTCACCCCTTACATATTTATAAACATTAATCAGGTCACCCCTTAGTCTTCTCCTCTCCAAGCTAAAAAGCTCCAGCCCCAGATGTGGAATCAGGAGCAGGCTGAGTGCTCAGCAGCTGAGGAGCTGTCATTAGCAGAACAGCACCGGCAGCAGAAGCTGCTCGTGCTGCTCACGGACAAATCCATGGGTGCCCAATTTCTATGGCAAGATGATCAGATCCAGCTGCTTGCACTGTCAGTTCTCAAGCAGAGGAAGTGATTTTTGCCAAGCCAATCTGTTCAGAAAACAACCATTTCATTTGGCCCATTGCTGAGGAACTAAAATTGGATGTGGAACGGCTTTAGTCGCGTACGCCGGGGTCACAAAACATCATCAGCTGGGAGCTGCGCATCTCATGGGAGAAACGTCTCTGGAAGCAGGAAAAGAGCCCAGACATCTGTTCAATACAACTGGCCAATAAATTAAAAGAGCTGAATTGTCTTTCAAGTGGCTTCAGGATTTGGAAAACACTTTGTCAGTTCATTATCCCTGCCATTAGATCTGGAGGTGGTTTGTTATTATCCACCTTCGTTGGGTTATTCATCCCAAAGGGTCCTGGTGAAGAGCTGAAGCTGATGGCAAAAAAAAAAGAAAGGATTGGAAAAAAAAAAAATATCAAAGATTTCATAAAAGGTCTCTGCAATCATAGAATCATAGAGTCAGCCAGGTTGGAAGAGACCTCCAAGATCATCCAGTCCAACCTAGCACCCTGCCCTATCCAATCCACTAGACCATGGCACTAAGTGTCTCATCCAGTCTTTTCTTGAAGACCCCCAGTGATGGTGCCTCCACCACCTCCCTGGGCAGAAAGAGAAGAAAGAGCTTAGAGACAGAACTGTGATACTCAGTAGTTTAGTAGCAGGAAGAAATGGGACAGGGCTGGAAAACTGAGCCTGCCACATATCCCTTCAGGAATACAGGGACCCAATGGTTCTACTCAGCGCTGCAGCGTTCAGAAGTCACAACACAGCCAGTGAGCACTGCTGGAGGTCTAAGACAGAGGCTAAAACATATCCTGCTTGACAGTGCAGCTTTTACTGAGTGCTCTGCTTCCTAAAAATGATTTGCTTTATAAAAATAAAGAGCTCCCCTAAGCTTGGCTCTAGAATAAATTAACAACCTATTAGCGCATTAGCTGTAGGTGTACTTAAGGATGGATATATCTCAAAGGATAAAAAGAGAAACCAAACAGCAAGCAAGAGACCTGCTGGGATCACTTCTAACTGCTTCAGATGGAATGGGCAGAGGGAGAGGAGAGGGCAAATTAATTACAGAGGAGAGTAAAGTCAAGGTAAACGCACGTGGTGAAGGAAGTCCAAGGGAAGAGGCAACTTCCCTCACGAGCGTGGGTTTAGGAGAACAAACCGAGGAGTTCTGGCACTTCAGATGCTGCAGGTGATGGGATCTGTGCATATGTGTCCTGTAGATCTTTCCCTAGCGTGACATGGAAGACTTGAAAACAAGGCTCCAAAAGGCTTCAGAAAGAGATGGGAGAGTTTTGGCTAGGAGATGGATGATAAAGCAGTAACCTCGTTTGCTAGAAAAGAGAAGTTAGTTGCTTCGCGGCTACCTGCCTTTTGAAATGCAAATATCTTCAAGCAATTAAATGATCTGATCTCTACTGCTACTACAGAGTAAAGATAAAGAGCTGGCTACTCTAGGTTTATACATCTCAGTGCAACCTTTGCAATTAATACTTTTAATGCACACAAACAAGAAACTTAGTAGTAAAGCTTAGAGGGAAAAAAATAGATAATCCAATGTTTCGCCTAAATGCCTTCTTTTCTCATGCAGGTACGTGTGCTGTACATGGAACAGAAGTCTGGAGAAGGCTCCACTGTGCTGTAGCAGAAAAATACTAGAGAAGGCAGCTGATGCCACCACTGCCAGACCAGATCCTGCCACTCTTCCTCAGCCTAAATGTACCTTTGAATCAGGCAGAAGAGTAGACTTGATCAGGTCTGCCATATCCACCAGAGAAGGCAGCTGATGCCACCACTCCCAGACCAGATCCTGCCACTCTTCCTCAGCCTAAATGTACCTTTGAATCAGGCAGAAGAGTAGACTTGACCAGGTCTGCCATATCCACCAGAGAAGGCAGCTGATGCCACCACTGCCAGACCAGATCCTGCCACTCTTCCTCAGCCTAAATGTACCTTTGAATCAGGCAGAAGAGTAGACTTGACCAGGTCTGCCATATCCACCAGAGAAGGCAGCTGATGCCACCACTGCCAGACCAGATCCTGCCACTCTTCCTCAGCCTAAATCCACCTTTGGAATCAAACAGAAGAGCAGACAGGATCAGGTCTGTCGTATACACTAGAAAAGGCAGCTGATGCCACCACTGCCAGACCAGATCCTGCCACTCTTTCTCAGCCTAAATGCTCTTTTGGAATCAGACAGGATCAGGTCTGTCATACCCATTCTTAACTCCCAATGGATGCAGAGATTCCCCTGTTTTTCTTGCCCCCTGGCCCATTTGAACCATCTCATGCCCTTCAGGCAGTCAAGGCAGTTAAAAACAATGAACCACGCATCCACCTGCTGCTGGAGAAGGACATCAGGTTGGGTTGTACCAGACAGGAGATGACCTTCCTCATTGTTAACATCAAGAAGATAACCAGACTCAGCAGTGGTGATCTTTGCTAACTGGTCCAGAGGGGAGAAGGAATCATAATGTTCATTTATTCATAGACTCACAGAATGGTTTGGGTTGGAAGGGATCTTGAAGATAATCTAGTTCCAACCCCCCTGCCATGGGCAGGGACACATTCCAGTAGAGTTTAGGAGAAAAGAAGCCAATCTAAAAGTTAATGATCCCCATTTTGGACAAAGGGAGAAAAAAAACCCAAAACAAAATCAGTTTTGATGTGAACCTGCATTAAAAAAAATGCAGGTTCTGTCAGCTGGAGGAAGTGGGGAAGCTGAGGAGCATCTGTGCAAAGACACAGAAGGGTGAGTGGTGGTGAATTTGTCAGTCACACTGGACCTAAGGCTTCCCTGATCACATAAGACACAAGGCAGTCACACAAATGTACCTAGGTAAAAGAAACTGAAGACTCAGGAGGTGCAAAGAAGTGACTGTTAGGAAGTAAGGCAGCAACATCTCCACAGACTGATCCTCCTGCTTTCAGTCAGAAACAGCAGCTCAACAGCTGTACTGGGAGCAGATTGGTTGTCCCTGATAATGTGATTTTTATTGCCATCCAACTCTGACCAAGTTGTGATTTCAGATGTTTTGTCATTTACTGCTAGTTAACTCCACTCCCTTCCCTCAGATTTCAGCACTGGAATTGAAACCAAGCCTCTGGAGACTTCTTGTGCGATGCTGAGTTCTTAAGACAATCAAAGATGGACTTTGAAAGAGGGAATGTGTTGGGAGGTACTGGGGTGGAGCTACTCTGCACACTGGCTTAAGAGGAGTGTTGGTTTCCATTTTGAAAGGCTGAAAATGGGGAGGGGAAAGATGATGTCTCTACACACTAACACTCCATTTTGGGACTACTACCTGTGTTCAGGTCAAGAAGAGGAATCAAAAAGCTTCTTCTCAACTTGTTCAGGTCAAGATGAAAAGCCAAAAATTCTCTTCTCAACCCATTCAGGTTAAGAAGAGAAACAAAAAAAGAAGTCTCTTCTTGACCTGTCCAGGTAAAGAGAAACACAAAAGCCTCTTTTCAACCTGTTCAGGTCAAGAAGAGAAACACAAAAGCCTCTTCTCAGCCTGTTCAAGTTAAGAAGAGAAACACAAATGCCTCTTCTCAACCTGTTCAGGTCAAGAAAAACACAAAAGCCTCTTCTCAGCTTGTTCAAGTTAAGATGGGAAACAAAAAAGCTTCTTCTCAACCTGTTCAGGTCAAGAAAAACACAAAAGCCTCTTCCCAACCTGTTCAGGTTAAGAAGAGAAACACAAAAGCCTTTTCTCAGCTTGTTCAAGTTAAGATGGGAAACAAAAAAGCTTCTTCTCAACCTGTTCAGGTCAAGAAAAACACAAAAGCCTCTTCCCAACCTGTTCAGGTTAAGAAGAGAAACACAAAAGCCTCTTCTCAGCCTGTTCAAGTTAAGATGGAAAATAAAAAAGCTTCTTCTCAGCCTGTTCAGGTCAAGAAGAGAACCAAAAAAGCCTCACCTCAACCTTCAACCACACCAACTACCCTCAGGTTTGTTCCACCTCCATATTCCCCTTCTCCTGCCACAGTTCATCACCGCTGACCACAACTAAACCATCAGCACTGGCTAAATAAACTAAAGGAATTTTACTGCCACCTTCACACCTGGCCTAAAAACTCCTTTCAAACTGGAAAGTGCTTTTGTAACTGCTGCAAGAATGGGTGATATTTGGCACTGTCTGAAAAAAAACAACCACCACCAACAACCCAAACAAACCAAAAAACCCAAACCAAGCCACTCTGGAGAGAAGTAGTTAAAATAACTACTTTTAGAGTAGAATAACCCTTTTTGTTTATTCTCACTACCAATGGAAACTGAGCTTCCAGCACACAACCACTGCAGCTGACTTTCAGGCTTCTAAGTGGTTTGGAAACAGTTAGATTGTTCCTTTGGGTTTGGTTGTTGGAGGGGGGGAAGAGAATGATAGAATCCCAGACAGGACACTGGCAAGAGTGGGAGCCTTACCAATGCCTCACCTTGTTCCACTGCTGGAACACCTGAAGGTCCTTCTAGTGGAGGGGAAGGGGTTGGTTGGTTCTGTTTCTTTTGTTGTTGTTGCCTTCGATCGATTGCAACGTGCTCGAGTCGACTTTCCAGTCAATTCACCCAAATTCCAACAGGAATTGGTTTATACATTGGTTCCAACTGGAACTGGTCATTTGGAATTTCCAGCACAGGAAATTATTGTGTTTTTGTTTTTTTTTTAACTCTAAAATTACAAATGGATGTGTCTAATACCTAAAGACAAGGAAAAAAAAACACAACAAAACCAAACCAAATAACCAAGCTGAACAAACAAGTATGGCTCTAAATGTCAATGAAAGAAGAAAACCAATAAGAAAACCAACAATCAACCAGAATCAAAAGAATCAAAGCAACCAACCTCAGTGATTGATTGGGCAGAAACGTCAGGGCATGGACGCTGTTGGTTTTGCCCCTCTACTTAACATCAGATGACAGCAGAGTGCAACTCTGGTTTACATCTGCCAAACCAAGGTGATTTGTTTGTTTGCTTGCTTCATCTGCCAAACCAAGATGATTTCTGTTTTGTTTCCTAGCTACTTCATGGCAAGATATCAACTGATGGATCCTATTTTGCTTTGGTTTCCCCTCCCCCCTACCCCCACCCCCCAGGTTCTTCAACTCAAAGCCTGTGGCGCGAGTCGTGGCTGTATCCTCCCGGGGAGCCTCGGTTCCTGTGGGGTTTGTAAGTGTCCTGGTACGAGTCAGAGTATTCTTCTTCCACCAGAGAATAGTGGTCTCTGCTGTGTTGGGAAGTGGAAGACAAGCGGTTCCTGCTCTTCCGAGCCCTTTCGCTGGGGTAGTTTTCATCTGAGGTCATTAGGCTTCGGCGCTCGACTGGAGAGTTCTCGGTAGAGTGGCTGCTGTGCCTCAGCCGCTGGCTCTGCGAGGGCCAAAGGAGCCAAGAGTTAGCACAGGCAAAAGGGAGCTCGAGGCTCCTAGCTGCTTCTGAGGCTGGATTCTGAGGTCTTTCAGAACCCATCTGCGTTTGCCTCACTCGTTTTAGACTAAAGCCTGGGTGCTACAGGAGCGGCTTACAAGGACAGGCTGGTTCCTAGAGCTGAAAGCAGGCCAAAGGTGGCATTCCAAGGTGTGCCTCCTGCTCTTCACCCACTACAGGCCCTTCCAGCATGAAAAGTGAGCTGATGTAGTCAGCATTTATCACTTTCCTCTGATCATGAACCTAACATTCATGCTTAGAAAACGTTGAGCATTGACTTAGGTGGCTTTAGAAAAGCATCTGGAGACGTTTGCTGGTCTGGTTTGATATTTAACAAGGTGCAGCTCTGAGCCCTATTCAAAACCCTTCCTATGACCAACCAAATGATGGTCAAGAAGAGGCCAGCCTCTTTTCACTGGTGTCCTGTGACAAACTGGAACCCAGGAAGTTCCACCTGAAGATGAGGAGAAACTTGTTTGGTGTTAGGGTGCTGGAGCCCTGGAGCAGGATGCCCAGAGAGGTTGTGGAGTCTCCTCTGGAGACTTTCAAGCCCCATCTGGATGCATTTCTGTGTGATCCTGCTCTGGCAAGGGGTTGGACTTGATGACCTTCAGAGGTCCCTTTATGACCTCTCCCATTCTATGGGCTGCTAAGGATGGCTCAAATGGCTAAAACCCAAGAAATATTTTAAGTCTGCTGACAGAAAATCCTCTTCTAAAATCATTTACTAATGAAAAGTCTTGGCCTTTGCTCCCCTCATGGTCCCATAATGCTAACGTCCTACACTTGTCCCATGAACATCATTAGCTCTATTTTTTTTCCCCCAGGAAAACGGCACAATGAAGAAATAGCCTAAAAGTAGGATTATTTGCTGTCATCACCCACCAATCTCTGCAGAGGACAGCTGGCCATACCCTCAGAACACACTCAGCCAATGCTTTTCTTTCTCCAGATCACAGAATGGTAAGGGTTGGAAGGGACATCATTCAGTTCAACCCTCTTGCCAAGGCAGGTTTCACCCAGAGGTCACAGGTGAGTTTAGAATGTTCTCCAGAGATGGAGAGTCCACCTCTCTGGGCAGCCTGCTCCAGTGCTCTGTCACTCTTAAATTAAAGAAGCTCCTCCTCATGTTTAGATGAAGCTTCCTATGGTCAGGTTTGTGCCCATTAGCCCTTGTCCTGTCACTGGGCATCGCTGAAGAAAGCCTGGTTCTGTTGATCAGCATTGATGAAATGACACAGCCAATGTCACCCTTCTGATCCTGGCAGTGCCAGAAAAGTGCTGCCCACGATGGCTGCACTCTGGGGGCCTTGGGTTCATAGATTTACAGAATGGTTTGGGTTGGAAAGGACCATAAAGATCATCTAGTTCCAACCTCCCCCTCCACAGGCAGGAACGCCTTCTTCTAGCCCAGGTTGCTCAATGTCTCATCCAACTTGGCCATGAACACCTCCAGGGAGGGGGCATCCACGACCTCCCTGGGCAGCCTGTTCCAGTGTCTCACCATCATCTGCTCCTTCTCACTTCTGATGCTCCCTGTGCTACGAACCCTCCCTTCCCATCACTACACCCTCCCTGGCCAGCAGTTGGGCAGCTGCATAATTGATAAGCAGAGGCTTGCCTGCCAGGAGAGGTGACTGCAGGTAAGTGTAGGTTTACAGCCCAGCAGATAGGATGTCACAGCTCTTTCTACAGATGGATGCTACCAAGGTTACTCCCTGAGCAATGCCACCTAATCATCTGGCAGGGGGAAGGTGCCCTTCTGCAAGCTCAGCTACTGGGTAACAACTTCTCCTGCACCTATTTGCCTCATCTGGCCCAGCAATGCAATTCTGCTATATAATCACCTCAACTTTGAAGTGCTGTTCTCACACCCTCTAGCTGCCCTGTAGTCATAGAATCATAGAATCAACCAGGTTGGAAGAGACCTCCAAGATCATCCAGTCCAACCTATCCCCCAGCCCTATCCAGTCAACCAGACCATGGCACTAAGTGCCTCATTTTCCTCTCTGGTTGCAACCTGCTCCCTTCTAGAAAGCTCCCTGTCTCCCTGCCTCATCCCCATCCCAGTATTTACCTCCTGAGAGGTTTCAAGTGGCACCAAGCTGCTGTGGTTACACACTGCTTTTGTGCCCCACATCACTTTTGGCCCCACAGAGTGACCAGAATGACAAGCTGCACTTTGCTGCAGGTATGGACTTCAAATGCAGATCTCTTGGAGCCTGAGGAACTAAACTGATATCCCCACAACTTGAACTAGAGGGTCAAGTCCATCAGCTGAAGCGAGACTAAGCTGAGGTTTGGAGCCAGCCAGGGATTAGCCCCAAAGGGAAGTGCTGGCCCCTTGGAGTTAGCAATGACAGAGTTTATTCTTCCTGCTTAGGGCTGTGAGCACACACACACAGCTCAGTGTTGACATCTTCCCCTTTTAGGCAAGGACCAAAGGGCCACCAGCTTTGGCAGGGTGGAGACAGTGACGGGACACAGCTGGAGCACACTGTGGTGCACACTCTCCCTTTGACTCTGACTCTTCTGTGCCTGTGTCACTTAACTTCACCCTGGTGACCTTCATGAAGCCCAAAGACTTAAGTTAAAGCAGAGTTTAAGTTCTCAGTAAACTAAAGCCCAAGCTAGAGAGGGAGACTCCCAAGGCCTGATTGGGTGAAGTCGGTACAGGCTGTCCCAGCAAACCTGAGACAGTGACACCAGGGGCTGGGCTGCTGACATTCAGTTCCCCAGAGTGTTGGGTGAGGAGGAGTCACAAGGTCATAAGAAGCATAAACTCTTCACACATCATAAGCACCCCAGCTCGGCTAATTCCTGGGATTTGCTTGAGGGCTTTACAATGATCACCACTGCAGGGAGCAGATCACAGAATCGTTCTGGGTGGAAAAGACCTCTAAGATCATCAAGTCCAACCACTGACCAATCCTCCTGAAGGCTTGAGTTAGCCTAAAAACCTCTTGGTGGGTAAGCACCTCAGACCACATCAAGCATCACAACTCTTGAAACGGGCCTGGACACTGGAGTGGCCCTGAAAGCCAAATGCTGCAGTCTCCAGTTGGGCATCATTCACTCAGGGAGAAATTTACCCCTCTGCAGAGAACTAGCACCAGTCAAGTCCCGCCTAAGGCTTCACAATCCGGGTGAAGTGGGGATTAAATGATGCATACCTTCAGCCAGCCCACTGCACAGGGGTGATTTTCATCTTCAGTGTGAGTTTTCCCTAAGTAAATGGAGCAACATGGCACAGTTACTGCTGGTGTCATTGATCAGAGAGAAATAAATGCCTGAAAAAAACTCTTGTGGACACAGCCAGCTTTCAACATGAAACTGAAGACGTGAAAAGCTCTGCAGATGGCGTTTTGTTGGCACGAAGGGATGGAAAACTGAAATGTGAATGGAAATAACAGCAGAGATGTGCAAGTTATTCAGTCACAGGCCAGTGCTTGTGCCTTCAGCCAGCCAGGACAGGCTGACTCGCCGATCCTACGGCAGCACCAGCGTGAGCACCAACTACCATGCACCTTCAGGGCAAAGTGCACTTCACTCACAGTGAGGAACAGCTTTAGGTGCACTGAAAACACATCACTGCCTTCCAAAACTGTTAAGCTGCTTGCAGGTAACTCTCCAAGCAGAAGAGAGGTTACATTTGTCAGGTGAGTTAATGGGCTCAGCTCTTGCTTTCCACAGCCGCTCGAGAACGCACGCTCCTAGGGAGCCGCCGCGCATCCAGAGCTCCTCCCGAGGCTTTGCAAGCCTTTGCAGCCCTCCTGATCTTCTCAAGGCATTCAGAGCTACAGATTCAGAGAACATTTGCTGTTGGCAAACTTAGGAAAGCACGTACTTCTCGTTAAGGGCTATTTACATGCCAGGTTTGGAGTGTCAAAGGTCAGCCGAGTTTGAGCTATCCCTGTGGAAAAAAAGGGTCAGAATTTTGTTGGGTTTTTGTTTCTTTTTGGTTGTCTTTTCAAATGGGTAGCACAAAAAAAAAACCAAACAACCCCCAAAACAACAACTTCAACTCAAAATCAAAATCAAATCAAACCAAAAGAAATCTTTTGTTCACACTTCACAAAGAACACAGGAGAAACAAACCAAAAGGTGAAGGCGTTTGGCTGAGAACGAGAGACAAGCATGGAAGGTTTGCACTCCGAGGAGAATGTTTGGGGAAGTGATGAGGGAGGGGGACCAAAGGGATCGTTACAGACACTGTTCTGTGTTCTTGAACACACAGAACCATAGAATGGGTTGGCTTGGGAGGCACCTTCAAGACCATCTAGTTCCACCCTCCTGCCACAGGGAGGGACACCTTCCACTTAGAGCAAGGCCCCATCCAGCCTGGCCTTGAACACCTCCCGGCTGAGGCATCCACAACTTCCCTTCCAGTGCCTGCTGTGACACTCTGTGCTTGGTTATTCTCCCTCTGCCCTGCTCTCATTTGCAAGGCCACCTTCCCCCCCCCAGTTAATAAAGGCTGGTTTCTAACCTGGCTCTACCACCACCTGACACAGTGGCATTTAACTCCTCCTCAAGAGCTCAGGGCCATTTGATTTCCCATTAAGTCAAGAGCAGCAGCAGAGCTTCAGCACTCAGCTGCCAAACTGCTTCTTCATCGATTACGGGCTCCGAGCTTCCCTCCTTAGCGCTGGCAGTGGCCAGTGACTGCTCTCTACTGCAGCAGGGGCCACTTCTGCTGTTTCCCCACTGCTTGGCCCATAAGTTAAAGAAACCCACCTGGTCTGCACTGCTGGCTGGGGCTGAGGGCTGTTGGCATACCTGCAAGCCAGAGATTGCGGCGGGGTACGGGGAGAGCGCGGTGGATCCCAAATTCCTCCCCAGGAGAGGGGTCATGGGCGTGCTGCTGGTGGTGTGGGTAGCACGCCAGTATGCCTCCAGGTACTCTGCCAAGTGCTCACAAGCATCTTCCAGCTGGTTCTCATCCAAAATGACATCAAACATTTCCTGGTGGCGAGAGGAACAAGGAAGTTTGGTTGGTGACAAAGATACAGATGGAAAGGAGGAGATGCTAACCGGTTCTCATCACTCCCATCCTGTAGCATTCAAGAAACAAGAATCAGAAATAGATTCATAGAATCACAGATTGGTTTGGGTCAGAAGGAACATTGGAGACCATCTCATTCCAACTTTCGGGTCATCAAGTCCAACCATCAACCCAGCACTGTCAGATCACCACTACATCCTGGCACTCAGGACCACATCTACACAGCTTTGAAACCGCTCCAGGGATGGGGACTCCACCACTGCCCTGGGCCACAGCTTAACTGCTCTTTTAGGGAAGAGGTTTCTTCTAATGACTGACCTAAACCTCCCCTGGTGCAACCATTTCCTCTTGTCCTATCACTTACTCTGTGGGAAAAGAGATCAACCCCTACCTCGCTCCAACCTCCTTTCAACATGTTGTAGAGATCAGTGAAGTCTCTCCTCAGCCTCCTCTTCTCCAGACTAAACAACCTCATGTCCCCCAGCTGCTCCTCACCAGCCCTGTTCTCCAGACCCTTTATAAGTTTATTGTCCTTCTCTGGACCTGCTTCAGCTCCTCAATGTCCTTGGAGTGAAAGGCCCAAAAATGAACCTAATACTCAACGTGCAGCTTCACCAGTGCCCAGCACAGATCACAGAATCAAGCAGGTTGGAAGAGACCTCCAAGCTCAGCCAGTCCAACCTAGCACCCAGCCCTGTCCAGTCAACCAGACCATGGCACTAAGTGCCCCATCCATAGAATCAAGCAGGTTGGAAGAGACCTCCAAGCTCAGCCAGTCCAACCTAGCACCCAGCCCTGTCCAACCAACTAGACACACAATCACTGCTCTGCTCTCGTTGGCCACACTACTGCTGATCCAGGCCAGGATGCTGGTGGACTTCTTGCCTCAGATCTGCTCAGCATGCAGTCCCAGAGAAGAATTCAAACCCATGTGGCTTCTGTTCTACTCAGGGCCACCCTGCAGCCAGTGTCTTCACATCACTTACATGACAAGTGCTGATAGCAAGCAGCTGATAGTAGAGCAGCATCAACTGAGTCCCTCCAGAAAAACAGTCTTTGCAGCAGTGACATTTTGTGCCTTGTTGTTAACCTTAACTTAGTGGGAAAAAAACCCAACCCCACGTTGTGAAAATAGGACAGGAAGTGAGAAATAAGTGCAGGTGTTGCAGGTGTTAAGAGAAACCAAAACAGAGCCCAGGCTGCCTCTGTTCTGTGTGTATTTATAGCTCCAGCCAGTACAGACTGAGCTGGCAGTGCTACTGGGAGGCAGAAAAGTGCTGATCAGAGGCACTTTCAGAGATCCAAACCCCATGAATTCATCACAATGCTTTGGGTTGGAAGGGACCTTCAAAATCACCCAGTTCCAACCTCCTGCCACAGGCAGGGACACCTTCTACTAAACCAGGTTGCTCATGGCCCCATCCAGCCTTGTTCTGTACACTTCCAGGCTTGGAGCCTCCAGTTTCCCTAGGCAACCTGTTTCAGTGCCTCACCACCCTCATGGTGAACAATTTCTTCCTATTGTCTCATCTAAATCCAGCTTCATCCACTTTGAACCCATCACCCCTAGTCCGGTCACTATAAGCCATTGTCAAAAGTCCCTCTCCAGCTGTCCTGTAGCCCTCTTCATATCCTGAAAGGCTGCTTTAAGGTCCCCCTGTGGTCTGCTTACAAACACCTCACTTGGAAGAACCCTGAAATTAAACCCTGACACTTGGCACACAGTCTGTGTTTGCAGAAACAAGGAGTCAGTGTTGGCAATTCCAAGTCTGGGAGCAGTCTGCAGTTTTCCTGTACTGCTCATCTTTGCACCACAGGCCACCAATTTGAGAGCAGCACTTGTTTGCACTACAAAACCTGGCTTTGCAAAGTCTGTCTCAAGGCAGATTTGGCAGTTCTACAGGCTTTAAGCAACAAGCAGGTCAGGAAAAGCTCTTCCAACCTCCTCCTCCTCCTGAGGAACTACTCCTCAAATTTCTGTTCCATCTGGATCCCCTCAGACAAGAAATGCACAGTTCATAATGCAGCTAAGACACTTGGGATCATAGGCCCATTAAGAGGGGAAGAGATCTCTAAGTTTACCCAGTCCAACCACCAACCCAACACCACCATGGCCATTAAACCATGTCCCAGAGTGCCATGGCCACAGGTTTCTTAAGCACCTCCAGGCGTGGTGACTCCAGCACCTCCCTGGGCAGCCTGTGCCAGTGCCTGACCGCTCCTGAGCAAAGAAATTGTTCCTCATCTCCAACCCAAACCTGCCCTGGTGCAATTTCAAGCCACTTCCTCTCCTTCTATCACCATTTTCATTGCAACCACCTCGTTCCATGACTATACCTGTGGTATGTTGCCAGTGATCTCAAACTGATGGGAAAAAGAAGCCTGCAGAGCTGTCACCTTTTTAACAGCTCACTGAAAAGTAACACTAGGGACTGGTAATGATGATCTCCTCAGGTTGTCATTTGAAGGTCACCTGAAGAGTTACAAAACTGGCAGGATCCTGATTCCAAGGAAAATAAGTGGCACAGAAAACTGTTAAGGTTTGTTTTTTTTCCTTGTATTTAACTTCTGCCTAAAGGTAAACTGTGTTTGCCCTACTTCTGAGTAGCTGGGAGGAAAGAACCCTTTAAGGAGATCCTTGTTTGTAAGGGTCATGGAGTAAAGAAGTTTCATCCCAGCTCTCCTTATGCCTTTTATTCATTCTATCACCACTATAAAATGTTCTAAGTGCAAGTTAAAAACCCCAAACATGATGGTCCTGACCCCAGAGGTGTCCTCCTCAGCCACAGGAATGCTCAGGAGAGGAAGTGCCACAAGGATTGAGCCTCAGGCGCAGCCTGGACTTTGTTCAGGAAGGGTCAATCAGAAATGGCCAAATTACTCTCTGAGGTCAGCCAGGGTGAGCTCAGGCTCTAGGGCTTCATCTCTCCAGACAGAGGGGTGGAGGAGAACCTGAGGAGGAATTTTGAGGTTCAACAAGGCCAATTGCTGGGTGCTGCACTTGAGTCATGACAACCTCACGAAGACTCCAGACTTGGGGCAGAGAAGCTGGAAACCACCCAGGGGAAAAGGACCTGAGGGTGTTGGTCAGCACAAGTTGAAGATGAGCCAGCATGTGCCCAGGTGGCCAAGAAGGCCACCAGCATCCTGGCCTGGATCAGCAATGGTGTGGCCAGCAGGACCAGGGCAGTGATGGTCCACCTGTATTTGGCACTGCTGAGGCCACACCTTGAGCAATGGGTTCAGTTTTGGGCATCTCATTCCAAGAAGGACATTGAGGGGCTGGAGCAGGTCTAGAGAAGGGCAACAAAGCTGAGTCTGGAGAGGAGAGCTAGTGAGGAGCAGCTGAGAAAACTGGGGGTGTTAAGTTTGGAGAAGAGGAGGCTCCTGTCTACAACTCCCTAAAGGGAGGTTGGAGCCAGTTGAGACTTGAGCCTTCATCCCAAGAAACAAGTCACAGGACAAAAGGAAACAGCCTCAAGTTGCACCAGGGGGGTTTAAGTTGGACATGAGAAAAAACTTCATCCTTGAATAATAGAATCAGGCAGGGTTGGAAGGGACCACAAGGATCATCTCGTTCCAACCCCCTGCCATGGACAGTGACACCCTACCCTAGAGCAGTCTGCCCACAGCCTCATCCAGCCTGGCCTCAAACAACTCCAGGGACAAATGAGTGGTTAAGCCCTGGCACAGCCTGCCAAAGGCAGTGGTGGAGTCCCCATCCCTGGAGGTGCTAAGTTGGACTGGATGATCTTGGGAGGTCTCTTCCAACCTGGTTCTGTGATTCTATGGTTTAGTAGTGCCCTGGCAGTGCTGGGTTAATGGTTGGACTCCATGATCTTGGAGGTATTTTCCAACCTTTTTGATTCTCTGACTTTGCTGCATCTGGTTTTAATCCCACCAGTTCTGCTAGACTCTGATTTGGGCTGGTTTTTAGGGGCAGGGGCCTGCATCCTCCTTAGCTCTTCCACAAAGCTGAAGGTTACAGCAAACCACCACCACGAGCTGCGGTGTCTGCCTGATGGCTTTCGAGCTGTGAGCTTAACCCAGCTCAGTTGTGGGTTTAAAGCTGTGTGCTTAACACAGCTCAGTTTTCCCTCAGCCACCCAATGCTGCTGCTCAGTGGAGTTGTGCAGCCCTGGGCACGTTCAGCAGTGGCTGGAGCAGCAGCAGTGAAAGATTAGCAAGGAATGAATAATGCAGGCAGCTCCAGCTCTGAACTCTGCCCCACAGCACAGCTATTTTTACAACGTCTAGACACGCTGCACCACCTCAGCTCTTCAGGCTGGCTCCCAGCAGATGAGCCAAAAGAGAGGGTTTTAAGGGTTTCCACCATCATCCCTCTACAGAAATCCTCCTCCTGCAGGAACCTGAGCTGCAGAAGAAGGGAAGCAGGTCCCAGCGCAGCAGACAGCAGTGGCACTGCTCTCAGCCATGTACCTCACAGTATCACAGTATCATCAGGGTTGGAAGAGACCTCACAGATCATCAAGTCCAACCCTTTACCACAGAGCTACTTCTACTCATTATAGCATGGATCAGCCTGGTCCTTTCATTTAAACTTCCCAAGCTGTCACCTGCCAGTCCTCCAAGCATGGTTAGACTCAGTGTGCTGGAAGCAGTCCAGTGAAGGGCCACAAGGATGGCATGAGGGCTGGAGCACCTCTGCTATGAAGAGAGACTGAGGGAGTTGGGGCTGTGCAGGCTGGAGAAGAGGAGGCTCCCAGGTGACCTTCTTGTGGCCTTCCAGGATCTGAAGGGGGCTACAAGAAAACTGGGGAGGGACTTTTTAGGCTATCAGTGATAGCACTGGGGGGAATGCAGCAAAGCTGGAAATGGGGAGATTCAGACTGGACATGTTAGGAAGAAGTTCTTCACCATGAGGGTGGTGAGAGCCTGGAACAGGTTGCTCAGAGAGGTGGTGGAAGCTTCATCCCTGGAGGTGTTTAGGCCAAGCTGGATGAGGCTGTAGACAGCCTGATCTAGTGTGAGGTGTCCCTGCCCATGGCAGGGGAGTTGGAACTAGATGATCCTTGAGGTCCCTTCCAAATCTGAGTGATTCTCTGATTGTATCTTAGAGGTCTTTCCCAACCAAACCAACTCTAAGTCAGCTGTTCTCAAAACCAAACAGTGCAACAGGCTCAGATGGTTTCTGCAGAGGCTTGAGTTAAAATCAGCCTCCAAGCAAGTGCAGCTTTGAAATCTGAAATGTGGAAATATTTTGCTTATTCAGTTTGGATCTCACCTTCATAGACTCATAGAATGGTGGCAGTTGGAAGTAACTACTTGAGATCATCCAGTCCCACCCCTCTGCTAAAGCAGGGGCACCCACAGCAGCTTGCCCAGCAGCACTATGGCCAGCTACATTTGGAAGCTCTCCACAGAAGGAGACTCCACAGCCTCTCTGGGCAGCCTGCTCCAGGCCTCCAGCACCCTCACAGTGAAGAATTTTCTCCTCCTCTTCAGGTGGAACCTCTTGGGTTCTAGTTTGTTCCCACTGCCCCTTGTCCTGTCACTGGGCACCACTGACAAGAGTCTGGCTCCAGTCTCTTGCTCCCCACAGGCTCTTTCACTCTTCCTCAGCATTGAGCAGATCCCCTCTGGGGCTGCTCTTCTCCAGGCCCCACAGCCCCAAGGCTCTCAGCCTTTCCTCATCAGACAAATGTTCCATCCTCACAGCCTCCACTGGACACTCTGCCCAGTAGTTGCCTGTCTCTCTTGACCTGGGGAGGCCAGAACTGGACACAATACTCCAGATGTGGTCTCAGAAGGACAGAGCAGAGAGGGAGAAGAACCTCCCTTGACCTGCTGCCCACATTCTTCTTCACGTACCCCAGGAGACCACTGGCTTTTTGGACCACGAGGGCACTTTGCTGTTCTTCTTCATGGAGCTGCCTCCCAGCAGAACAACCCCTAACATGCACTGGTGTAGGAGACTGCTCCTCCCAGGGTGCTGGACTCTACACTTACTCTTGTTGAAGCTTTGCTGCCTTAGGCCTCCAAAGAGAGGGCTGGGAGCTAAGGCAGAGTTCACCAGCTGCTGGGGCTGGTCAGTCTAGGTGACTTGACCAAACTACATGTGCCTGCTGCTGCTGTATGCTGTGCATTCCCATCAGTGCAGCTGCTTGTCTCCTGTCCAGTGAGCAAAGCTAGGTGGCAGAAGAGGCAGTCACAGGGTCTAAAGAGCCAAGCAGGCTGTGAAACACAGACAGGCAGGGAGAGAAATGCACCTTTCAAAAGGTGAAGTGTGGTGGGTTGCTGGGTGTGTAAGCTCCAAGCCCTATTCAAAGAGGTGCAGCTGTGGCTCCATTGAACTCAGCTCCCATCTGAGGAGTGAGGAAGCTAAAATCTTCTGTAGGAAGGATTCTGCTCTGCAGAAAAGTGGATGAATTTGGTTTAGTGAAAGGCACCTGCATGGCTCACAGGGATTTTGTGTTACCATTTCAACTCAGCAGAAAATTACATGTGAGACACAGAGCAGAGCTCAGCTCTACAGAAGAGCCTGAGGTGGCTTCAGCACCTCTCAGTGCTGCTCAAAATGGAAAACAAGGATGAGGGAGCAAGCAGAAAGATCTGCTGAAACCAGAAGGTTACAGGTCTCAGCAAGAACACAACCAGCTGGACACAGATGCAGCCACCATCTACTGCTCCTGACAGCTGGACCAGACACCAGGCTAAGTAGAGGTAGATAATGGTTGGACTTGATGACCACAGAATGACAGAATGGTTTGGGTTGGAAGGGACATTCAAGATCATCTAGTTCCAACACCCCTGCCATGGGCAGCTTCTTGGCCTCGAACACATCCAGGGAGGGAGCAGCCACAACCTCCCTCAGCAACCTGTGCCAGTGTCTCACCACCCTCACTGGAAAGAACTTCTTCCTAACATCCAGTTTCAATCTCCCCTCTGCCAGTTCAGTCCCATTCCCTCTTGTCCTGTCATTACAAGACCTTGTCAGTAGTCCCTCCCCAGCCTTCTGTAGGTCCCCTTCAGATACTGGAAGGCTGCTCTAAGGTCTCCCTGGAGCCTTCACTTCTCCAGGCTGAACAGCTGCAACTCTTCTCAGCCTCTGCCCACAGAGAGATTCTCCAGCCTTCTCATCATCTCGGTGACCTCCTCTGGACCCTCTTCTCAGCTCCTTGTCCTTCTAGTGCTGGAGGCACCAGACCTGGACACAGCACTCCAGGTGGGGTTTCACAAGAGCAGAATATAGAGGGAGAATCAATCTTAAAAGCCTTTTCCAACCAAAGTGATTTCTGTGACTTCTCTGGGCAGCTCTTTGCCTGTTCTAAGTCCACAGGTATCACCCTGGAAGCCTTCCCAGTGTCTTCTCTGAACTGAAATGCTGGTGCAGTGTTTCCACACAGCAGCTGCCTGCCTCACCAGCTCTCTAGGACCTCTGCTCCTCAAGCAGCAGGTTAGTCAATGTGAGTCACCACTACCTGAGACAAAATGTTCCACTGAGGGAACTGAAAGGGCCTGCAGGAGCTGCTGAGTCAGGAGACACAGGGATCAGACACATACAGACACACCACCCAGGGGCTGCACCCACTGGGAAGCTGGAGGAAAGTCCTCTGCTGAGGATTGGGTCTGAGACTTTGACCCTTCACGGCCTTCAGCTGGCACCACTGCCCAAGTGATGTCATTTGCTAATGCAGCTGGAGATGGATTTTACCACAGACCTCACTTCTGCCCTGTTACCTCACCACAGAGCAGAGCACAGGAGATAAGCAGGACCAAAGTTCTCATGCCCAGAAGGTCTAAATATGTGAAGTCAGCTGTGCCCAAGGAGCAGCACAGCAGGAATCTTTACAACTCCAAGGTCTCAGGAGCTCTTGAGCCTTTCTTCTCTACTTACTGGTGGGCATTGTGCAAGCTTATCAGCTGCCACCAACTGAACGTTCAAGTGTTTGCTTTGGGACTTCCCCCGGGATTTAATCAGTCGCTGCAAAACCTGCCAAAGGAAAAGAGGGAAAGGGGAGTTTAAGAATCAACATCTCTCCACAAAGCTCAGACCAACAACCCAGTGTAGAAGCCCTTCACTGTGCTTAACAAAATGGATGAAATGTTATCACTGAAGATAAGCACAAGCCCTCCTGAGAGGGCCCTGAAAGCCATGCCCCTTGCCCTCTGCACCGGGCTTATAGAATCACAGAATGGTTTAGGTTGGAAGGGACCTCAAAGCTCAGCCAGTTCCAACCCCCTGCCATAGGCAGGGACACCTCTCACTAGAACAGGTCACTCAAGGCCTCATCCAACCTGGCCTTGAACATCTCCAGGGAGGGAGCAGCCACAACCTCCTTGGGTGACCTGTGCCAGTGTCTCACCACCCTCACTGCAAAACAACCTTTCCTAACATCCAGTTTCAATCTCCCCTCTGCCAGTTCAAACCCATTCCTCCTCATCCTGGCATTACAAGACCTTGTCAATAGTCCCTCCCCAACCTTCCTGTACGTCCCCTTCAGATACTTGGAGGCCACTCCAAGGTCTCCTCAAAGCCTTCTCTTCTCCAGTCTGCAGAGCCCCAACTCTCTCAGCCTGTCCTCATAGCAGAGCTGCTGGAGCCCTCTGAGCATCTTGGTGGCCTCCTCTGGACTCTCTCTAAAGTTCCATGTCCTTCTGTGTTGGGGGCTCCAGGACTGCAGGCTTCATCCCTTGCAAGTGTTTCAAATGCAAAGGGAATCATGGAGGGGTTGAAGGCACTTCTGGAGGTCACTGAGTCCAACCCCCATGCCAGTCACACAGGAATGTGTCCAGATGGGTCTTGAAAGTCTCCAGAGGAGACTCTACAACCTCTCTGGGCAGCCTGCTCCAGGGCTCCAGCATTCTCAGAGCAAATAAGTTTCTCCTCATGTTGGAACTTCCTGTGTTCCAGTTTGTATCCATTGTCCCTTGTCCTATCATAAGACACCACTGCAAAGAGCCTGGCCCCTTCTCCTTGACACCCACCCTTCAGATAATAAACATTCACTCATCCCCTCTCAGGTTGCTCTTCTGCAGGCTAAGCAGCCCCAAGTCTCTCAGCCTTTCCTCAGCAGATGTTCCAGTCCCTCCAGCATCCTCACAGCAACTGCCTGGTAGGTGAGCTGCCTCTCTTCTCCAAAGCTCTGCTTAAGGTTAAGGCTTAAGAGACAACCCAGACTAGCTATGTGTTGGGTTGGGGGCTGCAAAGGGATTGCCAAGGGAAACTGGGAGCTCCAGAAAGAGTTTGCCCCTCAAGAATTTGTCTGCTGAATCAGTGGGTGCCTTGCATAAGGCTCAGCCTAAGCCTAGGTGAAGGTTTGACAGGATAATAGGAGTTGGAAGAGACCCAAAGAGATTGTCAAGTCCACCCCCCCTGCCAGAGCAGGACCATACAATCTAGCTCAGGTCACACAGGAACACAGCCAGACAGGCCTTGAAAGGCTCCAGAGAAGGAGACTGCACAACCTCCCTGGGCAGCCTGTGCCAGTGCTCTGGGACCCTTACAGGAAAGAAGTTCCCCCTTGTGTTGGGCTGGAACCTGCTGCACTGCAGCTTCCATCCATTGCTCCTTGTTCTATCCCAGGGAGCAGTGAGCAGAGCCTGCCCCCCTCTCCTGACCCCCAGCCCTCAGCTGGTTATAAACACTGATTAAATCCCCTCTCAGTCTTCTCTTCTCCAGGCTAAACAGCCCCAGGTCCCTCAGCCTCTCCTCATCAGCCATGCCCTCCTGTCCCCTCATCATCCTCGTAGCCCTCCGCTGGACCCTTTCCAGCAGATCCCTGTCCCTCTTCAACTGGGGAGCCCAAAACTGAACACAGTATTCAAGATGAGGTCTCAGCAGGGCAGAGTAGAGGGGCAGGAGAACCTCCCTTGATCAGCTGGACACACTCTTCCTAATACACTCCAAGATCCCACTCACCTTCTTGGCCACAGAAAAAGCCTGCATCAGACATTCCTTCGCCAGAGCCCTGACCTAAGAATTTCAACTTCTCCTTCTCTTCATCTCATTCTTCAATTTCTTCAGGTGGAGATCCCACCCTGCTCACTCCCACCCTGCCCTCCAAGTCCCTCTCCAGTGCAGGTGTTTGAAGGGGAAGCTGCATTACCTTTGGTGAAGACACTTTGACGTGGACAATGATTGGTGCTAAAGATGTCTTGATAAGTTGTGCAGGGTGGTTGATAGTGTCTGCATCTAGGACAACCAGCTGCAAGGACCTTGCCAGCTCAAAGATCCTCTCAATTTCACTCTGGACCTCAGCTGGGAAAGGAAAACAGGAGCAAGTCACTCAAGTCCAGCACCATTTAGTCATCAAGATCATCCCTCACTTATTTTCCTAGCCTCTCTCCCTGCAGTGTGTGAGCTCCAGGTGTGAATTAGTGACAATTCCAGGCAAAAAGAATTCATTACTTCAGGAGGTATTTTAAAGGTAAATAATACCTCTGAGACAATTCTGCTGCCTGAAAATACAGGCATCTTGTGCCTCTTTATGACATCAGGGTATTTAAAGGAGGTGCAATTAAAGGCATGTTTCTAATTAACACAACTTAAAGCACCCATTCCAAACCCAAATATGTTCCTAAGGCTTCTTATTTCAGACAGCAAATGATGTGTGGATGTCCCTTGCAAGTTGTTTTTCTTCTCAGGCTGTGATTCTGGTTTGCTTGTAAGGAGAAAAGCAGACCTCTGTAACCTCCTAATTCCACAACCACCTAAAAGTGTTGATGTTAAATCACTGCCAGGGTTGTTGTTGTTGTTGTTATTTAAGAGGACACCAATGGCAATGTTCACACCAAAGCAAGATGAAAAAAAGGAAAGCAGTTCATTTCCATCTCAATTCTCATTCTGGTATTCATTTTTCTAAGCCCTCCTCCATCACTCACATGTAAGTGGAGAATTGTAAACTCAGCTGTCCCATGAGAAAGGGCTGAATGGCAGCAACTCACATCCACTGAACCTGCCCAAGAGCTGTTCCACACAGCAGCGTGTTCACAGGCACAAGGTTTAGTGCTCACCTTTGCTGTACTTCATTTTGGGCTGCCTGCAGCACCTGTACTAGAATGACAACTCAAAGGGAAGAGTTCCACAACCTAAGACTCTCCTTTGGTCACTTGGGATCATAGAATCATAGCATGGCTTAGGTTGGAAGGGACCTTAAGAGATCATCTACTCTAACCTCCCTGCCATGGGCAGGGACACCTCTCAAGTAGACTTGGCTGCTCAGCTGGGGCATCCACAGCCTCCCTGGCCAACCTGTTCCAGAGTCTTACCACCCTCATACTGAAGAACTTCTGCCTAAGATCCAGCCTAACCCTACTCTCCCTCAGCTTCAAACCCTTCCCCTTTCTCCTGTCTCTAGACACCCTTATGAAAAGTCTCTCTGCAGCCTTCCTGTAGGATCCTTTCAGGTACTGGAAGGCAGCTCTAAGGTCTCTCCAGAGTCTTCTCCAGGCTGAACACCCCAAGCTCCCTCAGTCTATCCTCACAACAGAGGTGCTCCAGCCCTTGGATCACCTTTGTGGCCTCCTCTGGACTCACTCCAACAGCTCTGTGTCCTTCTTATGTTTGGGACACCAGAACTGGAGGCAGTATTTGAAGTGGGGTCTCACTAGAGCAGACTAAAGGAGCAGCATCACCTCTCTTGCCCTGCTGGCAGATACATGCATTTAAGAGCCTTTTCTTCCTGAGAAGACTGAAAACCAACCTCTCCTCCCTCCCTAGGGTGATGTTCCAAGCTATTGGCATGGATACAGCACCCCCAGATTTCCACCCTTGTGAAAGAAGTACATCAACACAGGGTAACCCAGCAGTCATGAGGAAAGGTGGGAAGACCCAGAGCCTCATGGGTCATGCTAGGCAGCAAAATGGAGCTGCAGCTCCCCAACATTAAATACACAGAGCCTCATGGGTCATGATAAATTGAAGCTGCAGCTCCCCAACATTAAATACACAGAGCCTCATGGGTCATGATAAATTGAAGCTGCAGCTCCCCAACATTAAATACACAGAGCCTCATGGGTCATGCTAAAACGAAGCTGCAGCTCCCCAACATTAAATACAAGGCCAGTCCTAGGGTCAAGATCATGTCTTCTTCTTGGTTGGCCAAGGTGAAAGCTCTTTGGCATCTTGTGATGTGGAATGAAAAGCCCAGAACTAGTAAGAGGGAGCTGTGAGGCCAACCCAGCTTGATAGAGAGCAGCACTGAAGCCATATTGTGACTACAGACCCCAGGCTCACCTCAGCACACTGTTTGGTGTAGCCCAGCCCAGGTAACTGCTTCATGAGAAGCTCACACAGCATCCCCTATTCTGCTGCTCCTGCCTGCCTTGACTGTCTCCCATCTGAACATGTGAAATCCACAATGTTCATAGAATCAACCAGGTTGGAAGAGACCTCCAAGATCATCCAGTCCAACCTATCCCCCAGCCCTATCCAGTCAACTAGACCATGGCACAGAGTGCCTCATCCAGGCTTTTCTTCAACACCTCCAGGGACGGTGCCTCCACCACCTCCCTGGGCAGCCCATTCCAATGGGAAATCACTCTCTCTGTGAAGAACTTCCTCCTGACATCCAGATGACAGATGAAAATGCTGCAGGCACATTTAAAACTGCAGAACTGATGACACCTTGGGAGGCTGAAATCCTGACATCTTCCCTCAGCAGGCCCCCATGCTCAGCTCTGCACCTGTGCCAGTGTCTTACCTAAACTGGATCTCGTGTTTGACCTCTCAATGATTGCCCTCTTGCTTGGATTATTCAGAACAGACCTCTTAGCAAGGGAAATGTCAGCTGTCACTCTCGTTATGGATATCCTAGGACAAAGAAGAGAGGAGAGAACAAAAGCACAGCAGTCAGCCTGGCAGTGCACTGGGCATGATTTACAGCCACGTTCGGTTCCAAAGTGCAAATGCAACAAAATACAACTCCCAGATGGTTTACAGCTGAGTTATGTCAGCATTAAACAACAACTGAAGGGAAATGCTGCAGAACTGGGGAGGATTTTCTACTCCCTGCACTACTCCAGACTCTGCCACATAATATCTGCTCTTCTGCTACATGCATTAGTTAAGCTCTCTCCTCCCCAGCTCTATCATCTCCTACGTGAATTTACACACGAGGAACAGCAGAGAACAGCAGAGCCATGACAGGAACAGCACTTCCCAGGTAGTTGAACCACTGATTAAAGCTGACATTGCTGAGAGGTGAGGAAGGGCCACGTTTGGCCATCTGAGCAAACCATGTCACTCATATCTAAAGTGCCTGGTGAGTCACTGAACAGTGCTGCTGGCTTGGGAAGGCTGGGCTCCTCTTCTTTTCCAGCCAGGGAGCTGTGATGATGGTCTACAGGACTTGGCTTGTGGTTGAAAAGAGAACAGTAAGTTGAGCCACAGCTACCTGTACTGCTGGAGCCTCCTCTTTAACCTAAGGAAGCTTTTTTAACTCGATCTGTCAGCGAGCTGATGAGAGAGAAAAGGTTATAAAACAAAGACCACAACATCACTGCACATCAATCCATTGAGGAGGAGCGTGATGAGCCAAAGAGCTATGAATAATGAGAAGAAAGCAAGCTGGAAATGACTAGCAGCTGTTCCACAGAAGCTAAGATTTATGCAGCTCTAAGTGGAGTGATCAGAGGGTGGGTTAAAAAGAAGTGCAAGCGTTTCTGTATGTAAATCGATGCCATGAAAATACAGCAGAGTGTAAATGAGTTTTGAAAAGGGAGAAATTCATCAATCACGGGCTAGGGGTGATGATAAAACACAGTGGTACTGAGCACTCTCCCTGCTCAGGGAGCTCCTGGATCTCTCTGACTGCTGGAATCGGAGAGATGTAACAGAGGACGGAGCACAAAAGCTGCCTCCTGCTGTGCCAGATACTAGCAGTGTTTCATCCTCCTGGAGGAAGAAGCAGTCCTAAATACCCCTGCTGCTAAAAGATGTTGAGAATCGAATGTGCCTCTGCTCTGTTTTGTCTGCACAGCGTCTCGAGTCAGCCTGGCTCTGTTCGAGAGTGATTAAACACAGTGCACTTAGCAAACCATGCCTCAGAGCCTCTGCAGCAGCCAGCCCTGGAATGCCCTCTGCCAGCCAAGCTTCGGCAGGCTCCTTTCAGCAGGCTCCTTTCAGCAGGCACTGCACAGCCCTCGGGCCTTTCCTTTGCTTCACTGGCCAGAAGAGGATGTTGCAGTCACAAAAGAAGGAGCTGACAGAAGCCAAGTGTGTTAAGAGGCAGGGAAGGAGTCCTACTCCTGCTAGATCAGACCTTACTGGAGGCTTTTGTAATGCTCCTGTTTGGACACTCCTATTCCTTCCTGGTAAGGTGGCAGACCTGGCACAAGACTGCAGAAGAGAGAGACTGAGGGGGAAAAGGGGAGAGGAGGGGGGGGAAAGGAGAGGAGGGGGGGGAAAGGAGAGGAGGGGGGGGAAAGGAGAGGAGGGGGGGGCAAAGGAGAGGAGGGGGGGGAAAGGGGAGAGGAGGGGGGGGAAAGGAGAGGAGGGGGGGGGAAGGGGAGAGGAGGGGGGGGAAAGGGGAGAGGAGGGGGGAAAAGGGGAGAGGAGGGGGGAAAAGGGGAGAGGAGAGGGGAAAAGGGGAGAGGAGGGGGGAAAAGGGGAGAGGAGGGGGGAAAAGGGGAGAGGAGAGGGAAAAAGGGGAGAGGAGGGGGGAAAAGGGGAGAGGAGGGGGGAAAAGGGGAGAGGAGGGGGGAGAAGGGGAGAGGAGGGGGGAAAAGGGGAGAGGAGGGGGGAAAAGGGGAGAGGAGGGAGGAAAAGGGGAAAAGAGGGGGGAAAAGGGGAGAGGAGGGGGGGAAAGGGGAGGGGGGGGGGGAGAGGAAAGGAGGGAGGAAGATTTAAAGCTATAGAAGTTGGCAGTTAGTGGCCTCAGAAGGAATTTCACTCATTTTTCTACAGCTACTCAGAGCTACAAACAATGGTATCAGCTTACTTGTGGCACTGAACTTCTCAGCACTGAAATTTCATACTTGTACCTGAGCTTGCTGCCAACACTGCTGATGGCAGCAGGATGGCCAAAAAATACCTCTCACTCCAGGCAGGATCTCTCTCTTTAACCCTCTGTGCACACCAAGGGCATGCTGAGGGAAGGGACAGAAGAGCAAGGCAAGGAGCAGCCCTGCCTCCACCAGGTCCAGCTACCAAAAGAGGTGCATCTAGGTGTGCTTTACACTAATCAGCACTGGCAAGGTCCCTTGCTGGATGGAGATCTTCTCAATGCTTAGCAAGAGGTAAAGGACCTGTGGGGGGCAAGAGGCTGGGGCCAGACTCTTGTCAGTGGTGCCCAGGGACAGGACAATGGGCAATGGGCACAAACTGGAAGCCAGGAGGTTGCATCTGAAGATGAGGAGAAAGTTGTTTGGTGTGAGGGTGCTGGAGGCCTGGAGCAGGCTGCCCAGACAGGCTGTGGAGTCTCCTTCTCTGGAGAGCTTCCAAGCCCAGCTGGGCATTGTGCTGCTGGGCAAGCTGCTGTGGGTGCCCCTGCTTTAGCAGTGAGGTTGGAGTGGATGATCTCCAGAGGTTCCTTCCAACCTTCCCCACACTGGGATTTTATCCCTGCTTTTGGGCACAGCTGATCTTTGTGGTCCAGGCTGGGGCTGAGTACATTCTCACAGAGGGTATAAAAGTATGCCTCAAGAAGCACAGATCCATAGCAATCATGGTGTGACAACTGAAGCTGACTTATCACTGCCAGTTGCTATGGTTTCCTGCCCAAACCAATCAATCTCAGTCAGCAGCAGCATATGCCAAGCTGACAGACACATGCCAACAGCTGGGAAGGGACAGACACTCTGCTTCTATACCCGCACCGAATGGAAAGGGACACTCTGGAGCTCAAGCAGCAGAAGCAGAGCAATCCCAGTGCTCAAGAGTGGGGACAGGAGGCAGTGACAGGACCCAAGGAGGGCTCAGAGCAATGACAAATTTACACTGCAGGCTGCCACGTACAGAGAGCTTCATCTGTCAGCTTTCTGATGCATCACTATGTGTGGAGGATCTGCTCAAAGCACTTAAGCTGGGCAATTATAAAGAGGGCAGGAGAGAAGCTCTTTTGCACAGCAGTTGGATCATTAAATGTTTTGTCTGAGCTCTTTGTGGGTTAGTTCATAGATTCATAGAATGTTTTGGGTTGGAAGGCACTTTCAAGATCATCCAGTTCCAGCCCCTCTGCAGGGATATCTCCCACTAGCCCACGTTGCTCAAGGCTTCATCCAGCCTGGTCTTGAACACCTTCGGGGAGGAAGCATCCACAACCTCCCTGGGCAACCTGTTCCAGTGTCTCCACCCTCACTGGAGAGAATTCCTTCTTAAATCTCCAGTCTCAATCTCCCCTCCTCAAGCTTCAATCCATCCCCTCCACGACAGTTCACTGCTGTCATCTCCTCTGTGCAGCCCAGAAGACCACAGACACCACCTCTTCTAAACAAGGCACTCTGATTTTCACTGCCCTAGTCCCCATGTTTCAGTTAGCTTCATACTTGACCTAGCTAGCACAGTGCAAGCTCACCTTCCCAGTTAGAATATGCTGAACAAACTGGGATGAAAGAAGGGTGGAACACCCAAAGAGGGAGCAGACGCCTACAGCTACCAAACACATCCAGTGGAAAGGAGGAGATGCTGTGGACCAAGGCCAGGCTCCTAGCAAAGAAACCCAAATTATCCTTCCCACAGCTCATCAGGAAATATTCTCCATGTTCCAGATTAGCAAGATGCATAGATTCATAGAATGGTTTGGGTTGGAAGGGACCTTAAAGCTCATCTACTTCCAACCTCCCTGCCACGGGCAGGGACACCTTCCTCTAGCCCAGGCTGTTCAAGACCCCTTCCAACCTGGCCTTGAACATCTTCAAGGAGGAGGCATCCACAACCTCCCTGGGCAACCTGTTCCAGTGTCTCATTGGAAAGAATTTCTTCCTAATTTTCAGTCTAAATCTGCCCTCTTCATCTCTTCATCTTGATTTCTCCTCTAACTTCAGGCTGGAAACTCCTGAGGCAGAATGATTCCCATTACAGCAAGGAAAGCCTACCACAGGCACAGCAGATATTAAGACACATGCAGTTGTAGTCACACATTAGCTGTGCTCCCCCTCACAACCAGCTGCATTTTGGTGCTGACACAAAGCCAGTGGCAAACATGCATCCATCTGCTTGCATTAAAACAAAAAGGACATCACTACAATGTTAGGAACCATTAAAAACCAACAGCAACAACAACAAAACCAGGCATGAAAAGGACAGCATTTCTCACCTCCCATCAAACCTGTGCTTCAGGAAGTCAAAGAGAGCTTTCTGCATCATGTCTGTCACCTTTGCAGAGGTGAGGAAGATTGAAGAGGAAGGATTGACAGGGAGAAAAAGAAGTCAAAAGTAAGAGAAGAGGCGAGCAGAAGGTTAAGGCCACTGCTAACAATCGATACCTGCTGTAGGTAGCAGTCACAGGCTTCCCAAGCTCTTAGCAGCAGGCTTTGTAATAAACACTTGCAAGCTTTCTGACTCATTCTCCAACCTGCAGAACGTGGGGGGGTGTGAGACCTGTCACTCTGCTCTGGTCTTGACTTGCTCTGAGGCATCAGAAGACATCTCACCACCTTCCACAGCAACACCATTCCCAGCAGGCTTTAGACTACAGCAGAAGCATTGGGACTGTTGGAGTTGAACACAGCACTGGGGCTTGGGTTTCTTTCCTACAGTGACATGGCTTAAAACTTGGGATACCACATTTGTAGTGCTGGATGACTGCTTGGGCAGCAAAACCCTCCTCAGAGGGGCCTACAAGCAGCAAAACAATAAAGGAATGTTTTCATTCCTAGGCAAGGGAAAGGCTCTGAGAGAGGCCCAGCCTCGGCAGCTGTCATCTGCTGTATTGAGGGAGCTCCTTGTCCCTTGCAGGACAGCTCAGGCTGACACCTAATGCCTGCTAGTCTAGGCAGGAGCTTCATCAAAGCCCCCAAGCCTCTGGCAGCTTATCACAGGATGTTAGGGGTTGGAAAGGACCCAAAGAGATCATCAAGTCCACCCCCCCTGCCAGAGCAGGACCATACAGTCTAGCTCAGGTCACACAGATCCAGACAGGCCATGAAAGGCTCCAGAGAAGGAGACTCCACAGCCTCTCTGGGCAGCCTGTGCCAGTGCTCTGGGACCCTTGCAGTAAAGAAGTTCCCCCTTGTGTTGAGCTGGAGCCTCCTGTGCTGCAGCTTCCATCCATTGCTCCTTGTCCTGTCACAGGGAGCAGTGAGCAGTCTGAATTTTCATTATTTCTCCCAGACTGTCTTTCAAAATGCTTCTTGCAGAATGCAGACAGAAACAAAACCCTCTCCAGCTGCAGAGGTTTGTCTTAAGCAAAAGTCTCTGTCCCCTGCAACCTTGAGAGTCCCCTGGCAAATTAATCTGTGGTGCAGCACTATGAAAGTCAAGGGGGAGCATGAAAGGGCAGGGCATGAAGTACCAAAGTCCTGCTTTGCTAACCTGCTTCTTAACAAAAACCCAATGTTAACAGCCTCACAGAACTCACAGAATGGTTTGGGTTGGAAGGAATCCTCCAAGATCATCTAATTCCAACCCTCTGCCATACACAGGGACACCTCCTACCAGACCAGCTTGCCCAAGACTCCATCCAACCTGGCTTGGAACACTTCCGGGCTTGGAGCTTTTACAGCTTCCCTAGGCAACTTGTTCCAGTGCCTCATTACCCTCATAACATCACAGAACTCGGGAGGTTGGAAGAGACCTTTGAGATCACCAAGTCCAACATTTTACCTAGAGCTCACCTGCTCTCTCGTGGCTTGGGCAGATTCACTCTGCTATGGGTCAAGAACTGGCTGGAGAGCCAGGCCCAGAGAGTGGTGGTGAATGATGCCACAGCCAGTTGGCAACTGTCACCAGTGGTGTGCCCCAGGGATCAGTGCTGGGCACAGTCCTGTTCAATAGCTTTACTAATGATCTGGAGCAGGGGAATGAGTCCAGCATCAGTAAGTTTGCAGATGGCACCAAGCTAGGAGCAGCTGTGGGTCTTGTTGGAGGGTAGGAGAGCCCTGCAGAGGGACCTGGCCAGGCTGGATGGGTGGGCAGAGGCCAATGGGATGAGACTGAACAAGGCCAAGTGCAGGGTTCTACACTTTGGCCACTACAACCCCAAGCAGCACTACAGGCTGGGGACAGAGAAGCTGGGGAGCAGGCAGGCAGAGAGGGACCTGAGATGCTGGTAGAGAGTAGCAAAAGATGAAGCAGCAGTGTGTCCAGGTGGGCAGCAGAGCCAATGGCATCCTGGGCTGGCTCAGGAGCAGTGTGGCCAGCAGGACAAGGGAGGTTCTTCTGCCCCTGTGCTCAGCACTGCTCAGGCCACACCTTGAGTGCTGTGTCCAGTTCTGGGCTCCTCCATTCAAGAGAGATGTTGAGGTGCTGGAAGGTGTCCAGAGAAGGGCAACAAAGCTGGGGAGGGGCCTGGAGCAGAGCCCTGTGAGGAGAGGCTGAGGGAGCTGGGGGTTGTGCAGCCTGCAGCAGAGGAGGCTCAGGGCAGAGCTCATTGCTGTCTACAACTCCCTGAAGGGAGGCTGTAGCCAGGTGGGGTTGGGCTCTGCTGCCAGGCAAGCAGCAACAGAACAAGGGGACAGAGTCTCAAGTTGTGCCACGGGAGGTCTAGGCTGGATGTTAGGAGGAAGTTGTTGTCAGAGAGAGTGATTGGCACTGGAATGGGCTGCCCAGGGAGGTGGTGGAGTCACCGTGCCTGGAGGTGTTGAAGCCAAGCCTGGCTGAGGCACTTAGTGCCATGGTCTGGTTGATTGGCCAGGGCTGGGTGCTAGGTTGGACTGGCTGAGCTTGGAGGTCTCTTCCAACCTGACTGATTCTACGATTCGATGATTCTCACAATCCCAGCACTACTGCTAAGCTACCACCACTAAAGCACATCCCTCTGCACTGCATCCCAGAGCCTTTGAAACAGTGTTGTGAAGCTCCAAAAAGAACCATTCCACCCTGGTCTAGTGTGAGGTGTCCCTGCCCATGGAAGGGATTTGGAACTGGGAGATCTTTCAGGTCCCTTCCAACCCTGAAGTGCTTACAACATGAATTAAGCTAATCTAAATGTAGCTTTGATTCTTCTGCTCCTGTTCATTCAGTTCCTCATTCAGCTCAACACTTAGCAGATGGTTAAGTTCACAATGCCCTGCTAGAAGCTGGTGCTTGTTCAGCAGGTCTTAAATGCTCATTTGACTCTACAGCAGGCCTGAAAAATGGGTGTCTTGTTCATCTGTGCCTGTTATCACACCAACTTCCACCCCCAAACTAATTAAGAAGGGTAATTAAAGGTTTCTTAACATATCTGTTTCAATAAACTAATGAGAGAATGTTTGGGGTTGGAAGGGACCTGCAGAGATCACAGAATTCAACTCCTCCTTCAAAGCAGGACCAAATAAAGCTTAAATAAAGGCAGGAGAAGCAGTTTCAGATGCTGGAGAACAAAGCTGAACATGCTGCAAGAGCCCAGCTACTTCAGAGAATCATTAAGGTTGGAAAAGACCTCTAAGATCACAGAATCAAGCAGGTTGGAAGAGACCTCCAAGCTCAGCCAGTCCAACCTAGCACCCAGCCCTGGCCAACCAACCAGACCATGGCACTAAGTGCCCCAGCCAGGCTTGGCTTCAACACCTCCAGGCACAGCAACTCCACCACCTCCCTGGGCAGCCCATTCCAATGCCAATCACTCTCTCTGACAACAACTTCCTAACAACATCCAGCCTAGACCTCCCCTGGCACAACTTGAGGCTGTGTCCCCTTCTTCTGTTGCTGCTTGCCTGGCAGAAGAGCCCAACCCCACCTGGCTACAGCCTCCCTTCAGGTAGCTGCAGACAGCAATGAGTTCTGCCCTGAGCCTCCTCTGCTGCAGGCTGCACACCCCCAGCTCCCTCAGCCTCTCCTCACAGGGCTCTGCTCCAGGCCCCTCCCCAGCTTTGTTGCCCTTCTCTGGACACCTTCCAGCACCTCAACATCTCTCTTGAATGGAGGAGCCCAGAACTGGACACAGCACTCAAGGTGTGGCCAGACCAGTGCTGAGTACAGGGGCAGAATAATCTCCCTTGTCCTGCTGGCCACACTGCTCCTGAGCCAGCCCAGGATGCCACTGGCTCTGCTGCTCACCTGGGCACACTGCTGCCTCATCTTCAGCTACTCTCTACCAGCACCTCAGGTTCCTTTCTGCCTGGCTGCTCCCCAGCTTCTCTGTCCCCAGCCTGTAGTGCTGCTTGGGGTTGTAGTGGCCAAAGTGCAGAAAGATCAACTCCAACCACCCACCCAGCACCACCATGGCCATTAAACCATACCCCACAGTGCCATGTCCACAAGTTTTATGAACACCTCCAGAGATGGTGACTCCAACACCTCCCTGGGCAGCCTGTTCCAGTGCCTGAACACTCTTGGTAAGGAAGAAATCCTTCCTAAGACTTAACCTAAGCCTCGCCTGGTGCAGCTTGAGTTTATTTGAATCATAGAATTACCCTGGTTGGAAAAGACCTCCAAGATCATCGAATCAAACCATCAACTCAAGACCACCATGGCTATCAATCCATTTGCCAACACTGAGCTTCTTGGCAAGATGTCAAGCTTTTAGAACTGAAAACAGGAGAACACTGGGGAAGCTTCTGCTAAAATCCTGCCAATTGGCTCTAAGTGTGTGCTAGTCTGGCTACAATTTTACACCTGAATGTGACTGCTCCAACTTTTGCTTGTAGCAGACAAATTCTCTTTGTCTTGACTTGCACCTCACTACCTTCCACAGCAACACCACTCTCACCAGGCTTCAGAACATGTCAGAAGCATTGGGACCCTTCCTTGATTTGATCAAGAGTTACTGTACTGCAGAGAGGGGATGTGCTCCATGTCTAAAGCAGCCAAACTGCCACAAAGATGAGCCAGACGCTGGCATAGGTTGCCCAGGGAGGTTGTAGATGCTCCCTCCCTGGAGGTGTTTGAGGCCAAGTTGGATGAAGCCTTGAGCACTACAAAAGCTTCCAGTGACAGGATGAGGGACAATGGCTTGGGAATGGAAGAGAGGAGATTCAGACTGGAGATTAGGATGAAATTCTTTGCAGTGAGGGTGGTGAGGCATTGGAACAGGTTGCCCAGGGATACTGTGGATGGTCCCTCCCTGGAGGCATTCAAGGCCAGGTTGGACAAGTGACCTGATCTAGTGGGGGGGGTGTCTCTGCCCATGGCAGGGGGTTGGAACTGAAGGGAAGGTCCTATCCAACCCAAACCATTCCACCAGTCTGTATCACCTACCCTTCAACAGCTACTGTTGCAAGGTGGAAAAAAGATCCTACCTGGTGCCTCACTCAAAGGGTGCAAAGTGCTCTTAGCTCTTACAGAACACTCTGGACAATGATTTAAGCTCAGATCACTTTAAATTATCATAAACCAGATGCACTGCTCCCCCCACACTGAATGGACAAAGATTATAGATATTTCTCCACCTGTGGTGAAGAAAATTCTTCCCCATGAGAGTGGTGAGGCATTAGAACAGGTTGCCCAGAGAAACTCTGAAGTCTCCAAGCCTGAAAGTGTTGCATGCATGAAAGTTTATTTGAATCATAGAATTATTCTGGTTGGAAAAGACCTCCAAGATCAACAAGTCCAACCATCAACCCAAGACCACCATAGTGTTCCAAGCCAGGCTGAATGGGGCCTTGAACAAGCTGATCATAGAATCATAGAATCAACCAGGTTGGAAGAGACCTCCAAGATCATCCAGTCCAACCTATCACCCAGCCCTATCCAGTCAACCAGACCATGGCACGAAGTGCCTCATCCAGGCTTTGCTTGAAGACCCCCAGGGACAGTGCCTCCACCACCTCCCTGGGCAGCCCATTCCAATGCCAATCACTCTCTCTGTGAAGAACTTCTTCCTAACATCCAGCCTATACCTACCCTGGCACAACTTGAGACTGTGTCCCCTTGTTCTATTGCTGGTTGCCTGGGAGAAGAGGCCACCCCCCACCTGGCTACAATGCCCCTTCAGGTAGTTGTAGACAGTAATAAGATCACCCCTGAGCCTCCTCTTCTCCAGGCTAAACACCCCCAGCTCCCTCAACCTCTCCTCATAGGACTTGTGCTCCAGGCCCCTCATCTAGTAGAAGAAGTCCTTGCCCACAGCAGGTGAGGTGGAACAAGGTGATCTTTGAGGTTCCTTCCAACCCAAAGCATTCTGTGGTAAGACAATACTGAAGCACAAATCCCTGGCATACTTACCTCATAGCCTTTCAGTGATGGCCCCACCAAGACAACAGGTCTCATGGATGGCACTACATCATAAGGGGGAATGTGTTCTGTCTAGAAGAAGAAAACAACCCTTCAGATCATTAATCAAAGATGATCCAGATGGAAATCCTAGGGATTATGTATTAGAAGCAAAAGGGAAATGAAACAAAACTACTACTTACCACTTTCTGCTTCTGCTTCGCTAAAAGACCAAACAAGAACTTAGTTAAAAACCAGACCACAACTTGCAACCCCCAAACCCCTTTCTCCAACCACTTTAGGTTTCTCTCAGTGGACCTTTCCTTTGCTCAGCCTGCTTGAAATTGCTCTTTCATTCCATCTGGGGGCAGCTGCTGCTCTTCCTGAGGTTCTTTCCCAATCCCTTAGCAACTCTCCCATGTCTACCACACATCTCCTCCTCTGCAGGCAAGCGATTCTCTGTCAGATGTCTTAATAAGTCACCACAGAGGGGGACTGCAGCCCAGAAAGCCAAGCAGAGCCTGGGCTGCAGCAGCAGAAGTGTGGGCAGCAGGTCAACGGAGGTGATTCTCTCCCTCTACTCTGCTCTGCTGAGACCCCACCTGGAGCAGTGCAGCCAGTTCTGGAGCCCCCATTACAATAGGGCTGTGGAGATGCTGCAGCATGTCCAGAGCAGGGCCACAAGGATGCTCAGAGGGCTGCAGCAGCTCTGCTGTGAGCACAGACTGAAAGAGTTGGGGCTGTGCAGGCTGGAGAAGAGGAGGCTCCCAGATGACCTTCTTGTGGCCTTCCAGGGTCTGAAGAGAGCCTAAAAAAAGCTGGGGAAGGACTTCTCAGGCTCTCAGGGAGTGACAGGACTGGGGGGAATGGAGCAAAGCTGGAGATGGGTGGGTCCAGGCTGGACATAAGGAGGAAGTTGTTGAGCATGAGAGTGGTGAGAGGCTGGAATGGGTTGCCCAGGGAGGTGGTTGAGGCTCCATGGCTGGAGGTGTTTCAGGCCAGGCTGGCTGAGGCTGTGGGCAGCCTGCTCTAGGGTAGGGTGTCCCTGGGCATGGCAGGGGGTTTGGAACTGGCTGCTCCTTGTGGTCCCTCCCAACCCTGGCTGATTCTATGAATGCTGCAATCTTGACCTGCAAGTTGTAAATGAGAGGATGAGAACTAGCAAGAGCTTGCTGAAAGAAATTGCTGCCTTACCTGTGGAAGTAGGTGTGGCTCGGAAGGTGCCAGAAACCATTTCTCCTAGACTTGAAGAAGAATTGCCACTTGATTTCCTGTGGAATCAGAAAGAGCTCCATTAACACTGAGCTCACTTACAGACTTGGGAAGTTCTAGGCAGCAGCTTGGAGAAATTTCCCTGTGAGAAATGGTTTGGAACTGGAGCAGGGTAGGCTTAGGTTGGACATTAAAAGGTAGTTCTTCAAAAGGAGAGTGGTGGAACACCACTCTTTCTCTGTCTCCTTCTCTGGAGACTTTCAAGACCCATCTGGATGTGTTCCTGTGCAACCTGCTCTAGATTCTATGCTCCT
The DNA here is from genome assembly GCF_015220805.1 of Pogoniulus pusillus. Taxonomy (NCBI): domain Eukaryota; kingdom Metazoa; phylum Chordata; class Aves; order Piciformes; family Lybiidae; genus Pogoniulus; species Pogoniulus pusillus. The sequence continues at coordinate 5,996,501 of NC_087265.1, forward strand.
GTTCTGCCAGGAGGTTTGGACTCCATCTACAGAGGTCCCTCCCATCCCCTGATATCTGTGATCCTGTGAACACTGGAACAAGTTGCCCAGGGCTGTGGTTGAGGTCTCATACCTGAAAACACTCAAGACTCACTCCATGTGGCCCTGGGCAGCCTGATTTAGTTGGAGGTGCCCCTGCTGACTGCAGGGGCATTGAACAAGATGACCTTTGAGGGTCCCTTCCAACTTGATGCAATCTGTGAATCTGTGTTCAAGAAATGAGTGGCCATGGCACTCTGGGACATGGTTTAATGGCCATGGTGGTCTCAGGTCTCAGGTTGGATCTCAGAGGGCTTTTCCAAGCCAAACAATTGTGTGATTCTAAATGAGACATTCAAGGAGACTCCTCACCCACATTTATGCTGCCAGGAAGCTGCTTCTGAAGTGAAGAGAAACTTCTGGGAAACCAAAGTGTCTGCCACTGGATAGCTCTCCAGGTCTGCAAGAGCTACCTACAGGCTATGAGAGGAGGGCAGGTTCCACTACAGGCTGAGCAAAGCTCTCCTGTGATCTCTCCCTCTGCTCTAGCAAGACCACATTCGTGTCCAGTTCTGGGCTCCCCAGTTCAAGACCCACAGGACAGACTAGAGAGTGCCCAAAGGAAGCTACCAGCATGAAACATCTGTCTGATGAGGAAAAGCTGAGACCTGGGGCTGGTTAGTCTGGAGAAGAGCAGCCTGAGAGGAGATCTTTGTTATTAGTAGGGGGTGGGTTTCAAGGAGAAGGGACCAGGCTCTTTTCAGTGTTCTGTGATAGAACAAGGGGCAACAGGCACAGGAAGGTCCACCTCAACAGGAAGAGAAACTTTACTGTGAGGGTACTGGAGCCCTGGAGCAGGCTGACCAGAGAGGTTGTGGAGTCTCCTTCTCTAGAGACTTTCAAGACCTGTCTGAATGCATTCCTGTGTGACCTGCTTTAGGTGATCCTGCTTTAGCAGGGGGGTTGGACTCAGTGATTGTCAGAGGTCACTTTCAGCCCCTACCCTTCTATGATTCTATGATCAGGCTGTGAGCTGGGAAATGCAGCAGCTCTACTCACAGACATCAGCCCAGTTCTGCAGGACACCTCCACCCAGCACTCCTCTGTTTCACTGGGTCTCTAACAGCAGATGGGACACATCTCTTGGGAGGTTTGGGCTCTTCACTGATGGTTTAAATACCTTCTGCTGCGTAGCAACAGTAGTGTAAGGAGATCCTTTTCCCATTCACTCTACCTCCCTGCTTCCAGCCAGGCACTTCTGGATGTCCCATCCCTGGAAGCATTCAGAACCAGACTGGATGGAGTAATCTGGTTTATGGCAGGCCCATAGCAGAGGGGTGGAACCAGATGATCTCTAAGGTGCCTTCCACCCCAACCCATTTGATGAGTCCTCTCCCTGTGTGATGCACCAGCAGAAGTGCTTGTGCAGCAAACCCACAGCAGACTGCAACAGGAAACTGGTTTGGGGAGGGGGAAGGTGTGAGGTGACTCAGCTCTAACTCAGCTCATTGCACAAGCAGCTGAGAGGAGCAGAGCTGAGGGCAGGAAGGACTGATGAAGCAAGCTGATTAGTGCAGGTGACACAGTCCCATGGTACAATGCTTGTCTTCAGCACCATATTTAGGACTTCTCATCCCTCAGTCTGACCAGCCTGAGGACACTATTCCTAGTCACTATTCTGTACCTGCTTTCTTGCCATACATTCACCAGAGCAGGGTCTGCTCCTCTTGGACCCTCTGTGAGCATCTACTCTAGACAGACTCTAGAAACCCTCCTTAGCAGATGACTTTTTACTGCCTTACTGCAGCTGAACTCTTCCTCATCACACAGAGCCTTAACATCACAGCTGGCTCCAGCTCTTGGAGGCATCTGGCATCCTGGCCTGCATCAGGAACAGTGTAGCCAGTAGGACAAGGGAGGTTATTCTTCCCCTGTACTCAGCATTGGTCAGGCCACACCTTGAGTACTGTGTCCAGTTCTGGGCCTCTCAATTCAAGAGAGATGTTGAGGTACTGGAAGGTGTCCAGAGAAGGGCAACAAAGCTGGTGAGGGGCCTGGAGCATAAACCCTATGAGGAGAGGCTGAAGGAGCTGGGGGTGTGCAGCCTGCAGAAGAGGAGGCTCAAGGGTGATCTTATTACTGTCTACAACTACCTGAAGGGAGGCTGTAGCCAGGTGGGGTTGGTCTCTTCTGCCAGGCAAGCAGCAACAGAACAAGGGGACACAGCCTCAAGTTGTGACAGGGGAGGTCTAGGCTGGATGTTGTTAGGAAGTTGTTGTCAGAGAGAGTGATTGGCATTGGAATGGGCTGCCCAGGGAGGTGGTGGAGTTGCTGTGGCTGAAGATGTTGAAGCCAAGCCTGGCTGAGGCACTTAGTGCCATGGTCTGGTTGGTTGGCTAGGGCTGGGTGCTAGGTTGGACTGGGTGCTAGGTTGGACTGGATGAGCTTGGAGGTCTCTTCCAGCCTGCTTGATTCTATGATTCTATGATCTGAAGGTACAGACCTAAAACTGCTGATCAGAAAGGAACTATTTTATCAGTGTTCACTATTTTCCATTTCACCACAGCAGGAGTGATGGTGCAGACTACCTGAGCACTCACCAGACATCCTTCACAATACTTCTCTTGGCTCTTACTACTTGATTCCTGATATTCTCCATCAGGAGGTTAGACCAAATCTGTGCAAGACCTGCTGATTCAGTGGAGCTGTGCCCAGCCACACAAGCAGATGAGAATCACAGAACTGTTTGGGTAGCAAAAGGCCTCTAAGCTCATTGAGCCCAAGCACTGAGCTAACACCACCATGGCCATTAAGCCACATCCCCAAGTACCATATCCACACGTTTCTTGAACACCTCCAGAGATGGGGACTCCACCACTGCCCTGGGCAGTCTGTTCCAATGCCTGACCACTCTTGCAGCAAAGAAATTCTTCCTCATTTCATACTTAAACCTCCCCTGCCACAATTTCAGGCCATTTCCTCTCATTCTATCGCTTGATATTAGGGAGAAGAAACCAACCTACACTGGCTCCAACCTCCTTTCAGGGAGCTGTAGAGAACAGTGAGGTCTCTCTTCAGCCTCCTCTTCTCCAGGCTAAACATTCACAATTCCCTCAGCTGCTCCTCACCAGCCACGTTCACCAGACCCTTCCCCAGCTTTGTTGCCATTCTCTGGCCCCTCTCCAGCCCCTCAATGTCCTTCTCAAAGACAGAACTGAACTGAACCCAGGACTCAAGGTGCCCAATACCTGGCGACGACCACTGCCCTGCTCCTGCTGGCCACACCATCACTGATCCAGGCCAGGATGGTGGTGGCCTTCCTGGCCCCACTGCTGATTCATCTTAGCTGGCTGTCAACCAGCACCCCCAGGTCCACTGGGCAGCTTCCAGCCACTCTGCCCCCAAGCTGGGAGTGTTCATGTGTTTGCTGTGACTCAAATGCAGGACCCTGCCCTCAGCTTTGTTGAACCTCATCCCATTGGCCTCAGTCCATGGATCCAGCCTCACCAGATCATGGAATCACAGAATCATAGAATCAACCAGGTTGGAAGAGACCTCCAAGATCTTCCAGTCCAACCTAGCACCCAGCCCTATCCAGTCAACCAGACCATGGCACTAAGTGCCTCATCCAGGCTTTGCTTGAAGACCTCCAGGGACAGTGCCTCCACCACCTCCCTGGGCAGCCCATTCCAATGGGAAATCACTCTCTCTGTGAAGAACTATCCTTCTGCAGAGCCTTCCTACCCTCCAGCAGATCAACACTGCCTCCCATTTTGGTGTGATTAGCAAACTTACTGAGGGAGCCTGGATCCTCTGATAAAGATGCTAATGAGAACTGGCCCCAGAGCTGAGCCCTGAGGAATTCCTCTAAGCTGCTGTATCTCAAACATACCCAAAAGAGCACCCTAAATCTTCTGCTACTGCCCATCTCTCTGCACTAGATAATCTTCTTGTTGGACCAATGGCTTCCTCTGAAGCTACTTCAAATCTTGCCAAAGCAACCTGGAAAAAAAGCAGAGCTAATCCTGTTCAATCACTCTAAAAACATTTCCCCAGATGCTTTCTACTCCAAATGATTCCTGATCTTGATGAAGTCTCTTAGTGTGCCAATTCCCTGACAGTATACACAGCCCAAATCATGCTCTTCTTAGGGCTATATATTAGGCCCAGAATCAATTGGCTCCCCTATCTTTACACTGCAGTACAAAAGGTTTGTTCTGCTCCTTATCTGGGTGGAGAATTTGTTTCCAACGAGTTGGAATAACATATTAGGAGTAATGGAATTGAAGAGAGAAAGGGAAAAGTATTTTGGGTATTGAGCCAACAGGAGAGTGACTTTGGTGTCTGAACTGATGAGAAATCAGTTTCACTTCCCAGACCTGTTCATATTCCTTCAAGGACTTGCCATCTCTAGCTCTGGCAGTGTGCAGACACAGAAGGGTCAAGCTGGAAGATGAAGAATGAAGGAAGTTGAGCATCAAAGCTCATCTCTGTAAAGTATGAAAAGTCTGGGTTTGGCCAAAGTGGAAAGAAAGAGAACAAGAAAGAAAACCTCACAACCTTAGCAACAATCAGTCCCCAGTGAGGGCACTGCAGCATCTCTGTGAGGAGGAGAGGCTGAGGAACCTGGGGCTGCTTAGTCAGGAGAAGAGCAGCCTCAGAGGTGCTCTGAGGCTTCACAAATTGCACTGGATTGGAAGGGACTCTCAAAGCTCATCTTGATCAAGAGCTAAAAGGAGAGGGGCAAGAGGATGGAGACAGATACTTGTCTGTGGTGCCCAGTGACAAGACAAGGGGCAATGAGCACAAAGTGGAACACAGGAGGCTCTACCTGAAGATGAGGAGAAAGTTGTTTGGTGTGAGGCCTGGAGCAGGCTGCCCAGAGAGGTTGTGGAGTCTCCTTCTCTGCAGAGCTTCCAAGCCCAGCTGGGCATTGTGCTGCTGGGCAAGCTGCTGTGGGTGCCCTGCTTTAGAAGGGGGGTTGGAGTGGATGATCTCCAGAGGTCCCTTCTAATTCCCACCATGGCATAATAGTTAGGAATATGTCTGGCAACCTTTGAGCACCAAGGTGACTTAACCTCATGAAGACATAAAACTCTCCAGCCTTTCAGACCTTCCTGCCATCACCACCCTTGCTGTCTCAATGATGTTTCCTAAAGTCGGCACAGGTCCTCTTCTGGTTCCTCGCCATCACCACCTAACTCATCTCCTCTCTGCAAACACAACTTTTCACTCAGAAGCATAGATGAAGCACTCCTCCAACTTCACTGCAGGAAAAGAGAATCCCAACGACCTTTGAAACGCTTGCCTAGAGCCAGAGCTAGTTCCACACTCCTCGGGAAGGTGGCAGCACTCTTACCCTCCATGGAAACGTCCTCTCTTCTGCTCCTGCTGGATGCGGATGTTCTCCAGTCGCAGTGGGCTTGGAATGAAGCCAATCTCGCAGCCCTCCTTCACCAGCCTTCCTATCCACCAGTCATTGTTATATTTCTGGAACACAGAAAGGTTACTGGCTTCAGCTCAGAGCTCTCCACGCCCAAAGCACTCTTATTTCACCACCCACAATCCTCCACTCCGCCTTGGCCAACGAAACCAACTAGCGGTGTTCCCCAGGGGTCAGGACTGTGTCCAGCCTCATCCCACAGCCTCATCAATGACCTGGATGAGGAGACACAGTGTCCCCTTGGCCAGTTTGCTGAGGGTACCAAACTGGCAGCAGTGGCTGGTACACCAGAAGCCTGTGCACCCGTTCTGTGTCACAAGTTACCCATGGCACAGCAATGTGCCCTTGGGGCCAAGGCCAATAGGACCCTGGGCTGTATTAGGCAGAGTGTGTCCAGCAGATCAAGGGAGGTTCTCCTGCCCCTCTACTCTGCCCTGCTGAGACCTCCTCTGGCCCTGCTCCAATAGGTCCTTGTCTGTGCTGTGCTGAGCACTCCAGAGCTGGGCCCAGCCCTGCAGGTGAGGTCTCAGCAGAGCACAGCAGAGGGGCAGAATCCCCTCCCTGCCCCTGCTGCCCACACTGCTGGGGATCAGCCCAGGACACATCTCTCAGAGCTGGCTCCTGTCCAGCTTTGCACCCCGCCCTGCACCCTCAAGTCCTTCTCCTCAGGGCTGCTGTCCAGCCCTTCAACCCCAGCCTGAATTGATCCCAGGGGTACCCCAAACTACACATAGAACCTTGCACACGGCCTTGTTGAACCTCATGAGGTTGTCACAGGATCACATCTCAAGCTTTGCCAGGTCGGTTTGTTTTTAATGCACAGCTTCAGCACAGGAATCTTCCCTCTATTAGCAGGTCCTGAGCCTCTGAGCAACACCTCTAGATGTGAGATCAGACTGAGTGTTTTGCTGAGAACATCTGACCAATCCAAATGTCAGGATGCAGCAAGGAACACAGGGCTATTGCCACGAGGACATCACCTCCCATATGTTGTTCTTTGCATTCAGCATGTGGGAGGACTGCAGCTCTTTCCTCCTGGTTGCCATGCCCATCATTTCTTCTGCTTTGTCAGCTGCCACCTCATCTTTGAAACAAGCACATAATGTATGGTCTTGTAGCAGAGGGATGAGACATCCAGGACACATTCTCAATATAGCAGCTCATGGCTCAGTGCTGATGCTTCATCCTGGCAGCAGGGTGACCTCCTTAGCTAGGTCAGCATTGCTCTAAAACCCAGAACCATGCTCTAAGCCCCAGAACCATGTTTGCCCCAGGCCAAGCAAGGTGCCAGAACACTGAAAAACAAATTCTGCACAGCCTTCTTCCCTGCAGCCAGACTGCAGCATGAGGAACTCCTCCTGAAATCCAACCAGCGACAGCCACAGCTTCAGGCAAGCTGAAGGCTTCAGCATTAACAAAGAGATGTTGCTCAGAGCATCATCCAGTCTGGCCTAAAAGAATGCTGGGTGGGAAGCATCCACAACCTCCAGAGTCTCACCACCCTCATACTGAAGAACTTCTTCCTAAGGTCAGGCTCAGCGAGACTCTGAGCAACCTGATCGAGTGGAGGATGTCCTTGCTGACTGCAGGGGCATTGGACTAGGTGACCTTTGGAGGTCCCTTCCAAACCAGTCTATGAAGTTATGATAGTGAACCCTCAGCAGGTCAGGCAGATGGCTTAGACTTCAGTGGCAGTGAGATCCTGATCATCTAGGTCTTGGAATAAAGCTCATGGAATTCCAAGACATGGGCAACAAGCACCCCAGGAGCCAGCAATCTGCCCCTGTGGGCAAGAAGGCCAAGAAGGTCTCCTAGGGTGGCCAGCAGGTCAAGGGAGGTTCTCCTTCCCCTCTACTCCACCCTAGGGAGGAGACATCTGGAGTTTTGGGTTCATTACTGGGCTCTGCAGGTCAAGAGAGAGTCCAGTGGAGGCTCTGAGGCAGCTGAGGGGCCTGGAGCATCTCTGTGAGGAGGAAGGGCTAAGAGGCCTGGGACTGTTGAGCCTGGAGAAGAGCAGCCCAAGAGGGGACGTGACCAATGCTCAGCAAGAGCTAAAGGACCTGTGGGGGGCAAGAGGATGACTGTGGGTTGTGGACAAGTTGTGCCAACCCAGTGACAGGACAAGGGGCAATGGGCACAAACTGTAAGCCAGATAGTTCCACCTGAAGATAAGGAGAAAGTTGTTTGTTGTGAGGGTGCTGGAGCCCTGGAGCAGGCTGCCCAGAGAGGTTGTGGAGTATGGAGACTTTCAAGACTCATCTGGGCATATCGCTGTGTGACCTGCCCTAGGTGATCCTGCTCTGGCAAGGGTGTTGGACTCAATCTCTGCAGGTCCCTTCCAACCCCTACCATTCTATGACTGTGCAATCTCGGTGCTGTAATGGATGCAGTGGTCTGAGCCAGCAGGACAAGAGAGGTTCTTCTGCCCCTGGACTCAGCACTGCTCAGGCCACACCTTGAGTGCTGTGTCCAGTTCTAGGCTCCTCAATTCAAGAGAGATGTTGAGGTGCTGGAAGGTGTCCAGAGAAGCGCAGCAAGGCTGGTGAGGGGCCTGGAGCAGAGCCCTGTGAGGAGAGGCTGAGGGAGCTGGGGGTGTGCAGCCTGCAGCAGAGGAGGCTCAGGGCAGAGCTCATTGCTGTCTACAGCTACCTGAAGGGAGGCTGTAGCCAGGTGGGGTTGGTCTCTTCTGCCAGGCAAGCAGCAACAGAAGAAGTGGACAGAGTCTCAAGTTGTGCCAGGGGAGGTCTAGGCTGGATGTTGTTAGGAAGTTGTTGGCAGAGAGAGTGATTGGCATTGGAATGGGCTGCCCAGGGAGGTGGTGGAGTCGCTGTGCCTGGAGGTGTTGAAGCCAAGCCTGGCTGGGGCACTTAGTGCCATGGTCTGGTTGATTGGCCAGGGCTGGGTGCTAGGTTGGGCTGGCTGAGCTTGGAGGTCTCTTCCAACCTGCCTGATTCTGTGATTCTATGAATTCAGCTCTGAGTGCCAGCAAAGGAACTTTCCCTGATGGGAAGCAGGTTCAGGAAGCAGAGAGAGCTCAGGTGTGGTGCTAGACAGAGAAGACCTTCCAGGGAATGAAGAGGAGGGCCAATCAAGTCTGCATGCAGAGATAGGCAGATTGAGGGCCCCACTTTCTCAGCAGGGTTTAAGCACCCTTCTCCATTTACATTACACAGAGACAGACAAAAGGAATAACCCAAAACCCCCACTCAACGCTCCACGTTTGCAGCAGACTGAGATAAACGGATGAAGGCAATCAGCTGCCTCTGCTGCCTTGTCCCTCTGAGGAGAAAAGAACTGAAAGCAAACACCCCCCTACCCTGCTCTACCACCCATCTCTAGAGGTGCAGAAGCAGGTGTTCCCCTGCTGAATGTGCTCAGCTGAAGGAGAGCTGCTCTGAAAGCGATGACAGACACATGTTCAAAGCAAGAGACAAACGAGGACTCAGTGCCTGAAAATAAACCCAGAATGCAGGGATGGGAAAAAAAACAACCCCAAAGTGCTGTTGCAAGCTGCATGCTGATGTACCAATCCACACCCCAACAGGGGGTTATGCAAATCTGGAGGGCTCATTTCAGCTAAAGAGCTGCAGAAAAAGTGCTCACCAGGCAATAAAAGGTGTTTGGCTTCAGCACAGCCCTGCAGCAGAGCTCATTTCTTCCCATGCCTTTCTCCCTTGTTTTTCTATCTCTTCTCTCCAATATTTTCTTTCCCTTTCTTATATGGAAAGCAGCTCTGCAGAGAAGGGACTGGGAGTGCTGGTGGATAAGAAGTTGCCTGTGAGCCAGCAATGGGCCTTGTGACCAAGAAAACAAATGGGTTCCTAGAGTGCATTTAGAAGAGTGTGGGCAGCAGGTCAAGGGAAACTCCCTTCTCTGCCATAGTCAGGCCACAGCTAGACGATTTTGTCCAGTTCTGGGCTCCTCAGCTCAAGAGAGACAAGAAACTACTGGAGAGAGTCCAGTGGAGGATGCAAAGACGCTGAGGGGCCTGGAGCATCTCTGTGAAGAGGAAAGGCTGAGAGCCCTGGGGCTGTGGAGCCTGCAGAAGAGCAGCCCCAGAGGGGATCTGAGCAATGCTCAGCAGGAGATAAAGGAGCTGTGGGGGGCAGGAGGCTGGGGCCAGACTCTTGTCAGTGGTGCCCAGCAACAGGACAAGGGGCATTGAGCACAAACTGGAAGCCAGGAGGTTCAATCTAAAGGGGAGGAGAGATTTGTCTGGTGTGAGGGTGCTGGAGCCCTGGAGCAGGCTGCCCAGAGAGGTTGTGGAGTCTCCCTCTCTGGAGAGCTTCCAATCACCCCCAGCCATTGTGCTGCTGGGCAAGGTGCTGTGGGTGCCCTGGTTTAGCAGAGGAGTGAGACTGGATGACCTCCAGAGGTCCCAGCTCCTAACACGTGGGACTCTGTGTTATTCTGTCTTTCTTACAAACACATCTGGTGTTCTGAAGAGCCAGTGTAACCTGGTGCTACTCCCCTTTCTGACCAACAATACCCCTTCATGTTATGCTACCTCTGATGCATCACAAAGGTGATGGAAACAATCTAGATCTACCGAAGAGTGTCTGAGCAACCTGCTCTAGTTGCAGATGTCCCTGCTCACTGCAGGGGGGTTGGGCTAGATGACCTTTGAAGGTCTCTTCCCACCCAAACCACTGTACGGTTAAAACAGAGTCATCTGTTACTTCCTTCCTGTGACATGAGAATTCAACAAGTCAGTAACACCAACCAGCAAAATCACCACCCCAGACCACCAGAAAAAAGCAGAAGCAGCACCTCTGGGTGCTGGAGCTCTGAAAAGTACCTCCACACTGTAAGGCCTTGAGCAACCTGGTCTAGCAGAAGGTGTCTCTGCCCATGGCAGGGGGTTTGGAGCTAGATGATCTTGAAGGTTTCTTCCAACCCAAACCATTCTATGATCATGACCATTCAGAGGTATGTGCTGTGCTCTCCTGCCTCCACTCAGCTCTTGGCTTTATTAAATCTGATGTGGCTGAGCCCTGATTGCTCAAATCCTAATCCTTGACATATAAAAAGACTGCTGTTCACATCCCTTTTTACCACTTGCTGGTTTTACCTCTTTAATGTGTAGGAAGTCCTTGGCATCAAAAGAGATGGCAGTGCTTGGGACAGGAACATCTTCATCCAGGGCTCCACAGTAACTCACATTTGTCTTGACAGCAAATGCTACTGGTTTGGACTAGAAAGAGAAACACACATCACAACCAGTGGAAACTTTTCTGAGCTGTCCCAACTCAGAGAAACTCAGCAGAGGACATTTGCCCAAGACATCACAATTTAGACCTAACTGTTCCACACGAAGCAGCAGAGTTCCCCTCTTTTACACTCCAACATTGCCCCTACGTTGCCCCAAGCATCTCCTCTGCTTGACTCAACTGCCAAACTGTTTCAGAAAGCAGCAACAGCATCCTGAACCCCACAGTGGGAATTTTAACAGCAGGGAAACAGCTAAATGGCAGAGCACTTGGTTATGATGAAAGCTGAAAAGCACAGACCTTTGCCCTCTCGAGCTGTATAGCTGCTTGCTGCTCTCTCTCTTGGCGGATTGCTTCCCTGTCTTCTTCCAAAGAGACATCAGAGTCTGAGGGTCTGCTTGTGTATGAATCTGCTGAGCCCTGCAATGAAATTCAGCTCACTTAGAAAAACAGCTGGAGGCAAACAGAAGCCACTTCCCCAGCCAGATTCAGAAAGGGCTTTGCAAACTCCTCTTGCTTCGGCGCTTCAAGTGGGGTTTATGGACCGTGGCTGGCACAAAAACAACCTGGCTTTGTCCAACAGGGGCAGGAAGGCAAAGCCAAAAACACCTACAAAAATCTCTCTTCACTTTCAGCCCATTCCACAGAATCACAGAATCGTTTTGGGCACACTTCAGCCCCTCAATGACCTTCTTGGAACGAGGAGCCCAAAACTAGACACAGTATTCAAAGTGTGGCCTCACCAGTGCCCGGCACACAGTGACAATCACTTCCTTTGTCCTGCTGACCACATCATTGCTGATCCAAGCCAGGAAGCTGGTGGCCTTCCTGGCCACCTGGGCACACTCAGTTGCCACCAATCAGCACCCCCAGGTCCTTTTCTGCCCAGCAGTTTGCAGCCACTCTGCCCCAAGCCTGGAGCATTCACGAGGTTGTAGTGACCCAAGTCAGAACCCAGCATTTGGCCTTGCCGAACCTCATCCCATTGGCCTTAGCCTATTGATTCAGCCTGGCCAAAGCCTTCTGCAGAGCCTCCCTCCCCTCCAGCAGATCAACGCTGCCACCTGATAGTGCCATCTGCAGACTCACTGAGGGTGCACTTAATTCCCTTTCCAAATCATTGATAAAGACATTTAAGAGAACTGTCCCCAGCACCGAGCCCTGGGGAGCATCACTGGTGACCAGCCACCAACTGGACTTGACTCCATTCCCCACCACTCTGGGCCTGGCCATCAGCCAGCTCCTCACCCAGAAAAGCCTCCACCCACCCAAGCCATGAGTAGATCATCTCAGCATGTTCTTCCTGACAAAGCAGCTCAGCTGTGGGCACCATCCAGAAACCTTTGTAAGGCTGAAATCCTGCCCAAGTCACAGTTGTCAAGGGTAGGTCACACCAACCATAATTAAGGTGTTACAAAGCTGGGCTGGGATCACCCCTCCCTGTCAATCCAGCAGCACTGTGTCAGTCCCTCCCTCCCAACACCTGTGCCACTCAGAGACACTTTTCTTCTGTTCTTCTAGAGGAGGAGAAAGGGGCAAAAAGCTACTTTATTAAAAGCCACTCAAAGAGGGCAACACAAAAGCTCCACAGTGCTATGAAAGGCAACAAGCAGCAGCAGAGTACAGCAGCCTCTAAGGGAGGAAAGAAGGATTGCTTTGTCAGGGGACAAAATGCTGAGGACATCTGAAGTGTACAGTGGCTGGAGCTTGAGGTCTCCTTCTCTGGAGCCTTTCAAGGCCTGTCTGGATGTGTTCCTCTGTGATCTGTTTTAGATTGCATTGTCCTGATCTGGCAGGGGGGTTGGACTCAATGATCTCCTTGGGTCCCTTCCAACCCCCCACATCCTGTGTGTATGAGGAACAATTTCTTCCCAGGAAGGGTTCTCAGGCACTGGACCAGGCTGCCCAGGGAGGTGCTGGAGTTGCCATGGCTGGAGATATTTCAGATGTGTGGATGTGGTGCTGAGGGATGTGGTTTAGTGGTGGTAGCTCAGCAGCAGTGCTGGGATTGCCTGCCCTAGGTGAGCAATTGGTGGTCTCAAAGGTCTCTTCCAGCCACAACTGTTCTGGGGTTCTGTGATTCTTCTACATTCAACAACAACAGCAAAGGAGCTGGAATAGGCTGGATGTGAGGAGGAAGTGATCCTTGTCTCTTCCAACCTGGTTGATTCTATGTTAAGAGCCTACTGGGATAGATGCAGCCCCAGGACTGTGACTCACATGGTGCTGAGCTGCAGCACCACACTGCAAGTGGGAATGGTTCTGCTAAGAGCAGCCAGCTAGGACAGAGACAGCAGCCCAAGGTTATGGAAACTGGTGTTTGGTAACAGTGAGGTGCCCATGTTGGGTCACCCTTAGTGGGCACACAATGGAACCCAGAGGTTCCATCTGAAGATGCAATTTCTTTGTTGTGAGGGTGCTGGAGCCCTGGGGCAGGCTGCCCAGAGAGATTGTGGAGTTTCCTCTGGAGAGATTCCAACCCCCTCAGCCATTGTGACCCTGGGCAAGCTGCTGTGGGTGACTGTGCCTGAGCAGAGAGGTTGGACAGGATGATCTCCAGAGGTCCCTTACAGCCCCCACCATGCTGGGATTCCATCACTCACTTCACAATCTCCACTGAGGATTCTGTACTCTGTTTTCTGAAACAGATCAAGCAAGATAAATGTTCACTCTTCTTGGTTCCACCACTGCATCACACTTAGAACAATACAGAATCCCAGGGAACTCTTCCTCCCCAGGTGCAGGACTCTACACTTGCCTTTGGTGAGCTTCATGAGGTTCCCCTTCACCCTGGACAAGACAGAAGCCTGTCCAGGTCATGCTGCATGGCAGTGCAGCTTCACAGGATGTCAGCCACTCCTCCCAGCTTGGCATCCTCAGCAAACTGGCTCAAAGTCCACCCTGTCCCTTCATTCAGGTTACTGATAAAGATGATGAACAAGACTGGACTCAGTCCTGACCCCTGGGCAACACCACCAGCTACAGGCCTGCAACTCACCCCTGCAGTGCTGATCCTAAGGCAGAAGAGCAGCAGCAAACACCACCCTCTGGCTGTCACAGTTTCAGAAGTGAGGTGGAGGGGGAATAAGTGAGCTTGGAAACAATTTGCTTTTCCAGCTGCCATAAATACCCAGCTCTGAAGTGCTCCCTGCCGAGCTGGAGCCCAGCACACTCTGCCACACAGCCTGTGCAATTAGAGCACCACTCCATTAGGAGCTCCAAGCAGCCAGATGACACACAGCCTCTTCTGGAAAGATTTAGGGGCTGCAGTGTCCATCACAACCCCGAAGGCACTGCTGAAAACATCTGCTGCAAGCAACAGCTTCTGCCTTCTCCATTAAGCAAGACAACAACAGGGCAGCAGTGTTTGGGCATGGGCATCCTCCTCCTCCTGCAGCAGCAGCTCCAGGTGCAGTGAGCAGAGTTCCTGTCACAGGGTGAGCAGGCCTGGAGCACCCAGGGCAGGCATGGTGCTCAGCAAGGCAGAGGTGCTGCTGAGGAGCAAAGCCCTGAAAGCCCTGAGCCAGCAAACAGCCCTTGTGGGCAAGAATGTCAATGGTGTCCTGAGCTGTGTGAAGAACAGTGTGGTCAGCAGGTCAAGAGAGGTGTCCTCACCATTTATTCTGCCCTAGGCTAGTGGCAGGAGGCTGGAGCCAGGCTCTGCTGGGTGATGCCCAGTGACAGCACAAGGGGCAATGAGTGGAAGCTGAGGCATAGGAAGTTTCATTTAAACATAAGGAGGAATTTTCCCCCTGTGAGGGTGGCAGAAGCCTGGCACAGGCTGCCCAGAGGGGTTGTGGAGTCTCCCTCTCTGGAGATACTCAAAACCAGCCTGGATGTGTTCCTGTGCTTTGGTACAGATGCTGCTGCTCTGGCAGGGGAGTTGGACTGGCTGAGCTTTGGAGGTCCCTTCCAGCCCCTGCCATTCTGTGCTTCTGTGAATTCCAAACCCTGCAGCCATCATCTCCTTTCTCAAGCTGCTTTCCAGTTCTGCACAGATTGTGTTTTCACAGCTATGAAATTTGGTTTGAAGCAAAGCAGTGGTAACAGACACATTTGCTGCCAACACTGGGCAGCTCCTTCCTGCCATGCTGGAATGAGCACACACAAAGTACCAATGTTTGCTTGATGTGCATCACAGGTGAACCTTCACCACCCCTGACATGGGAAAATGGTCTACAGCTTCCAGTACCAGTGAGGCACTGCAGAGTCACAGAATGGTCTGGGTTGAAAGGAACCTTCAAGATCACCTCATTCCAATCCCCCTGCCATGGGCAGGAACATCTCCCACTAGCCCAGGTTGCTCAAGGCTTCATCCAGCCTGGTCTTGAACACCTTCAAGGAGGGAGCATCCACAACCTCCCTGGGCAACCTGTTCCAGAGTCTCACCACCCTCACTGGAAAGAATTTCTTCTTAATCTCCAGTCTCCATCTCCTCTCTTCCAGCTCAAAGCCACTGCCCCTCATCTTGTCAAAAGTCCCTTCCCCATCTCTCTTGTGAACCATGCTTCAGGTGCTGGAAGGCCATTCAAAGGCCTCCCTGGAGCCTTGTCCAGGATGAACAGCTCCAACTCCCTCAGTCTGTCCCACAGGGGAGGCTCTCCAGCCCTCTGATGATCTTCATGGACATTTCTGGATCTGCTCCAACAGTATCACAGTACCATCAGGGTTGGAAGAGACCTCACAGATCATCAAGTCCAACCCTTTACCACAGAGCTCAAGGCCAGACCATGGCACCAAGTGCCACGTCCAATCCTGCCTTGAACAGCTCCAGGGACAGCGACTCCACCACCTCCCCAGGCAGCCCATTCCAGTGTCCAATGACTCTCTCAGGGAAGAACTTTCTCCTCACCTCCAGCCTAAATCTCCCCTGGTGCAGCCTGAGGCTGTGTCCTCTCGTTCTGGTGCTGGCCACCTGAGAGAAGAGAGCAACCTCCTCCTGGCCACAACCTCCCCTCAGGTAGTTGTAGACAGCAATAAGGTCACCCCTGAGCCTCCTCTTCTCCAGGCTAACCAATCCCAGCTCCCTCAGCCTCTCCTCGTAGGGCTGTGCTCAAGGCCTCTCCCCAGCCTCGTCGCCCTTCTCTGGACACACTCAAGCATCTCAATGTCCCTCCTAAACTGGGGGGCCCAGAACTGGACACAGCACCCAAGGTGTGGTCTACGCAGTGCAGAGTACAGGGGCAGAATGACCTCCCTGCTCCTGCTGACCACACCATTCCTGATGCAGGCCAGGATGCCACTGGCTCTCTTGGCCACCTGGGCACACTGCTGGCTCATGTTCAGGTGGGTATCAATCAGCACCCCCAGATCCCTCTCTGTCTGGCTGCTCTCCAGCCACTCCAACCCCAGCCTGTATCTCTGCATGGGGTTGCTGTGGCCAAAGTGCAGCACCCTGCACTTGGAGCTATTGAACCCCATCCCATTGGCCTCTGCCCATCTGTCCAGGCGGTCAAGGTCCCGCTGCAGAGCCCTTCTGCCCTCCAACCCAGTCACATCTGCCCCCAGCTTGGTGTCATCTGCAAACTTGCTGATGACTGACTCCATGCCCTCAACCAGATCATCTATGAAGATGTTAAAGAGGATGGGGCCCAGCACTGATCCCTGAGGGACACCACTAGTGACAGCTGCCAGCTGGATGTGGCACCATTCACCACCACTCTCTGGGTCCAGCCCTCCAGCCAGTTCCTAACCCAGCACAGAGTGTTGCCATCCAATCCATGGGCTGACAGCTGAGCCAGCAGTTTGCTGTGGGGGACAGTGTCAAAGGCCTTGCTGAAGTCCAGATAGAGCACATCCACAGGCCTCCCCACATCCACCAAGCAGTCACCTGATCATAGAAGGAGATCAAGTTGGAGAGGCAGGATCTGCCCTTCCTAAACCCATGCTGGCTGGACCTGAGCTCTTTGCCGTCCCTCACACACAAACACAGACTCCCAGAATGGTGGGGAGCAGAAGTGACAGCAAGGACAGTCTAAACCTTCCCTGGAGCAATCTTAGGCCACTTCCTCTCATTCTCTCACCTGACACTAGGCAGAAGCCACTGACGCCCATCTCACAGCAACCTCCTCTCAGGCAGGTGTAGACTGCAGCGAGGTCTCAGTTCAGACCTCCCCACAGCAAGCAGCAGCCAAAGCACTCCCTCTGCAGTCTGCAAGCAAATTGAGAGCTGAGGGTCACTGCCAAGTGGTTGGTTAGCTACAGGCTCAGATTGTTTTGCACCAAGAATGTGTCTGAAGCACAGAATATGAACAATAAACAAACTTTTCCATAGAATCACAGAATCAGCCAGGTTGGAAGAGACCTCCAAGCTCAGCCAGCCCAACCTAGCACCCAGCCCTAGCCAGTCAACCAGACCATGGCACTAAGTGCCTCATCCAGGCTTGGCTTCAACACCTCCAGGGACAGCAACTCCACCACCTCCCTGGGCAGCCCATTCCAATGCCAATCACTCTCTCTGCCAACAACTTCCTCCTCACATCCAGCCTATTCCAACTCCTTTGCTGTAGTTGTTCAATGTAGATGAATCACAGAACCCCAGAACAGTTGTGGCTGGAAGAGACCTTTGAGACCACCAATTGCTCACCTAGGGCAGGCAATCCCAGCACTGCTGCTGAGCTACCACCACTAAACCACATCCCTCAGCACCACATCCACACATCTGAAATATCTCCAGCCATGGCAACTCCAGCACCTCCCTGGGCAGCCTGGTCCAGTGCCTGAGAACCCTTCCTGGGAAAAAATGTTCCTCATACACACAGGATCACACACAGGATGTCAAGGGTTAGAAGGGACCCCCTGCCAGAGCAGGACCACACAGTCTACCTCAGCTCACACAGGAACACATCCAGACAGGCCTTGAAAGGCTCCAGAGAAGGAGACTGCACAACCTCTCTGGAAAGCCTGTGCCAGTGCTCTGGGACCCTTCCAGGAAAGAAGTTCCCCCTTGTGTTGAGCTGGAACCTCCTGTGCTGCAGCTTCCACCCATTGCTCCTTGTCCTATTCCAGAGAGCAAGGGAGCAGAGCCTGTCCCCTCCTTCCTGACCCCCAGCCCTCAGATATTGATAAATATTGATTCAATCCCCTCTCAGTCTTCTCTTCTCCAGACTACACAGCCCCAGGTCCCTCAGCCTCTCCTCATCAGGCAGTGCTCCAATTCCCTCATCATCCTCATAGCCCTCAGCTGGACTCTCTCCCACTGCTCCCTGTCCCTCTTAAACTGAGGAGCCCAAAACTGATCCCAGTAACCCAACCTGAACCTCCCCTGGCACAACTTGAGGCTATTTCCTCTTGCACTGTCACCTTGTTCCATGTGAGAGGACACCAAGCTGAGTAGGGATGCTCTCAGCTGTGTTTCATTGTGGTTCTTAGTGCAATTGACTCAACAGCTGCACACCTTCAGTTGGAATTTTCCTTCCATCCCTGCAGCTGGTGCCTCTTTCTTTCATGTCAGGTATGCAGAAGCACCAGGAGAGCAAACAAAAAGCACTGCCTTTTGCAGTGCTAAGAGGCACCAAATTGAAGCAGCAGAGGTACAGAGGCTCTGCTTGATTTTTGCTAATGACTTTGGCTCTTCAAAGCATTGAGTGATCTTCTGCCTGCTGTGAGGAACTCACTGCTCTTGGCTTTTATGACACCTGGCAGCAATACACCAGCTAGTAAAATTACACCTCTTCTCTTACCTGAGCTCACCTGGAAACATTCACAGGCTCCTAGAATGGCTTGAGGACATTAAAGGACATCTAGTTCCAACCCCCTCCCTGCCATGGGCAGGGACACCTTTCACTAGACCAGGTTGCTCATCCGAGATGCTGCTTTGCCTCTGCCTCCAACATCACCTTAGGAAGTGTCAAGAATGTTCTCTTAGCCTTTAGAAACTAAAAAGAGACCAATATTGCCCCCAAGCTACACTTAACTCATGCTGCCAGCTACACAAGCATCTGTGTTTACCATATGTGGTCTACCACAATGTTTCCTCAGACACACAGCATGAAGTCCTCAGCCAAAAAGCCCTGAAAGGATGTGGTGGATCACTCAGGGACTCCCTAAGCCCCCAGTCTGCCCCATGCTGCCTCCTCTGTGTTGTTCTTGGAGGTCTCCTTTGCTGCACAAGCAGTGTCCTGGAGTGGAAAGACATTAAGGACATAGGAGAAGCAGGTCCTTGTGACACTGTGTCCCATGACCAGAATGGGCACACTCTTTGCTAGGTCAAAAACTGGCTGATGGCTGGGCACAAGTAATAATGGTGGGGGATGGAGTTAAGCCCAGTGAGTGGCTGGTTACCAGTGGTGTTCCCCAGGGCTGAGAGCTGGGGACAGTCCTCTTTAATGTATTTATCAATGACCTGGCTGAGGGGATTGAGGTATCCTCACTAAATCTGCAGGTTATACTAAATCAGGTAGCAGTGTTGACGTGCTGGAGGGTAGGAAGGCTCTGCAGAGCGACCTGGCCAGGCTGGATGCCTGGGCTGAGGTTTAACAAGGCCAAGTACTGATCCTAATCTTAGGTCACAACATCCCTATGAATACTTCATGCTTGGGGCAGAGTGGCTGGAAACTGCCAAAGGGAAAAGGACCTGAGGGGATGAAGATGAGGCAGAGTGTGGCCAGGTGGCCAAGAAGGCCACCAGCACTCTGGCTTGGGTGAGCAAGAGTGTGACCAGCAGGAGCAGGGCAGTTGACTGAGTCCCTGTACTGGGCACTGCTGAAGCCACATCTTGAATTCTGAGTCTAGTTTGGGGCTACTCACTCCAAGAGGAACACTGAGGTGCTAGAATGTTCCCAAAGAAGAGCAACAAAGCTGGTGAAGGGTCTGGAGAACAGGGAGCAGCTGAGGGAACTGGAGTTGTTCACCCTGGAGAAAAGGAGGCTGAGGGGAGACCTTCTGACTCTCTACAACTCCCTGAACAGAGGCTGAAGCCAGCCTGGGCTTAGTCTCCCAAAGAACAAGCAATAGGATGAGACAAAACAGCCTCATGTTGCACCAGGGAAGGTTTAGGTTGGACACGAGGAGCAATTTCTTCACTGAGAGGATTGTCAAGGTCTGGATCAGGACAAACTAAGTTTGCCAACAGCCCAGTAACAATGCTGCTACAGGAATAGTGTCTGGGGACCATCACCACTGGTTTATTTGCCTCTACAGGACTTCTGCAAGTATTTGGAGCTTTACAAGAAGCCCACAGGGGAGCAACAGCAAAATGCAGTAGTTCCTGCTCTAAAAATACCCCAACTTAGCCTGTTCTGCCTCAATAAAGTAGCACAAAGTAGCTCCAAGAAACATGTGGACATGGCATTTTGAGACATGGTTTAGTGGCCACAGTGGTCTTAGGCTGAAGGTTGGACTTGATGATCTCAGAGGTCTCTTGCAACCAAACCAACTCTGTGATCCTATCAACTTCTGCTCAAGAACTCAGTACCTAGGCACAAGGGCTGCAACAGCAACCCAACACAGTGGCCACAAAGAGGACTGGAGGGTGGTCAGACAGATGTATGCCATGAAAGCCATGGGGTGAGACTTGTGCCATCCGTGGGTGGTCCTGAGGCAGCACAGCTGTCATTGCCAAGCAGCCAGGTTAAAAACACAGCACCAGGCATGGGGAGCATTCAAGCACAGCATTTCCCACCAACCTGCCTGGGTACTGAGCCAGCTTGAAGCTCTCCCAAATATCCACATGCAAAAGTACAGCAATGTCTGACGTTGAGGAGCCAGTTGTCACCTTTCACAGGTGGCTCCCAAGCAGATCCATCTCTTTACCTGGCCTTCAGCAATGTCTTGCAGTTCACCAAAGATCACCAATTTCAGAGAATCACTGAATTGTTTGGGTTGGGAGGGACCTCTAAAACCACCCAGTCCAATCATCAACCCAACACCACCACGGCCATTAAACCCTGTCCCAAAGGGCCATGGCCACAGGTTTCCTGAACACCTCCAGGGATGGCAACTCCACCAGCTCCCTGGGCAGCCTGTGCCAATACTCTTGCAGCCTCCTTCTCTGGAGAGGTTCCAAACTGTGGGTGACCCTGATTTAGCAGGGGGTTTGGACTAGATGGTCTCCAGCAGTCCCTTCCATCTCACTCCATGCTGAGAGGCTGTAAGAACTTCCCAAGTGCTGGAAATGTAAGGCAAGCAGTGGAATTTTCCTTGAGACCTCTCTGTTTGAGAAGCTCCTAACCACCTGCCTGTCTTCACTCCATGCATTTCCCAACCCAAACAGCTACATCCAGGCTTTCCAAGCATTTTCATGACTGCTGTGTCCCCGTTTCCTTCTGGCATGGTGTCACCACTTCCCACACCAGCAAGTTTGATCCAGCCAAAATAAACCTGAATGTTTCTTCCTTCTGCTTGGAACAGCAATGGTTTAGAACACGCTGAATCATCTCACACTTGGACCTGGAGCTGATTTGGTAAAGCCAGACACCCACCAAAGGTGCTCAAGAAGATGCTCAAGAAGATGAGTGGTTAGTAACTAAACCTGAACCTCCCCTGGTACAGCTTGAGGCTATTTCCTCTTGCCCTGTCACCTTGTTCCATGTGAGAGGACACCCAGCTGAGCAGGGATGCTCTCAGTTGTGTTTCATTGTGGTTCTTAGTGCAATTGACTCAACAGCTGCACACCTTCAGTTGGAATTTTCCTTCCATCCCTGTAGCTGGTGCCTCTTTCTTTCATGTCAGGTATTCAGAAGCACCAGGAGAGCAAACAAAAAGCACTGCCTTTTGCAGTGCTAAGAGGTACCAAACTGAAGCACTGCCTTTTGCAGTGCTAAGAGGCACCAAACTGAAGCAGCAGAGGTACAGACACAACCAAGCCTTGCAGGTCTGTAGGGTATCAGATTTTCCATCTGCTTAGCTCATAAAAGTCAAATTCCAGATCACAGAATCACAGAGTGGTTTGGATAGGAAGGGATCTTGAAGATCACCTAGTTCCATCCCCCCTGCCACGGGCAGGGACAGCTTCCACCAGCCCAGGTTGCAGGAGACAGCAGATGCTTTGGAATCCTTCACCAAAGGAAGCTGGTGGGCAGCCAAACTCCATTTATTACTCAGATGACTGCAGCTCTCCGCTGTGACAAGTTATATTTAGGTGGCAATGACTTCCTCTGAAGTCATCCCATCCACTTTGCTCCTGCCCACCTCTCACGGGTTCTGCAAAGGGTCTCAGCAGGGCTCAGAAGCCCGAAGCAGGCTTGCACCTTCCATGTAGTTATAGGGCCATGACTTTGCTGGAGGCGTGCAGGCTGTACGGTGACTGGGAAGGAGTCGTGACAGGCACTATGGTGGGGCTGAGATCAATCTCATGCTCTAAAATCAAGCCAAGCAGCTCAGAGGGTTTGGGCTGTGCTTCAGGATGTTGTGTGGAACAGAGGGTGGGATGAGCTTGGTCCTTCCACAGCCTTCCAAACTCAGAGGCTGAGAAACACCTTTGTAGAATCAGAGAACTGTTTGTGTTGGAAGAGACTTCCAACCATCAACCCAACACCACCATGGCCATTAAACCATGGCCCCAAGTGCCATGGCCACACATTTCTTGAACACCTCCAGGGATGGGGTCTCCACCACTGCCCTGGGAAGCCTGAGTCAGGCCCTGACAACCCTCAAGGGGAAGAAATTGTTCCCCATGTCCAAACTAAACCTCCCCTGGTGCAATGTCAGACCATTTCCTCTTATCCTATCACCTGATACAAAGGAGAAGAGTGTAATCCCCACCTCACACTAACCTCCTTGCAGGGAGCTGTAGACAGCAATGAGGTCTCCCTCAGCCTCCTCTTCTCGAGACTAAACACCCCCAGTTCCCTCAGCTGCTCCTCTCCAGCCCTCTTCTCCAGTTTCCTTGCCCTTCTTTGAACACACTCCAGCCCCTCAATGTCCTTCTTGGAGTGCGAAGCCCAAAACTGAACCCAGTACTTGCCCAGTACAGAGGCACAATCCCTTCCTTGCTCCTGTTGGCCACACTGCTGCCGCTCCAGACCAAGATGCTGGTGGCCTTTTTGGCCACCTGAGCACACCTCTGGCTGGTGTTCAGATGACCATCAACCAGCACCCCCCAGGGAACCACCTTTCAGCTGCTGCAACTTTCTGTTCTTTTTCCTGCAGCAAGGACCAAATTCTGGACTCACACAAGTGCTGAACTCGCAGTAGAGGATCAGCTGCTGCTAGAAAGCTGTGAGGAGGAGAAAGCCCTCATTTTCTACAGCCTCTGCACACTGCAAATAGCACCTCCATTCCCCCAGACCTTGCAATCTCCAAGCTGGACGTGCTGAGAGCAAAATACAAGAGAAAGGGCCTCTTGCTGTCACCCACTGAGGTAATATTTGAGTGACACTTCACAGAACTTAATTGCTGTAATCAATCTGGGACTCCGAGGCCTTTCCAGCACTTCAGGGTTGTTACAGGCTGTACTTTGCTGCCCATTTCCCAGCAATAGGGCTGGAAATTCAGCATGCCCAGTTACAGCAACTCTGACTTCTCCTTGCAGCTCTGAGAGCACTGCTGGGTAGTGATGGAGCACAGGAATCCCAGCCAGAGCTGGGCTTTTTCATCACTGCTACACCAAATTCTTCACCAGGAGGGTGGTGAGACACTGGAACAGGTCGTCCAGAGAGGCTGTGAAGACTCCAAGCCTGGGACTGTCCAAATGCTGCTTGGATGGGGCCTTGAGCAACCTGTTCTAGTAGGAATCATCCCTGCCTGTGGCAGAGGAACTGGAACTAGGTGAGCAGAGAGCTCAAGTCTTACAAGGAGCAGCTGAGGGAAGTGGAGTTCTTTACTGTGGAGAACAGGAGGCTGAGGGGAGAGCTCACTGCTCTCTACAACTCCCTGAAAGAATTTCTTTCCAGTACCCACTCTCAGTCTCCCCTCTCCCAGCCCAAAGTCACTGCCTCTCATCCTGTCAGTACAAACCCTTGTCAGAAGTCCCTCCCCAGCCCTCCTGTAGCCCCCTTCAGGTACTGGAAGGCTGCCTTAAGGTCTCCCTGAAGCCTTCTCTTCTCCAGGCTGAACAAACCCAACTCTCTCAGCCTGTTCCCACAGGGGAGGTTCTACAGCCCTGGGATCATCTTTGTGGCCTCTTCTGGACCCACTCCAACAGTTCCATGCCCTCCTTGTGCTGGGGGCACCAGAACTGGAGGCAGTGCTGCAGGTGAGGTCTCAGCAGAGCAGAGGGGCAGAATCCCCTCCCTGTGCTGCTGCTCTCCCAGCACACAGCTGCCTGCTGGGCTGCCAGGGCCCATTGCTGGCTCATGAGGAGTTTGTCCCCAACTGACACCCTAAGCCCTTCTCCTTCAGACTGCTACAGAGCCACCACTCACCCAGCCTGGATCTGTGCTTTGGATTGCCCAGACCAAGCTGCAGGACTTTGCATTTGGCCTTGCTGAATTTCATGGGCCAAGCTCTGCAGCCTGTGCAAGCCCCTCTGGAAGGCATCCCTTCCCTCCAGCATGTCAACCAGGCCACACAGCTTGGTGCCACCTAATCCTTAGGACTACCATGAGCTCATGACAAACTCTTGCAGTTCCCCACAGCACAGCAAGAGTTATTTAGAGAGAGTTATTTAGTCTGACAGTTATTTAGAGAGTAAAAAATTAGAAACTCCAAGACAAAATCCTTTCTCTTTAATAACTGCCTAAAGTATTATCTCCAAATGGCTTCTCAATTAAATGGCTTAAGAGAAACAATTTAATATCCCCTCTTACTAGCATCCAATAAGCATTCCAATCCAGAAGGAGGAGGAAAAAAACCCTCTAGGAATCCCTAACACATCCACAACCTCTTCTGATTTGGCAAAAGCAATAACTGAGGCAGTCACTGAGGATCTAATAACTGAGACAGACACAGAGGATCTAATTTGGCACGTAAAAATTCCCTCTCTTGCCAAAATTCTCACATGCATCAGCAGCACAAGCTTCCAGAAGCAGCAAACAGGACAACCTTAAGCACCTGGATGTTGTTCTTGGCTGAAAGGAGCAGCAGAGGGAAAAAAAAAGCCTTGTCAGGAGGGGAAGGTGTCAAAAGCTTGACAAGATTGAAAGCCCTTATTTTGGTGGAAAGCTTTCTTCATTACTGTGGGATGTTCTAGAAGAGGTGTCCCTGTTCCAAAAACACCCAAACCTGTTACTGCTGTCAAGGGTTCTGCCAGCAGACCCTGGAAATCTGCACTGAGATGGACCCAGAAAGGCTGGGAGTGAAGCCAGGGCTGGGTCAAAGGTATGGAAAACATCCAGCAGAAAGAAGAAAAACATTCAAAGCTGAAAATCACAAGGAAGGAACTTGTGGGAGATGGAAGGAAGGTGGTTGTCTACTCACAACCACCCTTGTGCTGCTATTAGTCTGAATCAGTTCCCATTGGATAGGTGAGGACCTCACTGGAGTGTGCAAAGCCCTTCCTTGCACTCCCAAAGAATGAAGAGGATGAGAGGAAGGATGAAAAAGAAAAGGCAGGCTGAAGGATGAAAACCTGAACATAGAAGATTTCATCTCCACATGAGGAGAAACTTCTTTACAGTGAGGGTGACAGCACTGGAGCAGGCTGCCCAGAGAGGTTGGGGAGTCTCTTTGATGGAGATTTTCCAAACCCTGGACTCAGCACTGGTCAGGCCACACCTTGAATCCTGTGTCCAGTTCTGGGCTCCTCCATTCAAGAGAGATGTTGAGGTGCTGGAAGGTGTCCAGAGAAGGGCAGCAAGGCTGGGGAGGGGCCTGGAGAGCACAGCCCTGTGAGGAGAGGCTGAGGGAGCTGGGGGTGTGCAGCCTGCAGCAGAGGAGGCTCAGGGCAGAGCTCATTGCTGTCTGCAGCTCCCTGAAGGGAGGCTGTAGCCAGGTGGGGTTGGGCTCTGCTGCCAGGCAACCAGCAACAGAAGAAGTGGACACAGTCTCAAGTTGTGCCAGGGGAGGTCTAGGCTGGATGTTGTTAGGAAGTTGTTGGCAGAGAGAGTGATTGGCATTGGAATGGGCTGCCCAGGGAGGTGGTGGAGTTGTTGTGCCTGGAGGTGTTGAAGCCAAGCCTGGCTGGGGCACTTAGTGCCATGGTCTGGTTGATTGGCCAGGGCTGGGTGCTAGGTTGGACTGGCTGAGCTTGGAGGTCTCTTCCAACCTGCTTGACTCTATGATTCTAACCCATCTGGATGCATTCCTGTGTGGACTATCCTGAGTAATCCTGCTTTTGGCAGGGGGAGTGGACACAATGATGTCTGGAGGTCCCTTCCAACCTCTAACATTATTTGATTCTGCAACCTTCCTTTCTGCCCTGAGATCACAAAGCAAAAGCCTCAGGGCTTGATGCTTTGGTAGACAACATTCTGTTCAGTTTTGGAGCCCTCACTCCAAGAAGGGCACTGAGTTGGTGTTGCTGGAGAAGGGTTGGACTTGATAATCTTAGAGAGCTTTTGCAACTGAAACAAGTCTGTGATTCTATGGCAGGCTACTCCTGCTGGCCAGAGAAGCCTTTGACTTCCACTGCAGCTGTGCTAACAAAGCAGTTCAAAGCCATGCCCAGATGATGTTGATCTAAACAGACCAACAATACCCACACGTCCCTCCTGTAACAGCAGAGGCTGGGGATGAACACACACACACTCAGCTACATCCCCTCTATGTATCCATGCCCTGATGGCACCCAACAGATCTGCATGCTCCAGAAAACTCTCTGCAAGCCCAAGTGCTCTGTGCTGTGGCAGGAAGGAAATGCTGGGATTAAACTCACATTTTCACCACTGCATTCCAGCATTAACTCAGGGTTTTGTCTTTCATCCTTTATGTGCATTTGCAGAGAGCTTTCCATGCCAGGAGCCAGCTCCCTGGCAGCTGTAGGGCTGCACTCTCCCCTGGGATCAGGTCTGTGTTCAGCTGCTGTGTATTTCCCAATCCCCACAGCACAGAAGCTGCAGGAGAATTCAGTGAGTAAAGAGCTCTCCCCGAGTCTGCTTTGTCAACCCTCTCGTGTGCCATCAGCTCCACGCAGAGGGCACAGCAGTGCTGTACCCTGCTGCTCAGCCAGCTCCTCTCCTTCTGCCCAGCATCCTTCTCCAGGTTGGCAGCAGGTGGGAAGGCTGCAGAGACAGGAGGCAGTGTGGAGGAGGAGGCCTCATGCTGTGCTCCAGCAGCATTTTCCAGCCCAGCCAGAGAATGGATGAGCCCCGAGGGGCACTTCTTGCTGAAGGGATGAGCCAGCACAGCACAGCTCCAGAGGAAGGGGCTGCCAGTGGCAACTGGGGGTGGCAGAGCCCACGTACAGCATTTGAAGGGGGCTACAGGAGAGCGTCTCCTTAGCATCAACTGATAGAAGGAGAGGAAATGGTCTGAAATTGCACCAGGAGAGGTTTAGACTGGAGAGGAGGAACAATTTCTTTGCTGCAAGGATGGTCAGGCACTGGCACAGGCTGTCCAGGGAGATGGTGGAGTCACCATCCC
The DNA here is from genome assembly GCF_015220805.1 of Pogoniulus pusillus. Classification (NCBI taxonomy): domain Eukaryota; kingdom Metazoa; phylum Chordata; class Aves; order Piciformes; family Lybiidae; genus Pogoniulus; species Pogoniulus pusillus. The sequence goes on from NC_087265.1 coordinate 6,023,573, forward strand.
TGGAGCTGTTCAAGAAACCTGTGGCCATGGCACTCTGGGACATGGTGGTGTTGGGTTGATGACTCAGTTATCTTGGAGGGCATTTCCAGACAAAACAATTCTGTGGAGAGAGACTTGTTACAGAGGCATAGAGGAGTGATGACTTTCAACTGGAAGAAGTTGGATTTAGATGAGATGTTAGGAAGAAATTCTTCCCCATGAAGGTGGTGAGGCAATGATTGTCCAGAGAAGCTGCGGAGGATCCAAGCCATAAAGTGTTCAAAACCAGGTTAGATGAGGTCTTGAGCAAGCTGGTCTAGTAGGAGGTGTCTCTGCCCATGGCAGAAGGCTCTAAGTAGATGATCCTCTTTCAATCCAAACCATTCTATGATTCTGCAGTTCCTCCTCAGCCTTAGAGAAGCAAGAGCAGCTAGCACAGGGATGCAGTCAGAGAGGTGGCAGGGTGCTTGCTGTCCCCTGCATGGGCACCCCAGCCAGCACAAGCTGTACTCTCATGTATGGATGGAGGAGCTGAGCACTTTGACTTGGGGTACTCACACTCCTCTTCCATCCCTCTGAGGGTTTACCTCACCCTTCTGCTCAGAGCCATCTCCTAAAGGAGGATCTTTACCCAGCTCTATCAGCAGAGTCAGAAGTACAAAATCCTGGATTGTCTCTTGTCTGCCTTCTCTTTGGAGGCTACTTCATGTATCTCTTCTCCAGAAACAGAGCTCCTTTTAAATTCCTACTGCACTGTAGATCTTTGCAGGGCATACTGTGGGCAGGGAACTGCAGAGCAAGCATGCTGTCATCACAGGCACAGCCAAGATTCAAGCTGTTCCTGGTTGACACTTGGATCTGGATCGCTCCCGAGTTGCGGTTCTGCTGCCCTGAGGCAGCCCCTTCCCGATCTCCATCCTGCAGCTCACACTGGGCTCAGAGTTGGAAAGGAGCTGTGCAAGCTGACACACCAACAAATGGCCAAATAACTGAGAGGGAAAACAGTGCTGAGCCTTAGGGAGAAGAGACTCTTCTTCCTCCTCAGGCAGCGAGCAGTGAGGCTGCTCGTGCAGCTTGGCCATCTCAGAGAGTCATAGAATTGTTTTGCTTGGAGAAGACCTCTAAGAGCCTCTAGTCCAAGCACTGACCTAACACCAGCATGGCCATTAAACCACGTCCTGCAACGAGCAGGGACAGTTGCAACAGGGTCAGGTTGCTCAGAGCCCCTTCCAGCCTGGCTCTGAATGTTTCCTGGGATGGGTCTTCTACCGCCTCTTTAGACAACCTGGGCCAGGGTCTCACCGCCCAAGGGATCAGGCCCAGCCAGCATGGGTCCTGCCTCACCAACCTGATCTCCTTTTATGATCAGGTTACCTGCCTGGTGAATGTGGGGCAGGCTGTGGATGTAGTCTACTTGGACTTCAGCAAAGCCTTTGACACTGTCTGCCACAAGAAGCTCCTAGCCAAGCTGGCAGCTCATGGTTTGGACAGATTCACTCTGTGCTGGATCAAGAACTGGCTGGATGGCAGAGCTCAGAGAGTGGTGGTGAATGGTGCCACAGCCAGTTGGCAGCTGTCACTAGTGGTGTTCCCCAAGGATCAGTGCTGGGCACAGTCCTGTTCAATAGCTTTATTGATGATCTGGACGAGGGGATTGAGTCCAGCATCAGTAAGTTTGCAGATGACACCAAGCTAGGAGCAGGTGTTGATCTGTTGGAAGGTAGGAGAGCCCTGCAGAGGGACCTGGCCAGGCTGGATGGGTGGGCAGAGGCCAATGGGATGAGACTGAACAAGGCCAAGTGCAGGGTTCTGCACTTTGGCCACAACAACCCCAAGCAGTGCTACAGGCTGGGGACAGAGTGGCTGAGAGCAGGCAGGCAGAGAGGGACCTGGGGGTGCTGGTAGAGAGTAGCTGAAGATGAGGCAGCAGTGTGCCCAGGTGGGCAGCAGAGCCAATGGCATCCTGGCCTGCATCAGGAGCAGTGTGGCCAGTAGGACAAGGGAGGTTCTTGTGCCCCTGTGCTCAGCACTGCTCAGGCCACACCTTGAGTGCTGTGTCCAGTTCTGGGCCCCTCAATTCAAGAAAGATGCTGAGGTGCTGGAACATGTCCAGAGAAGGGCAACAAAGCTGGTGAGGGGCCTGGAGCACAAATCCTATGAGGAGAGGCTGAGGGAGCTGGGGGTGTTTAGCCTGGAGAAGAGGAGGCTCAGGGGTGATCTTATTATTGTCTACAACTACCTGAAGGGGCATTGTAGCCAGGTGGGGGGTGGCCTCTTCTCCCAGGTAACCAGCAATAGAAAAGGGGACACAGTCTCAAGTTGTGCCAGGGTAGGTCTAGGCTGGATGTTAGGAAGAAGTTCTTCACAGAGAGAGTGACTGGCATTGGAATGGGCTGCCCAGGGAGGTGGTGGAGGCACCATCCCTGGGGGTGTTCAAGCAAAGCCTGGATGAGGCACTTAGTGCCATGGTCTGGTTGACTGGATAGGGCTGGGTGCTAGGTTGGACTGGATGAGCCTGGAGGTCTCTTCCAACCTGGTTGATTCTATGATTCTATGAGGTATCACGTAAAATGTTTCCCTCGTATCTCAGCTGATCTGACAGGAGGGATGAGGAAAAAGAGAGGAGCAGGATCTGGCATGTCCTTCCTGGCAGCCACAGCTCCTCTCAGAGCCACATTGTGTGTCAGCAGCACAGCTGCAGTACAGAGCAAACCAGAGAGAGCCTCGCTCTGGGAGAGTGGAGCGAAAAAACACGACAGCAAAAGAAGAAATCAAACCCTCCAAATACATCTGAGACCTCCAAAGACTGCAGCAGACTCAGGCAGGCAGCCACTTGGGAAACCACTTTGCTGATTTCCTTCCTGAAAAGGTTTGCTGAAGGAAAGCTGCTCAAGCTGGCAGCTGCTGAGAAGGAGCTCCTGCACCTACTGCAGCGTGGCCAGGCGGGTTAAGAGGCAACACGACCGAAGGGACCAAGGAGCTCATGGCTGGCCTCAGGACTTTGGAGCTGCACCTCCCACTGAAATCACAGCATTACAGATTGCATCGGGTCAGAAGGGACTCTCAAAGCTCATCTTGGCTAAGCCCCCCGCAGTCAGCAGGGACATGGGCAACCAGAGCAGGCTGCTCAGAGCCTTGTTTGCAGCCTGCACCATCTAAGTCTGCAGGAAGTGCCAGAGTGAGGAGGGTAGTGTGGGACACTTCTCATCTGACAGCAAGGTGGGGAGGTTTATATGGAATGGAGAGGCACTGCTTTGGTTCCAAGCCAGCAAAAAGTAAGCACTTGTATGAGAGAGACTCAGAAGAGAAGGCAGCAGCTAAGCATTTAGCAAGGCTCTTAAACAGGGCCACAAGGATGAAGCACCTCTGCTGTGAGGATAGGCTGAGGAAGCTGGGGGTCTTCAGCCTGGAGAATCATAGAGTCAACCAGGTTGGAAGAGACCTCCAAGCTCATCCACTCCAACCTAGCACCCAGCCCTATCCAGTCAACCAGACCATGGCACTAAGTGCCCCAGCCAGGCTTTTCTTGAACACCTCCAGGCACAGCGACTCCACCACCTCCCTGGGCAGCCCATTCCAATGCCAATCACTCTCTCTGACAACAACTTCCTCCTAACATCCAGCCTAGACCTACCCCAGCACAACTTGAGACTGTGTCCCCTTGTTCTGTTGCTGCTTGCCTGAAGACTCCAAGGGACCTCAGAGCTGCCTTCCAGTACCTGAAGGGATCCCACAGGAAGGCTGGAGAGGGATTTTCATAAGGGCATCCAGTAACAGGACAAGGGGGAATGGTTTGAAACTCAGGAGAGTAGGGTTAGGCTGGACCTTAGGAAGAAGTTCTTCAGCACGAGAGTGGTGAGACATTGGAACAGGTTGCCCAAGGAGGGTGTGGATGTTCCCTCCCTGGGGGTGTTCAAAGCCAGGATGCATGGGGCCTTGAGCAATCAAGCCTAGTTGAGAGATGTCCCTGTGTATGTCAGGGAGGTTGGAGTAGATCACAGAATCAACCAGGTCGGAAGAGACCTCCAAGATGATCTGTAAGACCCTTCCATCCTAAGCCATGCTACCGCTCCAAGTTGTAACACCACAGCTACTCACCACTTCCTACAACTCTACTTGCTCCTTGGCACTGAAAGTGAAAACTAAGAGACAATTAAAAGCAGGCTGGAAAAAGGCAGGGGGAGGCAGACTAACTGATAGATTCTGTTTTTCCACCTGTCAATACCATGTTCATTTTCTGCTGACATGGATAAAAGGTGCCCAATCCCAATATTCCTGCTTTATGGTGTGTAAAACCACCTTGAGGACACTGCAGCTGTGACACTGGGGATGAAGGAACTTCTATCTTGGCAGAACCTTGGAAAATTAATATCCACTCAAAGAACTTCACTCATTTTTCTTTTTTAAGCCAGCTAAGGTCATTTTTGCTTAAGGAACAAGAGCTCCTGCTCTTGTGGAGGGAGCTCCTGGTCTTCTCCAGGCAGCAGACTGCCCTCTATGCACATCCACTAGTAGATCCACATAGAAAATGACATCAGGGATCTTTGCTCAGCAGCTTTCTTGCAGGGCTGGATCAATTCTCTCATCTCTTCACAGGCTATGAGGAAACAAAGCACGCAGAGGAACTTGGCAAGAGAAAAATCTCAGAGGAACAAAGTTACTATGTTTGACTCTGGGGTCTCCAGCACAAGAAGGACATGGATCTGCTGAGCAGGTCTAGAGAAGGGGACCATGGAGATGATGAGGAGGATGGAGGTCCTGCTCTATGAGGACAGGCTGAGTGAGTTGCTCAGCCTCGAGAAGAGAAGGCTCCAGGGAGACCTCAGAGCAGCCACCCAGAATTTGAAGGGTGGTACAGGAGAGCTGGGGAGAGACTTTTGACAAAGGAAAGAAATGGCAGGATAAGAGGTGATGGTTTCAGACTGGAAGGTGGATTTAGATTAGCCATTAAGAAAAAATTCTTCCCCATGAGGGTGGTGAGGCTCAGAGAAGTTTTGGAGGCTCCAAGCCTGGAAGTGTTCAAAGCCAGGTTGGATGAGGCCTTGAGCAACCTGGTCTAGTGGAAGGTGTCCCTGCCCATGGCAGGGGGTTGGAACTGGAGGATCTTTAGGACCCCTTCCAAACCAGACCATTGGAATGGGCTGCCCAGGGAGGTGGTGGAGTCACTGTCCCTGGAGGTGTTGAAGCAAAGCCTGGCTGAGGCACTTTGTGCCATGGTCTGGTTGATTGGCCAGGGCTGGGTGCTAGGTTGGACTGGATGAGCTTGGAGCTCTCTTCCAACCTGGCTGATTCTATGATCCTAGGATTCAGTGACTGGCTGCAGTTGAGTGGAGGCCACAAGATAGAGCCATCAGAACATGCTGGTGGACAGAACTCTCCCCCTTCTTGCTGCTCTGGAAGTTCTCCTCCAACTTTCATAGAGCAACAGAACAGCTGAGGTTGGAGGTGGCCTACTGAGCCCCAGCTCCCCTAGATACACATGGACTTACAGACACATGTCTGTGTGTACAGGGACACAGACTCAGCAGCTGTGCACAAGCAGGATGTCAGGAGCAGAGCCAAGGGAAGGGAAGATGGAAGCTTAGAGGAAAGGGAAGTCATGAAAGATGCAGGACTGAGGAAATGCAGGCAGTGTGCTTGCAGGCACTCTCCTCTAACCCACCCAGCTGCCCACATCTCCTTCCAGTTTTCCACAGCTGCTGGCTCATGCCCTTCTGCAAAGGAGAGAGCCCTCCCCAGAGAAAAGAAGGCACAAACCAGCACCCCAGGACACTACGTGGTGAGGCTTAACGGCTTCAGGGAGGGAGCTGCAGTCCAATCTTTCTTTGCTTGCTTTGGCTTATGAAACAATCAGCAGGAAGCTCCCTCTAAGCCACATTCCCAGCTTTACACAAGGAGTTCCATCAGGAGTGACTGGCAGGCAGCTAAATCCATTTGGCACGCACGCCTCCATGATCTGAGAGATGTCATGAGTGAAGAGATGTAAGATGCTCACCAGCAATGCACCTCCCCTGAAAGAGGGAAGCCACCTGGACAACAGCAAAGCCTGTGCCTACCAACCTCTTCAATGTGCTCCATGCAGGAGCACCAACAGACTGCAGCTGAATGTTAAACAGATGTTGTCACGGGAAGAGAGAAGGGACATGGCAAAATCAGACACTCAAGGACTGAAAGCACTTCACTGCTGGCATGAAAATCAGTGGCAAAGCTCTGTGGAAAAACACAAACCAGATCTGATGGAGGTTTGCAAGCAAATCTTGACACCACCTGGGATGCCTACAGAATCCCTCAGCACTTGGCCAGCTCAATGACATTTTGCAATGACTTGGTGGATTCCAGATGCCTGTGACCAGTTGTCAGGCTTGTCCTCTTGGTCAGATAATCTGTGTTTGTGCACACTGCTCATGTTTAAACCCAGGCTCTTCCATCTCTGCAAATGGAAAAGCATCTACCAGCTCAGCCTCTCACCAGCACAACGTGTCTGAGGGAGATAGGCAAGCAAGCCACGACATCAACAAATCCTAGGTTAAGCTTCTCCTCTTGTTATTTATGATTTCTGTGATGTGTTCCTTCAGCACCAGAGTCACAACCCTCCCCCAGCTGCCCTTGAGCCCAGTGAGAGTTGTTTGTGCCTCCTATCAGCAGCATTTTCTTCAGCACTGAGGGATTTTTGCAGCCATCTGCAAGCCAGGATCAGCACATTTGTGAGAAGTCCTTGTGATTTCAGCTGCACTCCACAGTCACAGGATCCCAGCACGCTGGGGGTTGGAAGGGACCTCTGGAGATCATCCAGTCCAACCCCCCTGCTAAAGCAGGGACACTCACAGCAGCTTGCCCAGCAGCACAATGGTCAGCTGGCTTTGGAAGCTCTCCAGAGGAGGAGACTCCACAACCTCTTTGGGCAGCCTGCTCCAGCATCCTCACACCAAACAAGTTTCTCCTCCTCTTCAAGTGGAACCTCCTGGCTTCCACTTTGTGCTCATTGCCCTGGGCACCACTGAAAAGAGTCTGGGGCCCCTGCTTTTTTTTAGCTGTTGATCAGCATCGAGAAGATCTCCTCTGGGGCTTCTCTTCTCCAGGCTCAGCAGCCCCAGGGCCTTTCCTGCTCACAAGATGGTCCAGGCCCCCCAGCCATATGCTGCAGTGACAATGCTGTATCCTGCAATCCCACCCTAGACATTGCAGTGCCATCCAGCATTTCCAACTCCCTGCTAAGCCCTGGTGTTCCAAGGCTGCAGGAACTGCTCTGGAGTCCAGGCAGGCTCCTGCAGCCCTTCTCAGTGCCCCTTTTACGGCAAACTGAACATTGGCTGCCAGCATCACTCTCACCAGTGTTTAACTCCTGTAAACACCAAAGGACTCACAGAGATCTGGGCATGAATCCCACTAGAAGCATTTATCTACTTCTTGGTGACAGGAGTGCTTGTCTAGTACCTTTGATGGAAGAACATCATCCTGGCTTACAAACCAGTAAAGAGAAAGTCCTGCTTCTCTGTGTGTGTGCACCAAGAGTCCCCTCTAGCATCAGCAGCAGGAGGCAAGTTATGGATGCAGGGATGAGAAGAACTTGACAGAAACCAGAGCTGGGTGAAATGCAAGTCAAAGGGCTAAGAGAGGTCACAAAAGTAAGGTGTATGTACGGCTTAGAAGCAAAATATGCTGAAGAAAAAGCAGTTATCAACAAAATATTCTACGACAGAGAGTTATAGGGCAAATAAGCAGCACCTTTCCTCCTCCTTTAGACATCACAGAGGTACCATGCAGAAATCCAACCAGTATTTAAAGATGAACTTCCCTACCCAAAAGATGAAGGCATAAATTGAATGGCAACCTCAATCACAGAATGCATCACGTTGGAAGAGACCCTCAGAAGTCACCTTGTCCAGTTCCCCTGCAGGCAGCAGGGACATCTCTTAAATGCTTCCTAAAGATTTTTCTTTGATATGTACCTAAAGAAACATTTCTTCCCCAAAAGAGTTGTCAAGCTGTGGAACAAGCTGGGCAGGGAAGTGGTGAAAGCCTCATCTATGGGGAGGCTTCAAAGCAGTGAAGATGTAGTGCTGAGGGACATGGTTTAGAGGTGGACTTGGTAGTGCTGGATTAATGGTGGGACTGGATGATCATCAAGGTCTTTTTCCAGCCTAAACAAATCCATGATTCCATTATCCCAACGAGATCAGGATGACTGCTGCCCTGAACACAAGGAGGAAGAGGATGACCTGCAGGGGAAGCACTGGAGCAAGTGCTGCAGGCTGTCACCAGCTCCTGCTGCTGAGTGAGGCTGAGCAGAACCCTCTCTTCCTTCCACACAGGCACCACCTCATGGCCATCCAGCATGGGCTTCTCACCCAGAATTGGCCCAGGCCACTTCTCACTCTCTCCCTGCTGCAAAACCAAGCTGAAGTTCTACCCAAAGGCAGCCATTTCCAACAGTAATCCAGATAGAGCCTCTCGTGAGCTGACAAGTGTTAAGAGTTCCAGCTCCTAAGAGGTGAGGAAAACCACTGCACATGCTCTGCTCTTACTCTGAAATGAGTTCTGGAGGTAAACCCAAGCAATCCAGAAGGAACTGGTCTGATAGTTCCACCAGTGCAAAATGGGTGACGTTTATCACAGTAGGTGCCCTTCCCCATCAACTGCTGGGGCTGGGAAGGGTTCTGCCTTCATGGCTGCTTGGTGCTAACTCCTGGAGAGCCTTCTTCAGTCATCACAGAACAGTTTGGGTTGGAAGGGACCTTCAAGATCATCCAGTTCCAATTCCCCTGTCATGGGCTGGGCAGGGACACCTTCCACAGTTGCTCAAGACCCCATCCAACCTGGCCCTGAACACCTCCAGAGAGGTAGCATCCACAGCCTCCCTGGGCAACCTGTGCCAATATCTCACCACACTCACTGCAAAGATTTTCTTCCTAATTTGCAGGCTGAATCTGCCCTCTGCCAGCTCAAAGAACATGGAATTGACAGGGGAATTTCTCCTGGGAAGGTTCCACAGGAGCTTGTTTCTGATAGAGATGGATTCCATACTGAAACCAAAGAGCACTGAGAAATTCTGGACTGATCGATCAAGCAGCACTCAAACCTTGCCCCACCATAAATCAGCTCTTAGTTTACAGCTGTGAAGTGAAGCAGTGTTATTTGCTTTCCCACTGAATCTCACTGTCTTCAACCCTCTGTGCTAACGGGGTTTTATGTCCTCTTCTCTTGTTCTCATGAACAAAAGCCACACTTGCCCCCAAGGCATGCAAGCTTTCCTTCCCAAATGGGTGACCCTGTTTGAAACAATTCAAATCACTCAAAAAAACCTCCCCAGAATCAGACAACAGGGAAAAATCACAAGGCAAAAATCTTCATGGGGAAAATGTTTCTGTCTATTATAGAATTGAGATGGAAGGGCATTCTAAGCTCACCCAGTCCAACCAGCAACCCAGCACCACCATGGCCATTAAACCATGTCCCAGAGTGCCATGGCCACACATTTCTCAAACACTTCAAGGGTTGGGCACTCCACCACCTCCTGCAGCCTGTTCCAGTTCTGGGCCCTCAATTCAAGAGAGATGTTGAGGTGCTGGAAGGTGTCCAGAGAAGGGCAGCAAGGCTGGTGAGGGGCCTGGAGCACAGCCCTGTGAGGAGAGGCTGAGGGAGCTGGGGGTGTACAGCCTGCAGAAGAGAAGGCTCAGGGCAGAGCTCATTGCTGGCTACAACTACCTGAAGGGACATCGTACCTAGGTGGGGTTGGGCTCTTCTGCCAGGCAAGCAGCAATAGAACAAGGGGACAGAGTCTGAAGCTGTGCCAGGGGAGGTCTAGGCTGGATGTTAGGAGGAAGTTGTTGTCAGAGAGAGTGATTGGCATTGGAAAGGGCTGCCCAGGGAGGTGGTGGAGTTGCTGTGCCTGGAGGTGTTGAAGCAAAGCCTGGCTGGGGCACTTAGTGCCATGGTCTGGTTGACTGGCCAGGGCAATAGGTTGGACTGGCTGAGCTTGGAGGTCTCTTCCAACCTGGTTGATTCTATGATTCCAATGCCTGACCACTCTGGCAGCAAAGAAATTGTTCCTCATCTCCAACATAAACCTCCCCTGGCACAATTTCAGGCCACTTCTCATTCTATCACCTAATACTAGGGAGAAGAGCCCAACCCCCACCTCACTCCAGCCTCCTCTCAGGGAGCTGCAGAGAGCAATGAGGTCTCCCCTTCTCCAGATTAAACACTCCCAGTTCCCTCAGCTGCTCCTTCTCCAGACCCTCCACCAACTCTGTTGCCCTTCTATGATCAAGCATCTTCCACCACTCCCTGTGGTCATTGTAAGGGCACTTTCACCTCCAGAAGTTATTTCCTTATTTCTGCACCTCTTTTCCTTAATGAGGGAAGTACTTTTCGACTACAAAGGCTGGTAGAGTTGGTTGGGTTTTATTTTCAGCCTCAGCAGTGTAATTTTCCTCCTCCAAAAGGCCTCACACTAACTCGTGCATCATCTGCTTCACATTAATCATCACAGCTGGGGAGGGACTGCAACACCCATGCACACACTCATGTCTTTAGATCTGCATAAACAAAAATAGGTGTTTTGCTCAGGGTTGTATAGATATGGACACACACAAACACGCTGTAATAACAGCTTCAGTTACAAGGATTAGCTGTGTATCTGCTCCCTCTTCAAACCTGCCATTTAAGAGGAAAAATCCACCTGCATACTTCCTAGAGCACTCCATGATTCATTATCCCGGTGTGGGCCATAGCAGAACCAATTCTGGTCAGGGTTGGGACTTATCAGCTCAGGCTATGCCCACTGAGACACTTGCCTCACTGGCAAGTTCAGGGCAGACTGGCACAGGAGCTGCTTCCAGCAGGCAGAAGCTGATGGGGAGAGGTCCTGCCAAGGGCTGGCTGCAGAAAGGCTCTGCCTGACACTTGCTCCTCTGCACACCAAGGGCACTGCCACAGCTTGTGCCACACCTTGGAGGGCAGCAAGGCAGAGCTGGCACCTGTGGGGGGGAGCAGCCAGGACAGGTGAGCCTCAAGTGCCCAACAAGGGATTGCAGCCCATGGATGGCATCTTCAGTGTCAAGCTGAGGGATTCTCAGGGCCAAGCCTCTTCTTCCCTGGTTGTGTCCCAGCAGGACTCTGTCCCTTCTGCTTTCCATCCCCATCCCTGTGTTACTCAATCCAGCTCCAGAAACCAGATCCCAAGCGCAGTTCCAAATTGCTGCTGAGTCCAAACTGGTACTTGCCCGGTGCCTGTCCCCAGCACCAGTGGTGCCAATGGTGCCCTTATTGCCCTCAGGGGTTGTGTTCCCTGATGGTTTGTGTCTCTCTGTCTCTTTAATGTCCTTGTTCTTTCTATCCCAGCTGTTTGAGTTTCTTCTCCAGCACATCAGCCTCTCTCCCTTCTTGCCTCAGAGAAGGCAGAGGGCTTCCTGGAGAGCCTCTGGCACCACTCTGGTGGCCAGACCTGATCCTATGTAAACTGCTAGTTATTAATTAGGTGTAAATTCAGCACATAGCTCAGCATCTCTATCTCTAAATGCTAAGATCTTATAGTACCTTTCCAGAAGTGAGCACAAATGCTCTGTGCAAGCGCCACACACTGATGTTTGATCTTTCCCTCCAATGCAAGCTCAAATGCCATGCAGATGGGTAGAGTTTTATTCCTGAAGATCTCTCTTCATGGATTTTGAAGTCACTGCCATCCAGCTTATTCCTAACTGCACCACTACCAGTGCAGCTGGAAGCAGTTCAGAGGCACTCAGCAGCACACATCTATTTCAGTCCAGCACAGACCCATGAAGCTTAACCCTGCTCTTCCCTCTGCTCTCAGACTCACTCTGATAAACCTAGGCCACCTTCAAGCTGCAGGGACAAAGCTGAGTCAGGAGAGTGACTGGAGTTTCATCTCAGCCCCACCACTAGAGAGTTTGGCACAGCCTGAGCTTCAAAGTCCTGCCTGGGAGAACACCTAAAGCATGCTCAGCAGCCACATTCATTTGGCTCACTCCAGAGCAGCTGCCTTCTGAGATGGAGGTTGGAATGGACCTTCTGAGTGAGCACTTCTAGTCCATCAGCTTGTAAACACTTTCTGCTGCTTCAAAGAATAGGATTTCCTCAGCAGCCCTTGGAGCTGCTGGTGGATGAGAAACTGGACGTTCCCCAGCACTGTGAGCCCACTGCCCAGCCCCAGCCGTGTCCTGGGTTGATACCCAGCAGCATGGGTAGGGAGAGGATTCTGCCTCTCTGCTCTGCTGAGATCTCACCTGCGGTGCTGGGGCCAGCTCTGGGTGGTTGGACTTAGATGATCTTTAAGGTCCTTTCCAACCCAAACCATTCTATGACTATGAAATGCAGTGTGAACGAGGTCTGTGTGCAAAAAGCTGGGGGAAGACACACCACAGTTTGTTAGCTCCTAACCTCCTGCCATCAGAATGAGGCTGCATGGGGCTTATCAGGGCAAAAGCCTGCTTTAGGAAGGTGTCACTGTACTACAAATGACTCCTCTTGAGATGGTTTATTTTATTCTAGAAGGATTTTGTGCAAGTGTGAAGCTAGCTAGAATGTTTTGGTGAGAAGAACTGGATTACAGGCTGTGAAAGGGAAACAATGCTGACATCTACTTCACTCATAGGCTTGCTGAGAGGTACAAGAGCAAGAATCCAAACATAGATAAGGTTGTCACTCTCTGTCTGGGCTGTGGGCTGCATTTTTCTCTCTCTAACCTGATTAATCCACCTGCTTCCTAACCCTCCTGGCCAACCCTCCATTCCTCCTTGAGTACAAGGTAATGTCTGGGGTAAGGCAGAGAGGAGTGGGAGAGGCTGGAAGGGTGGTTGGGAGCCCCTCCAGGGGACTCAGGTTTCTGGGAGGGCTGCTGTGTTTCTGTATTACCTTTTACCTTGTATATTTCTGTCTATGACTGTATATATGCTGTAAATATCTGCTTGTATATTGTGCTAAGCTGTAAACATAAAAGCTTCATTCAATTTCCAGAGCCATCCGAGTCTAGTCTGGGTGATTTCTAAAGTGTGTGTGTGGGGGGGGGGGGGGGGGGTGGGTAACACCCAAACCATCACAGATTTCAAGTCGCACGAGCCTTGGATCACATCTCCCTGGGCATCAGGGAAACAAAAGAGCACATCGAGCAAACCAGCTCACAGCTCCTTCAGTCAGCAGCTGCATAACAGCTGGGCTAAGCCTTTCAGGTCCTAAAGCTCAGAAGAACACTGCGGCACCTTCCTCACTCTTTGCAGGCTCGCAGCTATTTTCTCCTCGCAGCAGGGAAGCAGCACTCTCCCCTCCATTTGTTTTGCACTGTATTAATTTGATTACGTTGGCTCTTTTTGGCTTGAAAACAACCCTCCTGTGACCCATCACGCTACCTGTGTGCCAGCATATTGTCTCAGCAGGCATTCTCCAGCCCTGAGTCAGAATCCAACAGAATAATAAGGTAGGAATGTTTGAAGCAAGTGGTTCAGGAGCATAAAGCAAGCGAACACTTGAGGAACTCTGTCTGCTGCGTGGCTGAGCCTTTGGGGTTTACAGCCTTGAGATTTCCTGGGTGAATACCAGAGCTGCTGGAGCGGGTCCAGAGGAGGCCACCAAGATGACAGAGGGCTGAAGAACCTCTCCTATGAAGACAGGCTGAAAGAATTGTTCAGGCTGGAGATGAGAAGGCTCATGGGAGGCCCTAGAGCTGCATTTCAATATCTGAAGAGGACCTACAGGAAGGCTGGGGAGGGGCTGCTTTGAAGGGCCTGTGGGGATAGGAAGAAGGGCAATGGTGTGAAACGAGCAGGGGGGATTTAGGTTGGACAACAGGAGGAAGTTCTTCACAGTGAGAGTGGTGAAATATTGGAACAGATTGCCCAGGGATGTGGTTGAGGCCCCATCTCTGGATTGGTCTTGAGGTGGCCCTGGGCAGCCTAATCTAGTTGGGAGGTGTCCCTGCTGACTACAAGGGGTTTGAACAAGATGGCCTTTGAGGTTCCTTTCCAATCCAATCTAGATTGCTTTTAGGCTTTGGGGTGGTTTTTTGGTCAATGAAAGCTGAGATTCTCACATACTGCCACGATTCTGGAAGTTAAGGCTATCAAAACCATTCCCAGGCACTGAGAGACTGTAAAATTCCAACAGCTGTAACTACAAAAACATCACCATGAACTGGTTAAAAGAGTACTAAGGAACCTGGAAATGTCTTCTTCATCCCAGTCCTTCAAAGTACATAGCTAAAGAGCTTGCTCCTCTTCTCTGCTGCTATCAGGATTCTCACAGTCCAAATCCTAACACAGCTCCCTGTGTAACAGGTCTTCTGCTGTCAGTAAAACTGCCTTTGTCTGGGAGGAAATCACAGATTGCATAAATTTGGAAGGAACTCTCAAAGCTCACCTTGTCCTACCCCCCTGCAGTCAACAGGGACACCTCCAACTAAGTCAGGCTGCCTTACTGCAATACAGGGAGTTAAACATCTCAGAAGCACCCCTGAATCCTACTAGATGTTTACCTGCCTTCTCCAATGAACTTCATATTCTGCCTTCTATAGCTAAAATACTTCCCCTCCAGTAAGCTGTATCCAGCAAGTTAAACCTTCCTAGCCTTGCTACTCCACTTTTCAGTTGTTGTTAAAGAGCATATTTACACTTTGCTGAAAGACTTCACCACCAGCACAAGACAGATTCAGGCTGGAGAACAGTTCTCAGGAATTCACGCTTTGCCTGGTTTACAGAAACATCCAGTTGGATCCTAAAACACATCCCTAAAGGAACCAACACACTCATAGGCACTTGGCATGGCAGCTTGTGAGCAGCAGGGACAGAAAACACGAACCACAAATTAAGACAGGCATGCTAAAAAGGCAGGGATTTCCAAACTGACCCAAAGCAGCAGAGTTTGGAAAGAATTCTGGGCTCTGAGGGATCAGATACAGCAGGTTTCCTCCCAACAGAAGGTTGGGGGTTGAAAGGAACCTCTAGAGACCATGGAGTCCAACCCTCCCTTCCAAAGCAGGGTCACCTAAAGCAGGTCACAAAGGAACACATCCGGATGGGTTTGGAATCTCTCCAGAGAAGGAGAGCCCACAGTCTCTCTGGGCAGCCTGCTCCAGAGCTCTGTCACACTCAGACATCAATAGTTTCTCCTCATGCTGAGGTGGAACTTGCTAGGTTCTACTCTCTATCCATTGCCCCTTTTGCTGTCAGAGGACACCACTGAAAAGACACTGTCCCCTTCATCTCGACACCCACCCCTCAGATATTTACAGCCATCAATAAGATTCACTCTCAGCCTTCTCTTCTCAAGACTAAACAGCCCCAGCTCTCTCAGTCTTTCTTCAAGTCCTTTAATCATCCCCACAGCTCTCCGTTTGACTCTCTCCAGTAGATCCCTGTATCTCTTGAACTGGGGAGCCCAAAACTGGCCACGGCATTCCAGGCGTGATCTCACCGGGGCAGAGCAGAGGGAGACAATCTCCCTACGTGGTGCACCACATTCTCTCATCACCATTCTGCACAGCTGGGGCTGCTTCTCCCTCAGAAACCAAACAGACGCCAGATGAACTTGCTAGTAGGTAGGCAACACGTAGACAGGTAACGCTTTGCAGCCCTAGACCGACACTACCTCATGGTCAGGCAAGGCAAAGAGCCTCCTCTGAAGCCAGCCAGCACCTTGCCCGTTCTCGTGGGGACAGCACATCGCCCCATCCATACGTCTGCGCTGACGTCCGCTCCGGTTTATGTTATCATCTGTGTGTTTTACGAGCTGGCCACAACGCCTTATGTAACAGATCCCTGTTTAACATGGCACGGCGTGCCCAGCGCCGCAGCCAGCCCAGCGCCGGCCCCTGCCCCGACTCAGCTGCCCACCCTCGGGCACAAGCACGGCTTGGATCCCACCGCTGCCAACATCTCTCATTTAGGGTGTCCAGCTCGGACCGCGGTAACGGAGCGGGGAGGGGAGGTTCTGTGCTGCCAGAGAACCATTTTGTGAGGGATGTGATCAGCTTCCCAGCAAGGAAAACTAGGGGCAGGCGGTGGGGAGATCATTGCCAAAGCAACGCCACCAACCTGCCCCAGCTTCTCTGGAGCAACCCCGATGCTGTCACCCCAATGATGCCTCTGCCACCACAGCACCTGCCCCGAGCCTTGTCCCCCGCCAACAGGCTGGCCAGGACACCGCCGGCAGCCCAGCAACTTCTGCGGTCGTTCAGACGAGCAGGGAGCGAGCATTGTGCAATCGGCAGCTCTCAGCTGCTCCGCCGATGAACGCTACGCGGGGCAGGAACCGGCGCTGCCCGCCCCGGGAGCCGCCAGCACACGGCTGCGGGAGCGCAAGCGACGGTGACCGCCGGCAAGCTCTGCCGGGACCCCGAAATACCACTGCTCCCCCCAAATTAGGCAACGGAGGAGCATTTCGAGGGGGTCCCCTTGGCACTCGCCACCTCCACTAACAAAGCCCGTGGGGGGTGGGCTTGCGGGCTCCCCCCCCAGCACTCACCGCCTCCGAGTCTTCAAATCCATGCAGGTACAAATTGTCGTACATGGAGGTCCGCTGACGCCGGGCGCCTCTCTCGGTGCGGAACCGGCGCTGCGGGGGAGGGGAGAGGGGAGGGGGGGAAGAACCGAGAGGCGGCGGAGGCCTGTGCGGCGGCGGGGCCGAGCCTGCCCTCTCAGCGCTGCGGACGCCCCAGCCGCGCCGCCCCGCAGCCCACCCCCGCCGCCGCCTTCCCGCCGCGGCCCGCTCCCCACACCGCCGCGCTACCATTGGCTACGGCGCGCTATCGCCGCGCTGCCATTGGCTGCGGTGCTCCCCTACCGCGCCGCTATTGGCTAAGACGCACTCGCTACCGCCACCACGCGGGGCGCTCGGGAAGCGTCGCTGTCCCCTGCCCGCCGCTTCGCAGCCGCCTCACGGCCCTGGCAAACTAACCGCGGCGGCTGCCTGCTGCTTTTTGCCGGGCTGCCTGAGGCGGCGGCGAGGGCAGGCAAATAACGGGGCCGTTGCTTGCTCGCTTGCTTTCACTGTCGCTGTTTCTTTCTTTCTTTGCCACGACCTCGCTTTTGCGAGATGCCGGAGTACAGCGGCTTGTTTCTGAGGAGAAACACAACAGCCCCCACCACACTCCCCCAAGGTCTGGAAAGAGGCAAAACAAATCCCAAACAGCAAGGCTTAAAATAACGTAAGGCTGGGTCTTATTTACAGCTAAAGGAAGACACAAATTCCTGGTGGAGCTCTCACAGTGAAGTTTCTGGTTCCACCTCATTTCAAGGCACTGGATCATCAGCCACACAGGCTCTGGACCTCAGAGGATGTGTGGCCAAACAGGCAAACCTCAGTGCACAGCTGAGGAAACCACAGCCAGAGAAGCCAACAGAGTCCCCCAGAGAGTGAGGAAGCTGCCAAGTGAGCCCTTCACCTGGAGGTCTCTTGACTTCCCACCTCCTACACTTAACGACTGAGTTTTTCTCCTTCTTGCAGAATCACTGAACAGTGGAGGTGAGAAAGGACCTCCAGAGATCCTCAACCCCCCTGCCAGAGCAGCATCCCCTAGGGTAGTCTGCACAGGAATGCATCCAGGTGGGTTTGGGAAGCCTGCAGAGAAGGAGACTCCACAGCCTCTCTGGGCAGCCTGCTCCAGGGCTCTGCCACCCTCACACCAATAAAGTTTCTCCTCACGTTGAAGTGAAACCTTCTCTGTTCCAGTTTGTATCCATTGCTCCTTGGTTTATTGCTGTGCACCACCAAAAAGAGCTTGGCCCCAGGCACTTGACCCCCACCCCTCAGGTAAATACTGGTCAGATCCCCTCTCAGCCTCCTCCAGACTAAACAGCCCCAGGGCTCTCAGTCTCCCTCCATAAGGAAGATGCTCAGGTCCCCCAATCATCCTCATGGCTTTCATACCATCAGAACTTGTAGTGGGAAAGGACAACACTAGAAAATAGTCATATCTGATAAAACAAAATGAAATCATCATCATCACCATCACAGAGATGTTGTTCCCAGAGCCCAGAGGTGTGATGGAGGCACCATCCCTGGAGACATTTAGAGTCAAACTTGATGTGGCCCTGAACAGCCTGATCGAGCTGGAGGTTCCCCTGCTGACTGCAGAGGGGTTGAACAAGATCACAGAATCATAGAATCATAGAATCAACCAGGTTGGAAGAGACCTCCAAGCTCATCCAGTCCAACCTAGCACCCAGCCCTATCCAATCAACCAGACCATGGCACTAAGTGCCTCATCCAGGCTTTGCTTGAACACCCCTAGGGACGGTGCCTCCACCACCTCCCTGGGCAGCCCATTCCAATGCCAATCACTCTCTCTGTGAAGAACTTCTTCCTAACATCCAGCCTAGACCTACCCTGGCACAACTTGAGACTGTGTCCCCTTGTTCTATTGCTGGTCACCTGGGAGAAGAGGCCACCCCCCACCTGGCTACAATGCCCCTGACCTTTGAGAGGCCCTTCCACCCTGATGCACTCTTCAATCCTGTGAATTTACTTTCTATCCCTATTAAGGCAACTCATCTAAATCTTCAGTGCAATCTGATCCAACATCCCTGTGCTCACACTTCCCATTTGCCTTTTCCGTTCGCTCTATCTACTGTTCCTTCCCAGAAACCTAATTTAGTTCAGCAAAGTTACCACTGATCCCTTGGGAAGTGTCCAGCAGACAGCTGAAGCAAAGCCAAAGGTGTTATTCTCCTCATATTCAACAACTTCTTACCAATTCCATCAAAGATTCCCCAAAGTTATAGTAAGTCTTACTCCCAGTTTACTAAGGCTCCTATGCCCTCCACGTGCTCTTTGCTTGGTTCACATAACCTCTTGGTTTGCAAGACCTTCTGTATTTATCTTCAGCAAGGCCTTCTGTATCTATCCTGCCGAGGAAGCATAGTGCCAGTGATGATCAAGGGAAGAATCTCAGACTTTAGGTCTCTTGACTTGTCCCTCAGCACCACATCTCTGCATCTTTTAGACACCTCCAGGGACAAGGACTCAAGCATGTTTGGTAGTCACAACTCCACAGTCCACAATGAATCCTTTAGATAAGACTAACTTCACTCTTGCACCAAACTTAGCTCCAGTAGATCTCAAATACCACAGTATCACAGTATCACCAAGGTTGGAAGAGACCTCATAGATCATCAAGTCCAACCCTATAGCACAGAGCTCAAGGCTAGACTATGGCACCAAGTGCCACGTCCAATCCTGCCTTGAACAGCTCCAGGGACAGCGACTCCACCACCTCCCCGGGCAGCCCATTCCAGTGTCCAATGACTCTCTCAGGGAAGAACTTTCTCCTCACCTCAAGCCTAAAATTCCCCTGGACACACAAGAGGCTGTGTCCTCTTGTTCTGGTGCTGGCCACCTGAGAGAAGAAAGCAACCTTCTTCTGGCTACATCCTCCCCTCAGGTAGTTGTAGACTTCATACAGAGGTGAAGTCTTCCCTCTGAAGAACCAATTTCAGATTCAAGACCTGTGGTTTTTTTTTTCCCATGTAGATTCATAGAATGGCTTAGGCTGGGTTGGAAGGGAACTTGTTTCCAGGATCCAGGCCTCAGTCAGTGAGGTCTGCCAAGGAAAAGCAGCTTCATCTCTAACCCTGTGCAACAACCTTGCTGCCAACATGACCAAAGCAACAAACAAAACACAGCAAGTAGTTAATGAACAATGAACCTCTGATGGCTTTCCAGTGGTCTGTTTCAAACAAGACAGCACTTCTGCTTCTGGCAGAGCACTTGTTCAGATGGCAGGAACTACATCTATGATTAATTCATAGGTTCATAGAATGCTTTGGGTTGGAAAGGACCTTGAAAATCAACTCATTTCAACTCCCTTGGCATTGGCAGGAACACTCTCCACCAGACCTGGATGCCCTCTGTGCTCATCCAACCTGGCCCTGAGCATCCCTGACCTCCCTGGGCAACTTGCTCCTTCCTGGTCATCTTCAGCAAGTGTGGACCACTCCAGGGAATGAGTAGCAGCTCATCCTCTTCCTGGGGGTTACCTCTCCAGTTAAACCAGGGCTGCAGAACACAGCCACTATGTTTTGAGGCATTCTGTGGTGTTTTGAGCTGGAGAAAGATTTCAGCTTCTAAGATTGGCTTTAAAATTCTCATTAAACTCCCTGTATGGGAGGTTTGGGTTCAATCCTCAGGGTTTGCTGGCTAAGCTTTCAGCCCATGGCTTGGGTGGCAACACTCTGTGCTGGGTTAGGAACTGGCTGGAGGGCCGGACCCAGAGAGTGGTGGTGAATGGTGCCACATCCAGCTGGCAGCTGTCACTAGTGGTGTCCCTCAGGGATCAGTGCTGGGCCCCATCCTCTTTAACATCTTCATAGATGATCTGGATGAGGGCATGGAGTCAGTCATCAGCAAGTTTGCAGATGACACCAAGCTGGGGGCAGATGTGACTGAGTTGGAAGGCAGAAGGGCTCTGCAGCGGGACCTTGACCGCCTGGACAGATGGGCAGAGTCCAATGGGATGGGGTTCAATAGCTCCAAGTGCAGGGTGCTGCACTTTGGCCACAGCAACCCCATGCAAAGATACAGGCTGGGGTCGGAGTGGCTGAGAGCAGCCAGACAGAGAGGGATCTGGGGGTACTGATTGATACCCGCCTGAACATGAGCCAGCAGTGTGCCCAGGTGGCCAAGAGAGCCAGTGGCATCCTGGCCTGCATCAGCAATGGTGTGGTCAGCAGGAGCAGGGAGGTCATTCTGCCCCTGTACTCTGCACTGGTTAGACCACACCTTGAGTCCTGTGTTCAGTTCTGGGCCCCCCAGTTTAGGAGGGACATTGAGATGCTTGAGCGTGTCCAGAGAAGGGCGACGAGGCTGGGGAGAGGCCTTGAGCACAGCCCTACGAGGAGAGGCTGAGGGAGCTGGGATTGGTTAGCCTGGAGAAGAGGAGGCTCAGGGGTGACCTTATTGCTGTCTACAGCTACCTGAGGGGTGGTTGTGGCCAGGAGGAGGTTGCTCTCTTCTCTCAGGTGGCCAGCACCAGAACGAGAGGACACAGCCTCAGGCTGCGCCAGGGGAGATTTAGGCTGGAGGTGAGGAGAAAGTTCTTCCCTGAGAGAGTCATTGGACACTGGAATGGGCTGCCCGGGGAGGTGGTGGAGTCGCTGTCCCTGGGGCACTTCAAGGCAAGGTTGGACATGGCACTTGGTGCCATGGTCTAGCCTTGAGCTCTGTGGTAAAGGGTTGGACTTGATGATCTGTGAGGTCTCTTCCAACCTTGGTGATACTGTGATACTGTGAAAACAGGTCCCTTTCCCTCCTCACCTTCAAGAGCTGTGATGTTACAAATTTAAAGGACTAAATATATTGTTGGTGGGAGACTATTAAAATTTAAGATGAGAAGGAATCATTTCTCAGCTCAGAACAAAAGGAGGCCATGAAATCACAAGAAGGAGAGGGGGGGGAAATAAAAGGCATCTGAACTTGACATAAATTCATAATGA
This sequence comes from Pogoniulus pusillus, assembly GCF_015220805.1. Classification (NCBI taxonomy): domain Eukaryota; kingdom Metazoa; phylum Chordata; class Aves; order Piciformes; family Lybiidae; genus Pogoniulus; species Pogoniulus pusillus. Next base: position 6,044,992 of record NC_087265.1, read on the forward strand.
AATAATTGAATTCAGAAGTCAGGGGGATCACTATTTGATTTCCAGGACTTACATTTCACACTGTCCTTTTAAGACAGAGAAGTTATTAAAAATATATATTTAATGTCTCAACTTGAAAGGCTCCTAAAAGATGCTATAAAAATACACACAGCTCATTAAATAGTGATTGGGCTTGAAAAAGAGCTAAACAGAAGGGGCCATCACACAACCTACTTTGAGCACTTAGCTTAGGTGCCTAAAATACAGGGCTTGGGCCATTTAGTTAGGGTGGAGGCTCTAAGTGTGTTTTCGTGGTCCAGGATGGAGACAATTATTAGAAGAGGCAAAAAAGTATACAGGGACCTTTGTGTTTAAAAGGTTTTACCCAGACAATGTGCCTAAAATGGAAAACTCACAGCATGACAGAATGGTAGGGGCTGGAAGGGACCTCTGCAGATCAACCACTCCAACCCCCCTGCTAAAGCAGGGGCACCCACAGCAGCTTGCCCAGCAGCACAATAGACAGTTGGGGTTGGAAGCTCTGCAGAGAAGGAGACTCTACCACCTCTTTGGGCAGCCTGCTCCAGGGCTTTGTTACCTTTAATTTCAAGAAGTTCCTGCTCATGTTTAGAAGGAACTTCTTACAGCTGAGTTTGTGTCTGTTACCCCTTGTCCTGTCAGTGGGCACCACTGAAAACAGCCTGGTCCCATCCTCCTGACCTCCACCCTTTATGTATTTATAAGTATTTAGAAGATCCTCCCTCAAACTTCTCTTCTTCAGGCTAAACAGCCCAAATTCTCTCAGTGTTTCCTCATCACAGAGGTGTTTCAGCCCCCTCAGCATCTTTGCAGTCCTCCCTTTGCTATACCCTTTCCATCAAGTCCCTGTCCCTCTTGAACTGGGGAGCCTAGAACTGGAGCCAGTACTCCAGCTGTGACCTCACCAGGTCAGAGCAGAGGGAGAGGAGAGCCTCCCTTCACCTGCCAGACACATCTTACTTGATGCACCCCAGGATGCCATTGTCATTCTTGGCCACGAGGGCACATAGAATCAAGCAGGTTGGAAGAGACCTCCAAGCTCAGCCAGTCCAACCAGCCCTGACCAGTCAACCAGACCATGGCACTAAGTGCCCCAGCCAGGCTTGGCTTCAACACCTCCAGGGACAGCAACTCCACTTCCTCCCTGGGCAGCCCATTCCAATGCCAATCACTCTCTCTGACAACAACTTCCTAACAACATCCAGCCTAGACCTACCCTGGCACAGCTTGAGACTGTGTCCCTTTCTTCTGTTGCTGCTTGCCTGGCAGCAGAGCCCAACCCCACCTGGCTACAGCCTCCCTTCAGGTAGCTGCAGGCAGCAGTGAGCTCTGCCCTGAGCCTCCTCTGCTGCAGGCTGCACACCCCCAGCTCCCTCAACCTCTCCTCACAGGGCTCTGCTTCAGGCCCCTCCCCAGCCTCGTTGCCCTTCTCTGGACACTTTCCAGCACCTCAACATCTCTCTTGAATTGAGTAGCCCAGAACTGGACACAGGACTCAAGGTGTGGCCTGAGCAGTGCTGAGCACAGGGGCAGAAGAACCTCCCTTGTCCTGCTGCCCACACTGCTCCTGAGCCAGCCCAGGATGCCATTGGCTCTCCTGCCCACCTGGGCACATTGCTGCCTCATCTTCAGCCTACTGTCTACCAGTACCCCAAGGTCCCTCTCTGCCTGGCTGTTCTCAGCCACTCTGTCCCCAGCCTGTAGTGCTGCTTGGGGTTGTTGTGGCCAAAGTGCAGAACCCTGCACTTTGCACATTGCTGGCTCAAGGTCATCCCGTTGCCCAGCAGGGCTCCCAGATGGTTTTCCCCAGATCTCAAGATGTATTTCAGTGAGAAGCCCTCACTGTCACACTGTCCTGTCACACAGGGAGGTCTGGAATGGCTGCTGGAGCATGGGCACCCCTCAGTAAAACCGATTGGCCAGGGCTGGGTGCTAGGTTGGACTGGACGAGCTTGGAGGTCTCTTCCAACCTGGTTGATTCTATTCTATGTTTTGTTTTTCCAGGGAGGTATACTGTGATACACTGGATAGGTGGGTGGTCATCTCTGTCAGCTGCCAGAAAGTCCCATCGCTGGTTTCAACTCCCCAGCATAGCTTAGCACAGACAAAATAGACAGAGTACAACAGCAGAGACAGTTGAAAGCTTCATCTTTTCTAGGTGAGCTTCCCAAGGAGTGATTCAAAGGAACAGAAAGAAAAGCCACCACAATAAAAGATGAAGGTCACACATTTGACTGAAGGGTGTGAGCAATCTAAAGCATCCCTGGACTGTTCCTAAAGAAGAATGCAAACGATCTGACATTATTGGGCAGGGAATTCCACTGCCTCAGGCCGACAAGACAGACTCTGGTACCTGTCATCTTCAGTCTGCACTTGGCTAACAGTAAAGCAATGAGCATCTGCAAGCTCCTCAGTGTTTGTCTGTCTGTGACCTTTGAGGGACCCAAGAGGAAGCATGGAATGGGTAAATGAGATGAACTAACTCTTTAAGGTACAAAAAAAGTCTGGTTTAAAGAGCTAACACTTAATCCTTTTTTGGATTGTAACATTTTGTCTGTGCCCATCACCCCTTATCCTGCCACTGGGCACCGCTGACACTGAGTCTGGCCTCATCTTCTTGCTCCCCACAAGTCCTTTAACTCTTGCTGAGCATTGCTCAGATCCCCTGTAGGGCTGCTCTTGTCCAGGCTCAACAACCCCAGCTCTCTTAGCTTTTGCTCCTCAGAAAGATGCTCCAGGCCCCTCAGCATCTTTGCAACCTCCACTGGACTCTCTGGAGTAGTTCTCTGTCCCTCTTGGAGCCCAGAACTGGACCCAGATCTCCAGACACAGCCTCACCAAGGCAGAGTAGAGAAGGAGGAGAACCTGCCAGCACCACATCTCCACACCTTTGAAATCCCTCCAGGAAGAGGGATCTTACCACTGCCTGGGGCAGGGCTTAACCATTCCTTAGAATCATAGAATCAACCAGGTTGGAAGAGACCTCCAAGATCATCCAGTCCAACCTATCACCCAGCCCTATCCAATCAACTAGACCACGGCACTAAGTGCCTCATCCAGTGCCAAGTGCCAACTTGCTGGCCACACTCTTCTTAATACACCCAATATTCTCCTTTTTGTATGCAATCCATCCCTTTCTGAGGTAGAAAGGACATCTCTTTGAGACATGCACCCAGATACTCCTCAATATCAATTACTGAGTCCCTCCTGAGCCATCCCAATGTGGGAATACCACTTTTTTTTCCCCTCCCAGGGCATGAGTTCTGTACAGAGCCATGGGAATCTTTATTTAAAGCCCAATCCAAGGATTACACAATCAAATGACAGCACTCTTAGGGCTCTTTGAGGAGATGTAGCAATGAACTATTTGCATAAACACACTCAAGTGCTGCTTGAGCAACTGCGCAGGAAGCAGATTGCCAAGGCAGGGCGACGCCTCAGCACCGCACTGCGCAAAGCCAGAGCTCTACGGCAGCAACTTCTCTCCTCTTCCTACAAATTCCACTTCCACCTGGGATTTTGCTGCTCCCAACACCCTGTGAGTCATGCAGAAGGAGTGCACCCTGGAGTGCATCAAAAACAGTGTGGCCAGCAAGTGGAGGGAAGTTCTCCTCCTTCTCTACTATGACCTGGTGAGGCCACAGCTGGAGGTCTGGGGCTCCCCAGCTCAAGAGGGACAGGGAGTTGGTGGAAAGCATGCTGCAATGGGCTATGAAGATGCTGAGAGCACTGAAACATCTCTGTGATGAGGAAACACTGAGAGAATCTGGGCTGTTTAGCCTGGAGGAGATTGAGGGATCTCACTGATCCTGATCTATACTTAAAGGGTGAGGCCACAGCTGGAGTACTGGGGCCAGCTCTGGGCTCCCCAGCTCAAGAGGGACAGGGAGTTGGTGGAAAGCATGCAGCAAAGGGCTATGAAGATGCTGAGAGCACTGGAACATCTCTGTGATGAGGAAACACGGAGAGAATCTGGGCTGTTTAGCCTGGAGGAGACTGAGGAGGGATCTCATCAATGCCGATCTATACTTAAAGGATGGGGGTCAGGAGGATGGGATCAGGTGCCCAGTGACAGGACAAGGGGCAATGGGCACAAACTCCACCATAAGAAGTTGCATCTAAACATGAGGAGGAACTTCTTTAAGGGTGACAGCCGTGGAGCAGGCTGCTCCTTGTCAGGAGAGCTTCCAACCTCAGCTGTCCATTGTGCTGCTGGGCAAGCTGCTGTGAGTGCCCTGCTTTAGCAGGGGGGTTGGACTGGATGATCTCCAGAGGCCACTTCCAACCCCCACCATTCTGTGAAGCACTGAGTTTTGCATTTTAGGCACAGGTCTGAGTAAAACCACTCTCTGCCTCCTTTCCTGGAGGAATGTTAACCCTGAAGCAACAAAAACTCAATACAAGTTGAGTGGAGAAGGCCAGAAGTTCTTTGTGGCACCTTCCTGCTGTGGCCTTGAACAACCTGGGCTAGTGGAAAGGGTCCCTGCCAATGCCAGGGGAGTTGGAAGCAGATAATCTTTAATGTCCCTTCCAATCCAAACCCTTCTATGAATCTATGTTCCTGGACTCATAACATTACTTAGCAGTAATGAGACACTCACCACAGCAGGTGAGGACATATAACCAAGAAGCATTAGTGGTCACCTTAATAGCACATCTGGAGAGCAAGCCACTCCTTTGAGCAGTTGTTAGCAGACAGAAGGCACCAAACCTCAGCATCACAGGATCATATAAAGGTATGGGTATGGGTTGGAAGGGACCTCCAGACATCATTAAGTCTAAGCCCCCCACCAAAGCAGGATCACTCAATGCAGGTCACACAGAAATGTATCCAGACAGGTCTTGAAAGTCTCCAGAGAAGGAGACTCACTCCACAGCCTCTCTGGGTGGCCTGCTCCAGGGCTCCCTTATCCTTACAGCAAAGAAGTTTCTCCTGCTGTTGAGGTGGAACTTCCTGGGCCGCCGTTGGTATCCATTGCCCTTTGTCCTATCACAGGACACCACTGAGAAGAGCCTGACCCCTTCTTGGCACCCACCCCTCAGCTATTTACAGACATTATTCTGATCCCCTCTCAGCCTCCTCCAGGCTACACAGCCCCAGGTCTCTCAGCCTTTCCTTATCAGACAGATATTCCAGTCCCTTCCTCATCTTCATAGCCTCCACAGGACACTCTCTAGTCTATCCTTGTCCCTCTTGAACTGGGAAGCCCAGACCTGGAGAGAATACTCCAGATGTGCTCTCCCCAGGGCAGAGTAAAGGGGAGGAGAACCTCCCTTGACCTGCTGGCCACACTCTTCATGCACCCCAGGATCCCAATGGCCTTGGTCCCAAGGGCACATCGCTGTGCCATGGATAACTTCTTGTCCACCAGCACTCCAAGGTCCTCCTCCAATCATCATCATACTCCATATGAAACATCAGCACTGCTTTTGGCCTTTTGGTGCCTGAATTCTGGGACCCCTTGAAGGAAATTGCTCTCCTCCATATGATGCTGCTCTTGATGAACTCAGCACAAGAGGCCAGGTCTGTATTTCATTAATGGAAGGGAAAAGGACCATCAGCATTCTCCAGCAATCCACCTAAGGCAGAACTTGCTTCCATCAGTTGGAAGGAGCCCAAATCCTCACTCTCCTAAGTTATTTGGCACAGCCCAATTGCTTACCCCTTCTCCCTCTGAAGCACTTTTTCTCTCTCCCTCTCCTCCTCTGTTTTATTCTATGGATTAGATAAGCTTTTGGTTGAGTAACAACAGCTTCTGCCTTGGGGTGGAGGCAGAAATAAGACAACCTCTCGAGATCCCCAATGACCTTGTTCTCCACCACCTCATGAGCAACAAGAACTGGAGGAATGTTTGTGGCATTTGGCAGTCCTTGGAGGTATCAGATGAATCAAACCAGGTTCAGCTTTCCAGAGAAAGAAGTATTGTGCTGTTTGAGTGGCTGTGGCACTGCAGGACATGGTCTGCTGGTCATGGACGTCATAGAATCAGAAAATCCTTTGGGTTGGAAAATACCTCTGACATCATCCAGTCCAACCATCAACCCAACCCCACCGTGGCCATTAAACCATGTCCCCAAGTACCATGGCCACAGGTTTCTTGAGCATCTCCAGGGATGGTGACTCCAGCACCTCCCTGGGCAGCCTGTGCCAATCCCTGACCACTCTTGCACCAAAAAAATTGTTCCTCATCTCCAACCCACATCTCCCCTGATACAATTTCAGGCCATTTCCTCTCATTCTATCATCTGATACTAGGGAGAAGAGCCCAACCCTCACCTCACTGCAACCTCCCTTCAGGGAGCTGTAGAGAGCAATGCGGTCTCCCCTCAGCCTCTTCTCCACACTAAACACCCCCAGTTCCCTCATCTGCTCCTCCCCAGCCCTGTTCTCCAGATCCTTTCCCAGCTTCATTGCCCTTCTTTGGACCTGCTCCAGCCCCTCAATATCCTTCTCAGAGAGAGTGGCCCAAAACTGAACCCAGGATCTGAGGTGTTGACCTGTATGATGCCAAGTGCAGGAGCAAAACCACTTCCCTAGGTTGGACTTGATGATCTCAGAGGCCTTTTCCAACCTTAACAATCCTATGTGTCATGGGCATGGAGGAGTCTGTCTCTTTAAAAGTTTTCCTCTGAGAGACTACTAGATGTTATGCTTTCCTTCTTTGAATCTCAAGTAATGAATTAGTCTGGTAGGGCCTAATTTGACAGCTCTTCTGGAGGAAGTGAGGTGCTACCTATTCCAAAGCACATTTATCTGACACTGTTACATAAAGGCTGCTATAATTACAGGCAGTGTGAAGACTTCATTGTCACTTCCCCTCGCTTTAAAGCACCTTCAAGGAGAGAGGTAACTGGGCTACATTTGTAGGTATCCTTCTATATTTAACTGGTTGTGAATTCTCCCCTGCAGGCACTGTGCAGATCTGCAAGAATCATGGAATCATAGAATCAAGCAGGCTGGAAGAGACCTCTAAGCTCATCCAGTCCAACCTAACACCCAGCCCTGGCCAACCAACCAGACCATGGCACTAAGTACCCCAGCCAGGCTTTGCTTCAACACCTCCAGGGACAGCAACTCCACCACCTCCCTGGGCAGCCCATTCCAATGCCAATCACTCTCTCTGACAACAACTTCCTCCTAACATCCAGCCTAGACCTCCCTTGGCACAGCTTGAGACTCTGTCCCCTTGTTCTATTGCTGCTTGCCTGGCAGAAGAGACCAACCCCACTTGGCTACAGCCTCCCTTCAAACAGTTGTAGACAGCAATGAGGTCTGCCCTGAGCCTCCTCTTCTGAATGGTCCTTCAAGCAGGAGTTAAGAGGGAGCATCTCCTAGCTGAGGAATTTCAGTCAGGTTCAGCAGAGCAGCCTGACACATTTAGTCAGGGAAAATGAAGAGAAAGCATTAAAGAGTTTCAACTAAACATCTCCAGCACTTCTGCTGGTAGCAGGAAGCCAGCTTTAAAGCTTTAATAGCTTCTTTTGTCAGTGGACTCATTGCTGCCCACACTCCCTGCTCTCCCCACCGCATTTGAAAGCCTTGAATCCATCTTCATGTGGCTCATTTGGTTTTATTCATCTTTTGAAGAGCCCACCTAAATCTTGGGGGTGGGAAAGTAGGTGGGAAGGGCAGAGGTGACAAAGGAATGGCAGGGAGCTGAAGCGTGCTCTGAGCTGTCAGTGTCTGGCTCAATAGGTGAAGCCTGATGGGTCTGAAGCTTTCATGGGAACGTTTGCTTAAAATAGCTGATAATTCCCTGCAGGCTGCAAACCCAACACACACCAATGCCTTTCACTGGAATGAGCTGTGCTGTCAGGGTGAGGAGAATGCTCCTCCTACCTGCCCACTTCTGAGCATTGCCACACTTTAGCTCCCAACATCTGCATGCTCCCTCCCTGGAGGTCTTCAAGGCCAGGTTGGATGAGTCCTTGAGCGACCTGTTCTAGTGGGAGGTGTCCCTGCCTATGGCAGAGGGGTTTGAACTGGATGAGCTTTGAGCTCCCTTCAGGGATGAAGAGGAATGGGTTTAAAGTGGCAGAGGGGAGATTGAAACTGGATGTTAGGAAGAAGTTGTTTGCAGTGAGGGTGGTGAGACACTGGCACAGGTTTGTCCAGGGAGGTTGTGGAGGACAGAAGCACAGAATGGGATCTTTGATCCCATTCTGTGCTTCTGTCCTCCACAACCACCCTGGAGGTGTTCAAGGCCAGGTTGGAGGAGTTCTTGAGCAACCTGTTCTAGTGGGAGGTGTCCCTGTCTATGGCAGGGGGGTTGGAACTGGATGAGCTTTAAGGTCCCTTCCAACTCAAACCATTCTATGAATCTCTGAACCTTTCCAATGTCCACACTGCAAAGTGAACCATCAGCTCCATGGAGCTGAGAAGTTCTGTCCAGAAAAAGCTCTCCTCGTAGCAAGACTCACAGGCAGACTTTGCCAGCTACACACAGTAACAGCCCAAAAGTATTGCCAGATCCCAGAACCCCACCATGGTGGGGGTTGGAAGGGACCTCTGGAGATCATCCACTCCAAGCCCTCTGCTAAAGCAGGGCACCCACAGCAGCTTGCCCAGCAGCACAATAGCCAGTTGGGTTTGGAAGCTCTCCAGAGAAGGAAACTCCACAACCTCTCCTGGGCAGCCTGCTCCAGGCTGAGAGCCCTGGGGCTGTGGAGCCTGCAGAAGAGCAGCCCCAGAGGGGATCTGAGCAATGCTCAGCAAGAGCTAAAGGAGCTGTGGGGAGCAAGAGGCTGGGGCCAGACTCTTGTCAGTGGTGCCCAGCACCAGGCCAAGGGGCAGTGGGCACGAAGTGGAAGCCAGGAGGTTCTACCTGAAGGAGAAAGTTGTTTGGTGTGAGGGTGCTGGAGGCCTGGAGCAGGCTGCCCAGAGAGGTTGTGGCATCTTCTCTGGAGAGCTTCCAACCCCCCCATGCCATTGTGCTGCTGGGCAAGCTGCTGTGGGTGACCCTGTTTTAGCAGGGGGAGTGGTTGAGATGAGCCCCAGAGGTCCTTTCCAAGCGCCACTATGCTGGGATTCTGGGACACATGAGCAAGACAAGCAGGCTTACCAGCTGAGGCTGGATGTGGTCCAGCAACCCAAAAACTGAGAAGCTGCAGGCTTTGTGAGAACACCAAATTGCCAACTTGCTTTTGCTATTCCAGAGCCACTGAAAACAACCTTAGAGCAGGAGGAGATGGCACCACAGCAAGTGTGCCGTGGGAAAAGCAGCTTCATGCTTGCCCTGTAGCCTTCCTTAGGCAAATCCAAGGGAGGAAAGCATTCCAAGAATCTCCTCCTAAGAGCAGCACCATGTGGTTTCAGTTAGAGTGAAGAACTCCAGAGAAACCAACTTCCACAGCAGCCCTTTACACCGAATGAGAACAGACCCTGAGCTGCAGGCTGCGACAGTTGAGGCTGTTCAGCCTGAAGAAGGCTTCAGGAGACCTTGGAGCAGCCTTCCAGTACCTGGAGTGGCCTGCATGAAAGCCAGGCAGGGACTTTTTACAAGCCCCCTTTACAATCCCTTGTTGGGCACTTGAGGCTCAGCTGTCCTGGCTGCTGCCCCCCAAGGTGTGGCACAAGCTGTGGCAGTGCCCTTGGTGTGCAGAGCAGCAAGCCTCAGGCAGAGCTTTTCTGCAGCCAGCCCTTGGCAGGACTTCTCCCCATCAGCTTCTCCCAGCTAGAAGCATCCTGTGGCTGTGCCAAGCTGCCCTGAACTGCAGCAAGTGCCTCAGTGAGCAGAGCCTGAGCTGGGAAGTGCCAGCCCTGACCAGAACTGGTTCTGCTTTGGCTCAAAGCAGGACAATGTCCTTAATGTCCTGGGTTATATCACAGCCTGGAAGCCTCAGAGCAATGTGGTGGCACAAATTCAGTGACTTACTGCTCTGGGCACCAAGTGGTCCCTTCAATAAAAGGCTGTTTGATTGGGAATTCACCGGCCCTGCTGAGAAGTGCTCTCCTGCTGGGTGCCTTGGGACATTTTTAGGGCAGCCTTGGGCATTTCCAGCATCTCCTGAGAGTGGGGTTTGGCTGTCTTGTCTCCATCTCCTGCACTGCTAGAATATTGGAAAGAAATTCTTCCCAGTGAGGGTGGGGAGATACTGGAACAGGTTGCCCAGGGAGACTGTGGCTGCCTCCTCCCTGGAGGTGTTCAAGGCCAGGCTGGAAGAGGCCTTGAGCAACCTGGGCTAGTGAGACGTGTTCCTGCCTATGGCAGGGGGCTTGGAACTGGTTGATCTTGAAGGTCCCTTCCAGCTCAACCTGGGCCAGTGGGAGCTGTCCCTGCCCATGTCAGGGGCTTTGGAACTGGATGATCTTGAAGGTCCCTTCCAGCTCAACCTGGGCCAGTGGGAGGTGTCCCTGCCTATGGCAAGGGGCTTTGGAACTGGATGATCTTGAAGGTCTCTTCCAGCTCAACCTGGGCTAGTGGGAGGTGTCCCTGCCCATGGCAAGGGGCTCTGGAACTGTATCCCTTCCAGCTCAAACCATTCTATGAACCTATGAATCTGTAACCTGGACAGGCTGGGGTGAATCTTAGTCCTGGCTCACTCTTAGCTTTTTGTCTTCTATGAGCTCAAAACTGCTGATGTGGAAATCTCTTTGCTTTTCTCTTCCAGTGTGAAAGAGCAGAGGGAGAATCTTGCTGGAAAGCTCTAAAGATGGAACAGTTTTGAGTCATGGAAACAGCAATAACGCCTCCTACATGCTCGCAGTGCTCAGTGGTTCTAAATCATCATCACTGCTTTAATTCCTCTTATTTTAGGATGCCTTCTTCAGTAGGTTCTTGAGCTTGAGGAAAGCTCCAGCTCCTGAGTGGAGCTGGTACAAATAGTAAGGGAGTATTTAGCTGTTTGCCCCAAATTAGGCAGCAAGCCTGAGGAAATAAATTCATTCCAGCTTCTGCTGATTGCCATGGCAACCCCCGCTGGAAATAGCAGTGCCAGGCCACTTAGCACAAGACAAACAGGGTCACAGCCCCTGGGAACTGCTGCCTACAATAGATTTTGGTAACAAAACCCCTTCAAACGGAGCTGTCCCCTCCCTGGAGGTGTTCAAGGCCACGTTGGACAGGATCCTGAGCGACCTAGGCTAGTGGAAGGCAGACCACAGCAGAGGGGTAGGGCTAGATGATGTTTAAAGTCCCTTTCAACCCAAGCCATTCTGTGAGCCTGTGAAGCAGGATCCCTGCTCCTGCTTCAGTGGTGGGGAAATGCTGAGCAGCTTTAGCACTGGGGAACCCAAAGCGTTGATGACTTCCAGATGACACTTCTCCTCTCCATGACCTCCTAGAGGATGCTGCCTAAGGCAGAGTCATGGGATGTGCAGCTGAGAGCTTCTCCAGAGCTGCCTCTCCACTCTTGGTTCCCCTGTTGGTAACGGCTGGTGGCATGTGGCTCTCACACATGTCCACAGATCCCTTCTTCTGTCTGCTGGCATGAAGAAGGGGCCAGGCTCTTTCCAGTGGTGTCCTGTGACAGAACAAGGGGCAAGGGATACAAACTCAGGAGGTCGCATCTGAAGATGAGGAGAAGCTTCTTTGCTGTACAGATGACAGAGTCCTAGAGCAGGCCTCCCAAAGAGGTTGTGGAGTCTCCTTCCCAAGAGACTTTCAAGACCCACCTGGATGCATTCCTGTGTGACCTGCCCATGACAGGGTGAGGTTGGAACTACATCATAGAATCAGTCAGGGTTGGAAGGGACCACAAGGATCAGCCAGTTCCAACTCCCCTGCCATGCCCAGGGACACCCTACCCTAGAGCAGGCTGCACACAGCCTCAGCCAGCCTGGCCTCAAACACCTCCAGCCATGGGGCCTCAGCCACCTCCCTGGGCAACTCATTCCAGCCTCTCACCATTCTCATGCTCAACAACTTCCTCCTCACATCCAGCCTGAACCTACCCATCCCCAGCTTTGCTCCATTCCCCCCAGTCCTGTCACTCCCTGACAGCCTGGATTCAAACACAAACTATTACTCAGGAGAACACAGAAAGGAGAACTTTGTTGCCCTGGATGATCTGTTGCCCTTTCAGAATTACTGAATCATCTTTAAGATCCCTTCCAAGCCAAACCATTCCATGATTCCACAGTTCTATGAGGTATGTTCATAGAATCATAGAATCAAGCAGGTTGGAAGAGACCTGCAAGCTCAGCCAGTCCAACCTAGCACCCAGCCCTGGCCAATCAACCAGACCATGGCACTAAGTGCCCCAGCCAGGCTTTGCTTGAATGCCTCCAGGCACAGCAACTCCACCTCCTCCCTGGGCAGCCCATTCCAATGCCAATCACTCTCTCTGACAACAACTTCCTAACAACATCCAGCCTAGACCTCCCCTGGCACAGCTTGAGACTGTGCACCCTTGTTCTGTTGCTGCTTGCCTGGCAGAAGAGCCCAACCCCACCTGGCTACAGCCTCCCTTCAGGCAGCTGCAGACAGCAATGAGCTCTGCCCTGAGCCTCCTCTTCTGCAGGCTGCACACCCCCAGCTCCCTCAGCCTGTCCTCGCAGGGCTGTGCTCCAGGCCCCTCACCAGCTTTGTCGCCCTCCTGTGGACACCTTCCAGCACCTCAACATCTCTCTTGAATGGAGGAGTCCAGAACTGGACACAGCACTCAAGGTGTGACCTGAGCAGTGTAGTAACAATGTAGATCCTCCTAGGAACAGGTGAGGAGGGATCCTACCAGGAGCATCTCTCCAACCTTCCACTTTGCTGTATAGTTTTGACTTCCCTGGCTAAAAGCCATTAGGGAGGGAGGACAAGTGGCTGTTCCAGGCAGAATTCTCAGGTTAGCACTGCAGCTTATTTTTAGGTGCATCTTGAAGGCACAGCTATTAAGTTCTGGGCAGGGCTTCCAGGAGCTCCAGATGATAGCTCTGGGCTCAGAGGAACTTGAGCTGGGTAATGGACTCTGCTAAAATGATCTTCTGCAGATGTAGCCTGGGAGGGTTTGGCAATGCCAAAGGTGTAGGAATCAAGTTTTGACTCTCAGAAATAAAGCTGACTGCAGCCCTTTTCAAAGGAGCTGGTTTGGAGTCACTTTAGTGCATATTAAGTCAGAGTGGCTTGAGTTGGAAGGAACCTTCAAGATCATCTAGTTCCAACTCCCCTGCCAGGGGCAGGGACACTTTCCACTAGACCAGGCTGCTCAAAGCCTCACCCAGCTTAGCCTAAAACACTTCCAGCAATGAGATGTCCACAGCTTCTCTGGGCAACCTGTTACAGAGTCTTGCCACCCTCATACTAAAGAACTTCTTCCTAATCATCATAGTATCATAGAAACACAGAATCAACCAGGCTGGGAGAGACCTCCAAGCTCATCCAGTCCAACCTAGCACCCAGCCCTGGACAGTCATCTAGACCATGGCACTAAGTGCCCCATCCAGGCTTCTCTTGAACACCTCCAGGGACAGTGACTCCACCACCTCCCTGGGCAGCCCATTCCAATGGCAAATGTCCAATCTAACCCTGGTTTGCAGCTGTGATTTTGGTTTCTGGAGGCAGTTTTCCCCAGCTGTGTTGGCCAGAAGCTTCTGAATGAAAGCTGAGATTCCTGCATTTCTTCATGTGTTTCTTTTCTCCACACTAAACATCCCCAGATCTCTCAGCTGCTCCTCCCCAGCCCTGTTCTCCAGACCCTTTACCAGCTGTGTTGCCCTTCTCTGAACCTGCTCCAGCCCCTCAATGTCCTTCTTGGAATGAGGGGCCCAAAATTGAACCCAAGTGTTTGAGGTGATGGTAACAACTGTCTCTTACAGCTTCCACCATCAACCTAAGACATCTAATCTTGACTATTTCTTAAGTAACATTGGAACAGGCTGTCCAGGGAGGTCACCATCCCTGGAGGTGTTGAAGAAACCTCTGGCCATGGCACTTTGGGACAGGGTTCTGAACCCAAGTGTTTGAGGTGATGGTAACAACTGTCTCTTACAGCTTCCACCATCAACCTAAGACATCTAATCTTGACTATTTCTTATGTAATATTGGAACAGGCTGCCCAGGGAGGTCACCATCCCTGGAAGTGTTGAAGAAACCTGTGGCCATGGCACTTTGGGACAGGGTTCTGAACCCAAGTGCTTGAGGTGATGGTAACAACTGTCTCTTACAGCTTCCACCATCAACCTAAGACATCTAATCTTGACTATTTCTTATGTAACATTAGTCCTTGATGTTGTGGTCAGACATTGGAATAGGCTGCTCAGGGAGGTCACCATCCCTGGAGGTGGTGAAGAAACCTCTGGCCATGGCACTTTGGGACAGGGTTCTGAACCCAAGTGCTTGAGGTGATAGTAACAACTGTCTCTTACAGCTTCCACCATCAATCCAAGACGTCTAACCTCGACTATTTCTTGTGTAATATTGGAACAGGCTGCCCAGGGAGGTCACCATCCCTGGAGGTGTTGAAGAAACCTCTGGCCATGGCACTTTGGGACAGGGTTTAATGGCCGTGGTGGTGTTGGGTTGATGGTTGGACTGGAGAGGTCTTTTCCAAGCCAAGCAATTCTATGAAATGTTAACTCAGAGCAAGAGTGAGAATTTTTGTCCTTCTGGGCTCCAGAAATCAGAAGATCCTGGAAGGAGCCTTCCTTGTAGCTCCAACTAACTCTGCTCTCCTGAGATAACCTCAGCATCTTCCCTGACATGGGCACTGCGAATGATCCCCCAAAAGGAGCAGGAGCAACACTCTGGCGATGAATCCCGTGGGGCTTGTGATGCTTGTGCCCGAGGCAAGCTCTTTGCTGCAGGGTTCCATGCCCCAGGGGCCGTGAAGGCTTGGGGGCTCTGCAGGTGCTGCCGAAGGGCTGCAGCGCTGCGCCAAGCCTTACCTAGCGGCGCCACCCTGTGGCGCTCAGCGGAAGTGCAGGCTTCAGCCCACACTGAAGCTCGCTTCACAGGATCCCAGGAGGTTAGGAGTTGGAAGGGACCCAAAGAGATCATCCAGTCCAACCCCCCTGCCACAGCAGAACCACACAATCTAGCTCAGGTCACACAGGAACACATCTAGACAGGCCTTGAAAGGCTCCAGAGAAGGAGACTCCACAGCCTCTCCGGGCAGCCTGTGCCAGGGCTCTGGGACCCTTACAGGAAAGTTCTTCCTCATGTTGAGGTGGAATCTCCTGTGCTGCATCTTAATTATAGAATCATAGAATCAAGCAGGTTGGAAGAGACCTCCAAGTTCAGCCAGTCCAACCTAGTACCCAGCCCTGGCCAATCAACCAGACCATGGCACTAAGTGCCTCATCCAGGCTTGGCTTCAACACCTCCAGGCACAGCCACTCCACCACCTCCCTGGGCAGCCCATTCCAATGCCAATCACTCTCTCTGCCAACAACTTCCTCCTCACATCCAGCCTATTCCAACTCCTTTGCTGTAGTTGTTCAATGTAGATGAATCACAGAACCCCAGAACAGTTGTGGCTGGAAGAGACCTTTGAGACCACCAATTGCTCACCTAGGGCAGGCAATCCCAGCACTGCTGCTGAGCTACCACCACTAAACCACATCCCTCAGCACCACATCCACACATCTGAAATATCTCCAGCCATGGCAACTCCACCACCTCCCTGGGCAGCCCATTCCAATGCCAATCACTCTCTCTGACAACAACTTCCTAACAACATCCAGCCTAGACCTCCCCTGCCACAACTTGAAACTGTGTCCCCTCATTCTCTTGCTGGTTGCCTGGCAGAAGAGACCAACCTCACCCAGCTACAGCCTCCCTTCAGGTAGCTGTGGAGGTGTCCCTGCCCATGCCAGGGAGCCTGGAGCCAGCTGATCTTTAAGGCCCCTTCCAACCCAACCCATTCTTTGAGTCTATGAATGCTACAAGTTTGTTCAACCCTTTAAGTTGCTTTTTAGGTATAAACCAGAAGCTGCTTTTTGGGCACAGAAGATTTCTTTTGCTCCTACAAAGCAGTGCCATGGAGGTGAATGCCACAGAGCTAATGAATGGGCAGGGTCATGAAAGGGGATACCAGAGAGCCAGGAACCATCTGTAAAGGGCATTTTGGGTTGTGATGGATTTCAAACACACAGGAGCAAAAAAAGTGTACTAAGAATAGACCTGGATGAGGAACAAACATGGCTTGGAACAGCTTCTCACAGCAGTGTTACCCAGCTCCAAAAGCCAAATTTAACTGAAACAACCCAGAATTAATGCTGTAAATTCATACAATGCATTCTCCCTGCTCCTCAGCAGCTAATTAGCATACTGCCAGGGCCTGAGCTTAAACACTTCTATATGTGACAAAGACTACAGAATCAGAGAGCTTCTTGGGTTGGCAGGGCCCTCTGAGATCACTGAATCCAATCATCAACCCAACACCACCATGGCCATTTAATCATCTGAGCATAGCTTAGAACTGCTTTGTTAGCACAGCTGCAGTGGAAGTCAAAGGCTTCTCTGGCCAGCAGGAGCAGTCTGCCATAGAATCACAGACTTGTTTCAGTTGCAAAAGCTCTCTAAGATTATCAAGTCCAACCTTCAACCCAACACCACCATGGCCTTCAAACCATGTCCCAGAGTGCCATTGCCACAGGTTTCTTGAACACCTCCAGGCATGGTGACTCCAGCGCCTCCCTGGGCAGCCTGTGCCAATGCCTGACCACTCTGGCAGCAAACAAATTGTTCCTCATCTCCAACCTAGACCTCCCCTGGGGCAATTTCAGGCCATTTCCTTTTGTGCAGACACTTGATGCTAGGCAGCAGAGCCCAACCCCACCTGGCTACAGCCTCCCTTCAGGGAGCTGCAGACAGCAATGAGCTCTGCCCTGAGCCTCCTCTTCTGCAGGCTGCACACCCCCAGCTCCCTCAGCCTCTCCTCACAGGGCTCTGCTCCAGGCCCCTCACCAGCTTTGTTGCCCTTCTCTGGACACCTTCCAGCACCTCAACATCTCTCTTGAATGGAGGAGCCCAGAACTGGACACAGCACTCAAGGTGTGGCCTGAGCAGTGCTGAAGAATGCCAAGAGATCACTTTTCTCACTGCCTGGTGAAGCAGTGGATGATCCACCCCCATGGAGACCTCTGAAGATGCAAGCCCCAGCAGTCATTTCACCTTAGAGAGCAGCAGCAGAAGAGTTGCTCAGCCACGTGCTACCCAGAAGAGCAGACTGTCTGAAGATGACCTCTCCTAACCACACCACTGTTGACATCTGACAGCCAGCTGATGTCATACATCATTTTCCCAGGCCAATCATATTCCATTCTTCTGCTGGCAACCAAAGTGGGTTTGGTGCCACTGCCCCAAGTGCCTTTTCTCCATTTACCAAAACACAGATGTGCAGAGGCAGCAAACTTCAATCCACTGACAACAGCAGGCAAGGGGGGAAAAAAGACTTCTTAGGAGCTCAGGCCACCCTGCTCGTGTTGCTTATGGGAGACCCTCAGTGAGTTCCTGGAATCATCATAGGATTGTCTGGGCTGGAAAAGACCTTTAAGATCATCCAGTCCAACCATTCTACCAAGGCTGGTGCTAAGCCATGTCCCTCAGCACCACATCTCTGTGGCTTTGGAACCCCTCCAGGGGTGGGGATTCAACCACCTCCCCAAGCAGCCTTTGCCAGTGTTTGAAAACCCTTTTAATTGAGAAGTTTCATCTAATGTCCAACCTAAACCTCCCCTGGTGCTACTTTAGGCTGTTTCTTCTTGTCTTAGCACTTGTTCCTTGGCAGGAACCCAGCACTGCCAGGTCACCACTAAGCCATGGTCCTCAGCACCACATCCATGCAGCTTTGAAACTCCTCCAGTGAGGGAGACTCCACCACTGCCCTGTGCAGCCTGGGACAAGGTTTCACAACCCTCAAGGGGAAGAAATTGTCCCTCATGTCCAATCTAAACCTCCCCTGGTGCAACCTGAAGCCATTTCTTCTCATCCTGTTGTTACTAGGGAGAAGAGCCCAACCTCCATCTCACTGCAGCCTCCTTTCAGGGAGCTGTAGAGAACAATGAGGTTTTCCTCAGCCTCCTCTTCCCCACACTAAACACCCTCAGCTCTCTCAGCTACTCCTCCCCAGCCCTGTTGTCCAGACCCTTCCCCAGCTTTGGTGCCCTTCTCTGGACCCACTCCAGCCCTTCAATGTCTTTGTTGTTGTGAGGACCCCGAAACAGAACCCAATACTCAAGATGTGGCCTGAGGAGTGCTGAGTACCAGGGGACAATCACTTCCTTGGTCCTGCTGGCCACACTATTGCTGATGCAGGCCTGGATTCCAGCAAGGGCAAGCCAGAGGCAAGAGAGATTTGCCCCCTGATACGCAATCGCTTTTGCCTAGACACATCAGAAGAAAACAAATCTTTGTGCTTAAAACCCACCAGAAGTCGGGGAGGGGAAACCACAGCGAGCTCCTCCAGAAAGCACAGAGGAGATCAGCTATAAATAGCTGAGGCAGGCTCCCAACACATGGCAAGAAGATGCACCCAGAGCCTCTCTTCAGCATCTTGAAATTCCTCTTTCCGCAGCAGTGACGAAAGCCGAACGCTCCCCCGGGGCTGCCCCCACCTTCCCCACCACCACAGCTCTCTGCTCCTCCACTCCAGCCAAAGCCTTGTGGCACCTCCTCTCCCAGGCTTGCCTATGCTGCTCCACCCACACCTTCATTATAATGAACATCACACTCCTCCTCGACTCGTGCTTGCCACAGCGTTCTGTTAGCCTTGCAGCAAGCCGATTTTAGGTCCAAAGCTGTTCTGCCTGCCAAACAAGCACTCTTCACCTTCCACATCCTCCTCAGTGCACTCTTCTACTCAAAAGCAGGCCAGTTCTGGGCTCCTCCATTCAAGAGAGATGTTGAGGTGCTGGAAGGTGTCCAGAGAAGGGCAACAAAGCTGGTGAGGGGCCTGGAGCACAGCCCTGTGAGGAGAGGCTGAGGGAGCTGGGGGTGTGCAGCCTGCAGCAGAGGAGGCTCAGGGCAGAGCTCATTGCTGTCTGCAGCTCCCTGAAGGGAGGCTGTAGCCAGGTGGGGTTGGGCTCTTCTGCCAGGCAAGCAGCAACAGAAGAAGGGGACACAGTCTCAAGCTGTGCCAGGGCAGGTCTAGGCTGGATGTTAGGAGGAAGTTGTTGGCAGAGAGAGTGATTGGCATTGGAATGGGCTGCCCAGGGAGGTGGTGGAGTGCCCATCCCTGGAGGTGTTGAAGCCAAGCCTGGCTGGGGCACTTAGTGCCATGGTCTGGTTGATTGGCCAGGGCTGGGTGCTAGGTTGGACTGGAGGAGCTTGAAGGTCTCTTCCAACCTGGTTGATTCTATGATTCTATGATTCTATGAACATACCTCATAGAATTGTGGAATCATGGAATGGTTTGGCTTGGAAGGGATATTAAAGATGATTCAGTAATTCTGAAAGGGCAACAGATTATCCAGGGCAACAAAGTTCTCCTTTCTGTGTTCTCCTAATAGTTTGTGTTTGAATTCTTTGTGGGCAGAGAGAGTAGGAGACAGAGGAGGTGCCCCTGCTTTAGCTGTGGGGTTAGACTTGATGATCTCTGGAGGGAGACCTCACTGCTCTCTGCAACTTCCTGAAAGGTTGCAGTGAGGAGGTGCTTGATTTGTTCTCACAGGATAGGAGTTGCACAAGTGGAAGAGCAGGTTGGGTATGAGGAATGATGGCTACCCAGAAAGGGTTCTCAGGCCCTGGAACAGGCTGCCCAGGCAGGTGGTGGAGTCCTCACCCCTGGAGGTCTATAAAAGGTGTGTGGATGTGGTGCTGAGGGATATGGCAGTGGCAGGGTTGTCAGCTCTAGGTGAGCTACTGGACTTGATCATAGAATCAACCAGGTTGGAAGAGACCTCCAAGCTCATCCAGTCCAACCTAGCACCCAGCCCTGTCCAGTCAACCAGACCATGGCACTAAGTGCCTCATCCAGGCTTTGCTTCAACACCTCCAGGGACAGCAACTTCCAACCCCAACAGTTCCACCATTCTATCTCCACAAGCACACATTTATTCCCACAATAGCCTTACTACAACAGCCAGAGGATCTCTTCAGAAACCTCCAGAGCTGGAAATGTAAACTCTCACGTGGGAAAGGCTCTGGGAGAAGTGGTAAATGTAGGAAGCCCTTTCCAAAGCAGGGTCCTGAAAGCACAGGTCTGTCGTGAAGCAAATAAAGCAACAGCCGGAAGGGCAGGGGCAGCAAAAGTTGACACAGAGGAGCTAAAAATAAAGGTGGGGCAAAAGGGAGACATTTGAGTCAATGTCTGTGCTGTAGAAATTTAGGGCATGATTCATTAGCCCAAAAAGAATCTGAACACCCTCTGCAGCTATTTTCAAGGAGATCCATGCATAATTGATGTGGAACAAGAGTGGGCTGCGATTTCCCCCACGCTGCTCCTGCATAAATTACACTGCCTTGTAATTCATCACATCCCTCTTTCTCCTGCTGGGAAGTGGTAACCTCTCGCTGGAAGATCATGCAAAACAGAGGCCTCTGGGAAAAAGAGGTAAGGTGAAACGTTCAGAGGTGAACGTTAGAGGCTGAGGGAGCTGGGATTGGTTAGCCTGGAGAAGAGGAGGCTCAGGGGTGACCTTATTGCTGTCTACAACTACCTGAGGGGTGGTTGTGGCCAGGAGGAGGTTGCTCTCTTCTCTCAGGTGGCCAGCACCAGAACAAGAGGACACAGCCTCAGGCTGCGCCAGGGGAGATTTAGGCTTGAGGTGAGGAGAAAGTTCTTCCCTGAGAGAGTCATTGGACACTGGAATGGGCTGCCCGGGGAGGTGGTGGAGTCGCCGTCCCTGGGGCTGTTCAAGGCAGGATTGGACGTGGCACTTGGTGCCATGGTCTGGCCTTGAGCTCTGTGGTAAAGGGTTGGACTTGATGATCTGTGAGGTCTCTTCCAACCCTGATGATACTGTGATACTGTGATACTGTGAACCAAAGGTGCCAAAGCGGCGAGGCAGACTGCGCAGAGAGGTTGTGGAGTCTCTTTCACTGGAGAGACTGAGGAGCCTTGGGTCATCCAAATGCATTGTGTGTGTGTGGACACAAAGCAGTGCTGAGACATGGGGACAGTCTCTGCTGCCTGGATAAATAAATGGGAGGGCAAAGATGCATTACATAAGCTGGGAGAAGCACAGAGGCACAGAATGTCAGGCACTGGAAGGGACCTCCAAAGCTCAGCCAGTCCACCCACTCTGTCAGAGCAGCAGCACCTAGAGCAGGTCACACAAACACATCCAAGCAGGTCTTGAATATCCCCAGAGAGGGAGACTCCACAACGCCCCTGCGCAGCCTGTGCCAGGGAACAAATTTCCCTCATAGGGAAAAAATTCCTCCTCATGTTTCCATGGAACTTCCTGTGCCTCAGCTTCCACCCAGTGCCCCTTGTGCTGTCACTGGCATCACCCAGCAGAGCCTGGCTCCAGCCTCCTGCCACTCACCCTGCACATCTTTATAACCACTGCTGAGCTCACCTCTCAGGCTTCTCTTCTCACAGCAGCACAGCCCCAGCTCCTCAGGCTCTCCTCATAACAGAGATCTTCCATTCCCTTCAGCATCTTCATGGCTCTGAACTGGGCTCTCTCAAGCTGTTTCCTGCCCTTCTTGAACTGAGGGGGGCCATATTCCAGATGCAGCCTCACCAGGGCAGAGTAGAGAGAGAGGAGAACTTCTCTCAACTTACTAACCACAGCCCTTCTGATACACCCCAGGATGCCACTGGCCTTCTTGGCCACCAGAGCACACTGCTGCCTCATGGCCATCCTTCTATCCACCAGGACCCCCAGGCCCTATCCCCTTCACTGTTCCCCATCAGAGAAAGAGTTGCTAGTTAAGGACTGAAACCATCAGTCCAGAGAACGACCTTATGACAGTCATACACCCACAGATGTCAGCACAGACAGAATTCAAGTGAAACCAGAAGGAGACTGCAGCCAGGATATTGCTGATTTCTGTGCAAGGGAAGATGGCATCATCCAGAGGCAAGCAGCACAGAGCTGTCAGAACCCAGCACTCAAAGCAACTTGCACTTCCCAGCATCGGATATCCTCTTTACAACAAAGAGAGGCTTCCCCCAAACACTGAGAGTGTCAAGGAAACAGAGTGCAAAGAGGCTTACAACACAGAGGGAATGTGACTGGAGTGTAGCTACTAAGAGGTACTTTTACTCCAGTGCCTTCAAGTGTTTAACTTACAGCACCTCAGATCTCACTGTCATGTGTCAGGGCAGGGCTGGGCACCAGAGCAGTGCCAGAGGCTCTCCAGGAAGCCTCTGTCTTCACTAAGGGAAGAGAAAGGGAGAGAGGCTGATGGGCTGGGAGAGAAACTCAACCAGCTGGGATGGAAAGCAGAACAATGCCATGGAAGAGAGACACAGGCACAAACCAACAAGGAACCCAACCTCTGATGGCAATGAGGGTATCATTGGCACCACTGATGCTGGGGGCAGGCACTGGGCAAGTCTCAGCCTGGACTCACCAGCAGATGGGAACTGCACTTGGGAGCTGGATTCTGGAACTGGATTCATGAACACAGGGCTGGGGATGGAAGGCAGAAGGGACAGAGTCCTGCTGGGACACCAGCCAGGGAAGAAGAGGCTTGGCCCTGGGGATCCCTCAGCTTGACACTGAAGATGCCATCCATAGGCTGCAGTCCCCTGTTGGACACTTGAGGGTCCCCTTCCTGGCTGCTTACCCCTCACAGGTGCCAGCTCTGCCTTTCTGCCCCCCAAGGTGTGGCACAAGCTGTGGCAGTGCCCTTGGTGTGCAGAGGAGCAAGTGTCAGGCAGAGCCTTTCTGCAGCCAGCCCTTAGCAGGACCTCTCCCCATCAGCTTCTGCCAGCTAGAAGCAGCCCCTGGCTGTGCCAAGCTGCCCTGAACTGCAGCAAGTGCCTCAGTGAGCAGAGCCTGAGCTGGGAAGTGCCAGCCCTGACCAGAACCGGTTCTGCTCTGGCCCACACCAGAAAAAAGGGAATGATTTTAAGCCTCATCTTCTGCATTGGCATTCCCAAAGGCCTTGCCACAGCCTCTCATATCAGAACTACCCTATGTGGACCTGGGTCAACTCCCTTAACACATTTTTTACATCACCTGTCCACTGGCAAATGCTCTGCCACTGGTGATCAAAATCACCTTCTGATGGAGTAACACTAAGGCTTGGCCAGGATGCCCTTCAACCCAAACCACTCTGTGATTCTGTGATTGCTTTTATCACACCTGCCTGTTGGCCAAAACCTGTCCTTCACAGGAGATCTTATCACTGCAAGTGGCTGAGGAAGTTCTCATTTCCATTGTGTTTTGCTCGGGCTCTGCTTTATCTTTCCCCTTTTTTGAGCAGAATGTTGCATACGATACAGAATCAAAGAACCATGGAATTGTTTGGGTTGGAAGAGACCTTTGAGATCATCAAGTCCAACCACTAACCCTGCACTGCCAGAGCACCACTAAACCCTCAGCACCACATCTCCATGGCTTTTCAATCCCTCCAGGGATGGGGACTCCACCACTGCCCTGAGCAGCCTGTTCCAGGGCTTGACGACCCTTTGGGGAAGAAATTGTTCCTCGTGTCCAACCTCAACCTCCTCTGGCACAACCTGCAGCCTCTCATCCTGTGACCTGTTACTTGGGAGAAGAGACCAATCCCCACCTCCCTTCAGCCTCCTTTCAGGGAGCTGGAGAGAGCCACAAGCTCTCCCCTCAGCCTTCTTTTCTGCAGGCTGAACAACGCCAGGTCCCTAAGGTGCACCTCACAAGCCCTGTGCTGCTGTGCTCTCACCTGACAGACACGAGACTCTCCTCCAGAACCCTGCAATCACCAGAAAGGAGTTCAGAAGCTATTTTTTGCAGCTCTGTGGGTCACCCAAGACCGAAGGATTTCAGGAGAGAGCTATTTCTGTCTCCACCGTGTTCCTCTCCACGCAGCAGAAGCTATTTTAGCAAGCAGAGGTTCAGGCTCCCATGTAATCATCTCTGCTTCTTCCATATGCAGCAGAGACAATGGGGTGGAGGTTGGGTTTGCCACAAGCCGTTGGTGTCCATAGAAACTGTGTGACAGCACAGGCAGGCTGGAGCTGCTGCCAGGGCTCTGGCAGGCGCTGTGACGCTGCACCGTGCCACAGGGGCCTGGCACAGCTTGGCACCTGCACGGAAAGGGACTGGGGAGACTGCCAGAGCCTGCTGGGAGGTGGCAGTGGGGCTGCTCAGCCTGCTGCAGCCCTGCATTTAGAACTGTCAGGGCTGGAAGGGACCTCAAAGATCAGGCAACCCCCCTGCCATGGGCAGGGACACCTCACACTAGAAGGGGTTACTTAGAGCCACATCCAGCCTGGCTTTGAAGACATCCAGGGATGAGGCTTTCGCCACCTCCCTGGGCAACCTATTTCAGGCTCTCACCACTCTCATGGTGAAGAACTTCTTCCTAACATCCAGCCTGAACCTACACACTTCTAATTTTGCTCCATTCCCCCCAGTCCTATCACCACCTGACATAGACTCAGGTTGGAAGTGACCTCCAAGATCATCCATCCTAAAAAGTCCCTCCCCAGCTTTCCTGTAGCCACTTTCAGATACTGGAAGGCCACAATAAGGTCTCCTCAGAGCCTTCTCCTCAGACTGAACAGTCCCAGCTCCCTCAGTCTGTCTCCCTAGGAGAGCTCTAACTCTCTGATCATCCTCATGGCCCTTCTCTGGACAGGTTCCAGATTTAACACAGAGCTGATCCATGGAGTGGACAAGGCCAAGTGCAGGGTTCTGCACTTTGGCCACAACAACCCCAAGCAGCACTACAGGCTGGGGACAGAGTGGCTGAGAGCAGCCAGGAAGAAAGGGACCTGGGGGTGCTGGTAGAGAGTAGCTGAAGCTGAGGCAGCAGTGTGCCCAGGTGGGCAGCAGAGCCAATGGCATCCTGGGCTGGCTCAGGAGCAGTGTGGCCAGCAGGACAAGGGAGGTTCTTCTGCCCCTGTGCTCAGCACTGCTCAGGCCACACCTTGAGTGCTGAGTCCAGTTCTGGGCTCCTCCATTCAAGAGAGATGTTGCAGTACTGCAGTGTGTCCACAGGAGGGCGACAAAGCTGTGAGGGGCCTGGAGCAGAGCCCTGTGAGGAGAGGCTGAGGGAGCTGGGGGTGTGCAGCCTGCAGCAGAGGAGGCTCAGGGCAGAGCTCATTGCTGTCTGCAGCTACCTGAAGGAACATTGCAGCCAGGTGGGGGGTGGCCTCTTCTGCCAGGCAAGCAGCAATAGAACAAGGGGACAGAGCCTGAAGCTGTGCCAGGGGAGGTCTAGGCTGGATGTTAGGAGGAAGTTGTTGGCAGAGAGAGTGATTGGCATTGGAATGGGCTGCCCAGGGAGGTGGTGGAGTTGCTGTCCCTGGAGGTGTTGAAGCAAAGCCTGGCTGAGGCACTTAGTGCCATGGTCTGGTTGACTGGATAGGGCTGGGAGGTAGGTTGGACTGGATGATCTCTCCCAACCTGGTTGATTCTATGATTCTATGATCCAGCCTGAACCTGCCCTGGCACAGCTTGAGGCTGTGAGGTGCCCCTGCCCATGGCAGGAGAACTAGAACTAGATGATCCTTGTGGTCCCTTCCAACCTTGACTGATTCTATGATTCTATTACTTTCCTTGATTGCTTTGCTCCACCTCCACATATTTTAAAGGGCCTCCCATATATTTAAAGACTAACTTTTCTCCTCACCTATTAGACATAACTTCTTTTTAGTCCATTAGTCACTTTTGTTTTCACCTGCAACAGTCATCAGGGTAAAGCTGTTTGCCTATTCAGCTTATGACACCTACCTTTGAGGTCCCTTCCAACCCCCACCATGCTGGAATCTGTGTATGCTGAATCACAGGCTCACAGGATGTTAGGGGTTGGAAGGGACCCAAGGAGATCATCTTGTCCAACTCCCCTGCCAGAGCAGGACCACACAATCTAACACAGATCACAGAGGAACACATCCAGACAGGCCTTGAAAGGCTCCAGAGAAGGAGACTCCACAACCTCTCTGGGCAGCCTGTGCCAGTGCTCTGGGACCCTTACAGGAAAGAATTTCGCTCTTGTGTTGAGGCAGAACCTCTTTTGCTGCATCTTCCACCCATTGCTCCTTGTCCTGTCCCAGGGAGCAGTGAGCAGAGCCTGTCCCCCTGCTCCTGGCAGCCTTCAGATACCTATAAACATTTATCAAACTCCCTCTCAGTCTTCTCTTCTCCAGACTAAGCCCCAGGTCCCTCAGCCTCTCCTCATAAACCATGCCCTCCAGTCCCCTAAGCCTGAAGCCATGCCCTCCTGCCCCCCTGAAGCCTGCTGCCTGCTCACCAGTGCTCACCAGAAGGACACCTTCTGCTCCTTGAGACCCTGAGCAACCTTGGCTAGTGAGAAGTGTCCCTGCCCATGGCAGGAGGCTTGCAAATAGACGATCCTGAAGGTCCCCTCCAACACAAACCATTCTATGAAGCTATGAACCTGCCTAAGAGGGTGATAAAGGTCTCCAAACACCAGCAGAACCACAAGGAGTGTGTGTGTGTGTGGGGGGGGGGGGAGTTGTGTTTGGAGAGGATGCAATCACCACCAGGCTCTGCTTGCAAAACAGGCAGGCAGGCAGCAAATCGTTTTCCTTCCCCAGCGCAGCACTAAGTGGGAAGGTAATTGGAGACTTAATTAGTGCATTAAGAAACACTCAATTAAGCTTGCTGGTGACACAGGGATACACAGCTACACTCCTCACTTTCCAGATGAAGAAACAAAAGCCACACGAGCCTGCTGGCTTCTTCACTGTCAGATGAAGTGAGGGCAGGATGGAGGAGAGAAGGCAATTTCCCTGCTCTGTGTTCTATAAGCAGCAAATCCATTTAGGTTCCCTTCTGCTGGTATTTGAGTCTTGTGAAGCTTAGCCCCCACTCACCTCCCTCCTCCCAAGCAGGCAAGGAGAAAAGCAAGAAAGGTAGGATTTGAGGGACACCTGAGATCAAAGCAGCACCATTAGATCACAGAATGGGAGGGGTTGGAAGGGACCTCCAGTGATCACAGAATTCAAAGCAGGATGAGGCAAAAGACTGGATGAGGCAAAAGCCTGGATGGGGCACTTGGTGCCATGGTCTAGTTGATTGGATAGGGCTGGGTGCTAGGTTGGACTGGATGAGCTTGGAGGTCTCTTCCAACCTGCTTGATTCTGTGATTCCATTCTATTCTATCACAAAGGGCAGGCCAGGCAGGAATGCATCCAGATGGGTCTTGGAAGCTCTCCAGAGAAGGAGACTCCACAGCCTCTCTGGGCAGCCTGCTCCAGGCCTCCAGCACCCTCACACCAAACAACTTTCTCCTCATCTTCAGCTGGAAGCTCCTGGCTCTCAGTTTGTGCCTCTCATCCCTTGGCCCAATTTAAAAAGCAGAAGAATTCAGCCCATGCTCTAATTCAGGTTTACCTCAGAGCTTAAAACATGTGCAGCACTCAAAACAATCACAGAATCAGAAGTTAGAATCAGAAGTTTTTCACTTGCAGAAGACCTCCAAGATCAGCCAGTCCAATCATCAACCCAGCACCACCATGGCCATCAAGTTGCATCCCCAGGTGCCACGGCCACACAGTTCTTAAACACCTCCAGGGATGGTGACTCCACCACCTCCCTGGGCAGCCTGTGCCAATCCCTGACCACTCTCACAGCAATGAAACTCTTCCTCATCTCCAACCTAAACCTCCTCTGGTGCAATTTCAAACCATTTCCCTGATACCAGGGAGGAGAGCCCAACTCCCACCTGGCTCCAGTCTCCTTTCAGGGAGCTGCAGACAGCAATAAGGTCTTCCCTCAGCCTCCTCTTGTCCAGACTAAACACCTTCAGTTCCGCCAGCTGCTCCTCCCCAGCCCTGGTCTCCAGACCCTTCCCCAGCTTTGTCACCCTTCTCTGGACCCATCCCAGCCCCTCAAAATCCTTCCTGAAGGGAGAGACCCAAAGCTGAAGCCAGGATCAGAGGAGTGGCCTCACCAGTGCCCAGCACAGGGACACAATCCCTACTCCTGCTGGCTCCATCACTGATTTAAGAAGAAGGGCATCTTAAAACACTGTCACGTTGCTGTGCAGCCAAGGCTGATGCTCTTAGGAGAAAAGGTTGACTCCTTTGTTCACCTGTCAAATGCTTTAAGAGTTCCTAAAGACAGCACAGAGAGAAGTCAGGCTCCAGCCCCGTGTCAGAGGGATAATCATCTTCTGTGGCAGTAAG
Source organism: Pogoniulus pusillus (assembly GCF_015220805.1). Taxonomy (NCBI): domain Eukaryota; kingdom Metazoa; phylum Chordata; class Aves; order Piciformes; family Lybiidae; genus Pogoniulus; species Pogoniulus pusillus. The sequence continues at coordinate 6,073,138 of NC_087265.1, forward strand.
TTATATTTCAGAGATTAATGACTCACCAGAGAATTGAGCTCATCCTGGCAATTCACTGCCAGCCCAGGCTGCTCCTCTGCAGAGAGCTATCTGAGCAAGCCCAGCAGCCTTTGCTCTTGACAAACACCTGCCTCACACAACTGCTTCTCTTGGGAAACACCTCCAGGCCATCAGCTGGATGCTACTGGATCTGGGAGTAAATAACGTGGGACCCTTAAAGCTTTCTCTTGTCCAACCCTCTGCACTCAGCAGGGACATCTGCAACTAGAGCAGGTTGCTCAGAGCCTTGCCCAGCCTGACCTGGAATGCTGAATGGGGCCACACTGGATGGAGCCTTGAGCAGCCTGGTCTAGCAGGAAGTGTTCCTTGAGAATTGGATCTAGATGCTCTTTAAGGTCCTCCCCATCCCACAGCAGTCTATGATGACTATGTTTCCACAGATGAGGCAGCTACCACCTCTCTGGACAACTTGGCCAGTGTCTCACCACCCTCACTCTAACACTTGCTTCCTTCTGTGTAGTCCAGATGCTCCTTAATCTCTCTTCCAACCCAAACCATTCCAGGAGTGGGTGATGCAGCCTAGCTGCAATGTCAGACTCATAAAGAGGAGCTGGACTTGGAGTCCTTCAAGCCCAGCTTCTGCATCAGCTGGGTGCCACTGGATCTGAGGGCAGGTAACAACAGGGATGATGCTGCTGACACAAGGAAACCCCAATGGTTCAAATGGTTTTGGGGGCCCACAGAGCTTGTGCAGTCTCCTTCTCCAGAGATTCCCAAGACCCACCTGGATGTCTTCCTGTGTGACCTGCCCACGGCATGGGGGTTGGACTGGCAGATCTCCAGAGCTCTCTTCCAGTTCCTGCACTTCTGTGACTCAGTGATTCTAAGGTAAATGCTGCTCCAAAGCAAGAGTGCCAAGGCAAAGCCAGGGATGCTTGATCCTGGAAGCTGTGGGATCAGAGTCAGGTGAAGGACCTGCTGCTTCCTCCTCCAGATCATAGAATCACAGAATTGTTTGGGTTGGAAAAGCCCTCTGAGATCAGTGAGTCTAACCATCAACCCCAACACCACCACTATGGCCATGGAACCATGTCCCAAAGTGCCATGGCCACAGGTGTCCTGAACACCTCCAGGCATGGTGACTCCACCACCTCCCTGGGGAGCTTCAGTTGCATACTGAGGTTGGAATGGAGCACACTGCTCAGCAGCATCCAGAAAACCTGCATGGCCAAAGTCTCAAGGTCATCAAGTGAGGGCTCATTCCCTTCTGAGGAAAATCATTTAATCAACACAGAGCTGAAGGAAGAAATCAAAGATAGGTTCCAAAGTTTGTTAAGAAATGGTCACTGAAGTTGCCTACATCAGAAGCTGTGGAGGAACACAGAAGTGTTCCAGGCCAGTCTTGAGCAACCTGGTCTAGTGGAAGGTATCCCTGCCACAGGCAGGGGACTTTGACTAGATGATCTCTAGAGTCCTTTCCAACCTGAACCATCTAATCAGTGAAGAGTCAAGACCAAATGTTGATTCTCTCTACTTTGGATCAGCAAAAACTCTCAACTGTGAAACTCTGTCCTGGACTTCAGGCCACATTTTGCTCTTGGGAACATCAGTGGAGATCATTAAGCTAACATCTGCCAGAGTGGATGAGTGACCTTGTCTGCTCTGCATCCACAAAGGCACAGCTGAGGTGGCAGCTGGACAGCTCCCTGGCCCATGTGCCAAGGGAAAAGTTTGCAGGCTTCATAAATGACAAACAAGACTCAGATGCCCTTAAAGCTTCCCAGATCTGACCTACAGCTATTTCTGCCTGACTAAAGATTTCTGACTGCAGATGCCAACCTCCAGCTAAAGTCACAGAATCACAGAATGCTAGGGCTTGGAAGGGACCTTCGGAGCTCATCCAGTCCAATCCTCCTGCTAAAGCAGGATCACCTAGGATAGGTCACACAGGAACACATCCAGAAAGGTCTTGAAAGTCTCCAGAGAAGGAGACTGCACAAGCTCTCTGGGCAGCCTGCTCCAGGGCTCCAGCTCCCTCACAGTGACCTATATTTTCCTCCTGTTAAGATGGAACTCCCTGGATTCCAGTTTGCATCCACTCCCTAGGAGTGGATGCAAAGAGACTAGCACCAGACTGGACTAGTCCACTGCTGGGTCCTGCAGGAAGGACACCACAGTCCCACCTCCACAGATGCAGAAGCAAACCTCATCTGCAAACAAGACAACAATACTCTCCTGGGGTTCTTTACCACCCCACACAACAGAGGGGAAATTCCAACGAGGAGGGGGAAGCACAAGCATGAAGGTATCGATCTGTTGGAGGGTAGGAGAGCCCTGCAGAGGGACCTGGCCAGGCTGGATGGGTGGGCAGAGGCCAATGGGATGAGACTGAACAAGGCCAAGTGCAGGGTTCTGCACTTTGGCCACAACAACCTCAAGCAGCACTACAGGCTGGGGACAGAGTGGCTGAGAGCAGCCAGGAAGAAAGGGACCTCAGGGTGCTGGTAGAGAGTAGCTGAAGATGAGGCAGCAGTGTGCCCAGGTGGGCAGCAGAGCCAATGGCATCCTGGGCTGGCTCAGGAGCATTGTGGGCAGCAGGACAAGGGAGGTTCTTCTGCCCCTGTGCTCAGCACTGCTCAGGCCACACCTTGAGTGCTGTGTCCAGTTCTGGGCTCCTCCATTCAAGAGAGATGTTGCAGTACTGCAGTGTGTCCACAGGAGGGCGACAAAGCTGGGGAGGGGCCTGGAGCAGAGCCCTGTGAGGAGAGGCTGAGGGAGCTGGGGGTGTGCAGCCTGCAGCAGAGGAGGCTCAGGGCAGAGCTCATTGCTGTCTGCAGCTGCCTGAAGGGAGGCTGTAGCCAGGTGGGGTTGGGCTCTTCTGCCAGGCAAGCAGCAACAGAAGAAGGGGACACAGTCTCAAGCTGTGCCAGGGGAGGTCTAAGCTGGATGTTAGGAGGAAGTTGTTGTCAGAGAGAGTGATTGGCATTGGAATGGGCTGCCCAGGGAGGTGGTGGAGTTGCTGTCCCTGGAGGTGTTGAAGCCAAGCCTGGCTGGGGCACTTAGTGCCATGGTCTGGTTGATTGGCCAGGGCTGGGTGCTAGGTTGGGCTGGATGAGCTTGGAGGTCTCTTCCAGCCTGCTTGATTCCATAAGTCATAAACTCAAGTGGACATACTCACCAGGCCACAACAAGTTTTGCTGGGAGGCAAAATCACCCAGGAGAAAAGAAAACCCAACCATGTGCACCCATGAGAGCAGCCTGCAGAAACCCAAGCACATTTTCAGCTGCCCTACTTCTTGTCTTACAATTGACTTCTGTCCCTTCAGGGAGTGCTTCACTATAATTGAGCAGCACCTGCCACGTCAGAGCAACGACTTTGGACACTCTTTCCTTGCTCAAGTAACAGCTTCAGTGCCAGCTTCACTCACAGCCTGGAATGTACTGCTGGAGATAGAGATGCCTACCCAACAGCTTGGAACCTCCTCCACCCCAGGTCACTCTGGGACACAAGTGATCTTACTCACTGAGTAGGTCTTCTCTTGGTACCAGCCCACTGATTTCCAGCACATATCTCCCTTTTCCCACTCATCCATCACTCCATCCATGGATTCCAGCACAGTCTCCATCTCTGGAGACATTCAAAACCCACCTGGATGTCTTCCTGTGGGGCCTGCTTTAGCAGGGGGTTTGGGACTTGATGTTCTGCAGATGTCCTTTACAATCCCTACAGCTCTGTGATTCCTGCCAGCTCCCCACTCTCTTCAGCCTGGCAAAGACAGCCTGAGAAGGGAATCTTCTCAGTGCTGATCAAAGCATTGTGAAGCTACACCAAGAGTACTGGGTCTAGTCCTGGGCTCCCCAGTTCAAGAGTAACAGGGAGGCTACTGGACAGAATTCAGTGGAGGCTACAAAGCTGCTGAGGGGCCTGGAGCATCTCTGTGAGGAGCAAAGGCTGAGAGCCCTGGGGCTGTGGAGCCTGCAGAAGAGCAGCCCCAGAGGGGATCTGATCAGTGCTCAGCAAGAGCTAAAGGAGCTGTGGGGGGCAAGAGGCTGGGACCAGACTCTTGTCAGTGGTGCCCAGGGACAGCACAAGGGACAGTGGGTACAGACTGAAACCCAGGAGATTCCACCTGAAGATGAGGAGAAAGTTGTTTGGTGTGAAAGTGGTGAAGGCCTGGAGCAGGCTGCCCAGAGAGTCTGTGGAGTCTCTTTCTCTGGAGAGCTTCCAACCTCCCCTGGCCATTGTGTTGCTGGGCAAGCTGCTGTGGGCACTCGTGGTGCATCAGGGGGTTTGGAGTGGATGATCTCCAGAGGTTACTTCCAACCCCCACCATGCTGTGATAATGAAAAGCCAAGTCAAGACTTCAAATCTGGGGGACCTGCTCCTCCCTTGACACAAAATGAAACCAGTAAGAGTATCTCCAGTGGTATTCTGGGCTTGGGCAAGGAGCTGGTGACCATTCCTTCACATACATGAGATCTCCAAGAAGTTTCAACCCTCTTGGAACATTCATTACAAATCATTATGACAGAACTTGTGGGGGTTTCAAATGATACCTGCAACCACCACAACTTCCCTTGAAGTTAACCTCTGCTGCCAGGACTTTTTTCCCCACTTATGCTGCTAAAGCCTGATTGCCATCAGGGAAAACTTGACTATGGGAGGAGAAGAGAGCACCACAGGGCAGCCTGGACTGCTCTGTGTCTGCACAGCTGAAACCTCAAAGGAAAACTAACCACAAGGGCTGAGAAAATGCCTCACTTGGGTGTTAAGGAGCAGCCTGAACACCACTGTGTGAAGGAAACCTTGAGCTGAACCACCTCATGGTGAGGAACATCACATGAAGACCAGAGGGAGGAGCAGTGAGACCCTTACCCCAGCACATCACCAGCTCAGCCCCACTGAGGGCTGGAGAAAAGCAATCCCAGAGCTGGTTCTGTAGCTCACACAACCCCAATCAAAGTCAGAGATTCACAGACGGGTTTGGGTTGGAAGGGACCTTCAAGATCATCCAGTTCCAACCTCCAAGAGCATCCAGTTCCAACCTCCTGGGCAGGGACACCTCCCTACTAGAACAGGTTGCTCGAGGCCTCATCTGACCTGGCCTTGAACACCTCCAGGGAGGGAGCAGCCACAACCTCCCTGGGCAACCTGTGCCAGTATCTCACCACCCTCACTGGAAAGAACTTCTTCCTAATCTCCAGTCTAAATCTCCCCTCTTCCCTTCAGTCTCTTCACTGAGAGCTACCACAGTTGCCTGTTTAGAAGGTCTCCATCTCTGTCTGCTTGCTTCTGCTTTGGGATAAGCAAGTTCTGAGGTGGACCAATGTGGATCATTTCTGAAATGTAGTGATGACAGAACCACAAAATATCTTTGACTGGATAAGACCTTCAAGATCATCCAGTCCAAGCTCCAAGACAGCATTGCAAGGTCACCATAACATGGACCTGAATTCACACTGATGTAGACAGCACAGTGCTGTCCTCTGGCAGCAGAGTGCAGACAGCTGCTGGTGCAGAAGGAGCCCTTGTGTTGGTGTGAGTACACTGCTGGCACCTCAGGACTCATGGGTCTGCAAGCACGATGGAAGGAAGAGCATTCAACCCTCCCATTTCCCTATAGCTGTTTGGCAGTGCCCCTCAGGTCATAGGCTCATAGCATGGATTAGCCTGGAAGGCACCTTAAAGATCAGAGAGGCACAGCAATCCCTTCATGAGGGAGCTCAGAGATAAGGCTGAGTCTCCCCATCCTCCCCAAACAGGACAACAGGCAACCATTGGAGCACTCACAGACCACACCACATGCCAAGACAGAAAAACACTCCCTGGAGGTGTCCAAAGCCAGGTTGGATGGAGCCTTGGGCAGCTTGGTTTAGTGGGAGGTGTCCCTTGCCCATGGCAGGGGAGTTGGAACTGGATGATCTTTGAGGTCCCTTCCAACCCAACCCATTGCATGGTTGTCTGATGTAACACACGTGCCAGGGTGCTCTGCAGGGCATGAGGCCTGTGATGCCACCTGTGTAAGCCAGCCACAATGTTCAGTGCATCTGTTGGAGGAGCCAGGCTGTTCCACACCATCAGCAGCTCCCTCTGGGTGCTGCTGAGAGAGCTTCCACCTGCAAAGTCTTCAGCCTTGCTCCCTCAGGCACTGAGTGCTCAGGAAGGTGTCAGTTTTACCCTCCCTTCACCTAAACCTCAAGCCCCCAGTTTCTGTGTGAACATAGCATGAAGCCACCTCTTGAATCACAGAATCATCACGTTGTTGAGGCTGGAAGAAACCTTTGAGACCATCAACTGCTCACCTAGAGCTCACAGTCCCACCACTGCTGCTAAGCACACCCCTGAGCACCACATCCACACACCTTTTGCAGACCTCCAGGGATGGTGACTCCACCACCTCCCTGGGCAGCCTGTTCCAGGCCCTCAGAACCCTTTCTGGGATGGCATTTTTCCCAGTATTCAACCTGAGCCTCCCCTGACACAACTCGAGGCCACTGAAACAACACTTCTGACAAGCAGAAAGATTCTCCAAGGCCCCTCCACGAAGGGCCCCCCCCCCCCCAGCAGCCTGCAGCACCTCCTCAGCCACCACGACAAGCTGGAACTCTTTTGTCTTTCCTTATCCTTGCTTCACCTCTGATTTACACGGCTGAGCTCACACTGAACATCTCATCCTCTCACATCTCATCCTGCCAGGCAATGGAAACAGGGACAGCCAGCCCAACACTGCTGTGGTTCTGCTTGGCTGGTGACAAGGGGACACCCCACAGCAGACTCCAGCTTCCCTGCCTGGCTGGTGACAAGGGGACACCCCACAGCAGACTCCAACTTCCCTGCCTGGCTGGTGACAAGGGGACACCCCACAGCAGACTCCAGCTTCCCTGCCTGGCTGGTGACAAGGGGACACCACACAGCAGACTCCAGCTTCCCTGCCTGGCTGGTGACAAGGGGACACCCCACAGCAGACTCCAGCTTCCCTGCCTGGCTGGTGACAAGGGGACACCACACAGCAGACTCCAGCTTCCCTGCCTGGCTGGTGACAAGGGGACACCCCACAGCAGACTCCAGCTTCCCTGCCTGGCTGGTGACAAGGGGACACCACACAGCAGACTCCAGCTTCCCTGCCTGGCTGGTGACAAGGGGACACCCCACAGCAGACTCCAGCTTCCCTGCCTGGCTGGTGACAAGGGGACACCACACAGCAAACTCCAGCTTCCCTGGTTATTGCAGTCTCTGCCAGGCCAACCTCACCACTTCCACAACCTGAGCAAAAGATGCTGCCACGCATGAGAAGTGCTCCCAGTCTTGCCAAGGACCTGCTCCTGCTTTCCTTGAGCTGCTTTAAACTGCTCCTCAGCAGCCTGGGAGCGCTTGGGATACAGGTTTGTGCTCCAAGCCATGTTCTACCTCCTTTACTTTTAAAGTACATTGATGGTATTTACTCTGAGGAGCATCTTGAAGGTGAGAAAATGACTCTCAGGGCAGGCACAGGACCGTGGCCTGGACTTTATTTTACTGAAAGACAGCTGGTGGGGAAGGGTGCAGGGATGGGGAGAATGCAAGGATGGGAAAGGTGTAGGGATGGGAAAGGTGTAGGGATGGGAAAGGGTGCAGGGATGGGGAGAATGCAAGGATGGGAAAGGTGTAGGGATGGGAAAGGGTGCAGGGATGGGAAAGATGCAGGGATGGGAAAGGTGCAGGGATGGGAAAGATGCAGGGATGGGAAAGGTGTAGGGATAGGAAAGGTGCAGGGATGGGGAGAATGCAAGGATGGGAAAGGTGTAGGAATGGCAAAGGGTGCAGGGATGGGAAAGGGTTCAGGAATGGGAAAGGTGCAGGGATGGGAAAGGTGCAGGGATGGGAAAGGTGCAGGGATGGGAAAGGGTTCAGGGATGGGAAAGGTGCAGGGATGGGAAAGGTGCAGGGATGGGAAAGGGTGCAGGGATGGGAAAGGGTTCAGGGATGGGAAAGGTGCAGGGATGGGAAAGGTGCAGGGATGGGAAAGGGTTCAGGGATGGGAAAGGTGCAGGGATGGGAAAGGTGCAGGGATGGGAAAGGGTGCAGGGATGGGAAAGGGTTCAGGGATGGGAAAGGTGCAGGGATGGGAAAGGTGCAGAGATGGGGAAGAGTGCAGAGATGGGGAAGAGTGCAGAGATAGGAAGATTGTAGGGATGGGAAAGGTGTAAGGATAGGAAGGGTGTGGGGCTGAGGAGGATGAAGGGCTGGGAAGGGTGTAGGGCTGGAAAGAGGAGGAAAGGGCGACTTTTAGCAGGAGGTTTCATCTAGATCACGACCAGGACTCCTGCAGTGCCAGGGGAAGCTGAGCTGCTGTATAATTAGCAGCGAGCAGCCCCGAGCCCCAAGCCGAGCGGCTCCTGACACCCTGGCAATCAGCTTTCCCTCTCGGAGCAGCAGCAAAGCCTCAGCCTCCCTCCGCCGAGCAAAGCCTGTCCCCAGCGCCGCCAGCGAGAGCCAGGAAACCAGCCCAGGGCACAGAGCGCAGCTCAGGCGCCCAAGCAGACACAACCCACGGGGCGAGCAGAACAAATGCCTCTGGGAGGATCCTTCAGGCTCCTCTCCTGTCCCTGGGGCTCCCTGGGGCCCACAGTTTGAAGCCCAGCTCCGACCTGTGCCCAAACTCCCCTGGGTTCGGGCAGCAGAGGGGCCCGGCACTGACCACAACTTCTGTATCCTCGCAGCCGGACCTCGAGCATCTCTCAACAGCGGCACCGGCAGCGAAATGCCCCTGACCGCGGCGGTTTAAGCACGAAAACCCCAAACCCCTTCGGTGAGGGGGAAGGAGGCCGCCCCCAGCCCGGCCCCGCCGCCCCCAGCCCGGCCCCGGCCCCGCCGCCCCTCACCTGCCGCAGGATGAAGCTGGTGGAGGTGGTGCTGCCGTCCGAACGCTTCAGCCGGCTTCTCCTGGTCGCCGTGCCCCTCGTCACCTGCCCCGGGGGAGGCCAAAGACATCAAGGTCGCGCCGGAGCCGCCGGAGCCGCCGCGCCCGCCCTGCCCGCCCTCTCTCTCCCCTCCGCCGCCGCCGCCGCCGCCGCGCCCCGGGGCTCACCCACCGCGGCCATGGCGGCCGAGGATCGCGGCTCCCTCTGCCCCGGCCCCGCTCGCTGCTGCGCCCGGAGACAGCGCAGCGCTGCCGAGAGCGAGGGCGGGAGGCAGCCGGAGCGGCAGGGAGGCGCCGGGCGGCCCCGGGGCGGGGCTGGGCCGGGCCGGGCCGCGCCTGGGCCCCTCCCCGGGGAGCGAAGGAGCCGCCTGAGGCGGCGCAGCCTGGCCCCGGCCACCGCGGCCCGAGGGCACTGCGGGGGCGGGCAGCGGCGGCAGGGACAGGCTCTGCCCCTCTGCCCTGTGCTGCTGGGGCCACGGCTGGGGCTCTGCGTGCAGGGCTGGGCGCAGAGAGACAGGGAGCTGCTGGAGAGAGGACAGGGAGCTGCCGGAGAGAGGACAGGGAGCTGCCGGAGAGAGGACAGGGAGCTGCCGGAGAGAGGACAGGGAGCTGCTGGAGAGAGGACAGGGAGCTGCCGGAGAGAGGACAGGGAGCTGCCGGAGAGAGGACAGGGGAGGCTCCGTGAGGAGCAAAGGCTGAGAGCCCTGGGGCTGTGGAGCCTGCAGAAGAGCAGCCCCAGACGGGATCTGAGCAACGCTCAGCAAGAGATAAAGGACTTGTAGGGGAGCAAGAGGCTGAGGCCAGACTCTTGTCAGTGGTGCCCAGGGACAGGCCAAGGAGCAATGGGCACAAACTGTTCTGCCTCTATACTCAGCACTGCTCAGGCCACCCCTTGAGTGCCGTGTCCAGTTCTGGGCTCCTCCATTCGAGAGAGATGTTGCAGTACTGCAGTGCGTCCACAGGAGGGCGACAAAGCTGGTGAGGGGCCTGGAGCACAGCCCTGTGAGGAGAGGCTGAGGGAGCTGGGGGTGTGCAGCCTGCAGCAGAGGAGGCTCAGGGCAGAGCTCATTGCTGCCTGCAGCTACCTGAAGGGAGGCTGTAGCCAGGTGGGGTTGGGCTCTTCTGCCAGGCAAGCAGCAACAGAAGAAGGGGACACAGTCTCAAGCTGTGCCAGGGGAGGTCTAGGCTGGATGTTAGGAGGAAGTTGTTGGCAGAGAGAGTGATTGGCATTGGAATGGGCTGCCCAGGGAGGTGGTGGAGTCACTGTGCCTGGAGGTGTTGAAGCCAAGCCTGGCTGGGGCACTTAGTGCCATGGTCTGATTGACTGGATAGGGCTGGGGGATAGGTTGGACTGGCTGAGCTTGGAGGTCTCTACCAACCTGCTTGATTCTATGATGAAGAGCACTTAAAATTTCCAGGGTATGGAGCAAAGAAGATAAATCAGGAGACCAAGCGACATCTTTAAAGAAGAAATGTGGAGAAGAATTGGAAGCAGGACCTGGATTTCCTGCTTCCCACTCCTGTGCTTGAACTACAAGCACATTACACCTCCCACTGGAATGAATAAGAGGAGAAACGTGTGCATCTTGGAGCTGATCTCACTTCTACACCAGAAGGCTCTGAGCACACACCTTTGGTGAAGGTCCAAAGCACAGCAGAGCCAGCATTTCTTTCTCCTGCTTGCCCCTGCAGGGCTCAGTTCTTGGGTTTCTGTAATGCTTTGGATGAAATGAGGCAGCCTGGTTTCTTTGTCAGAGATGAATGTGGGTCAGGAATGCTGTAGTCTAAATTAGATTATTTTTAAACTCAGTCTAATCAGGAAAATTGGTACTAGGAAGGGTCCTTTGCTTTAAACATTCATCTCAGTGAGTCTCTCTGGTCGACTTTCCCATCCAGAAACCCAACCCCTTGTCTGCTTTCATCAAGGCTTAGTGATGTTCAGGCTGAGATTTGAAATGAGAAAGCACAGCAGCACTTGCTGTGAATTCAGTGCATGCTTTGGCTGGAAGGCTTTGCAAGATTTACATCTGCAGCCTGAAGTCAACCCACTGGGGTCAGCACCTCCAAAGTGCTTTAAGAAGTATTGGCATTTCATCACTTAATGGCTAAATAATGACTCGAGGAGCTCTTCTCAGGTCCATTAGGCTGCTTGCATTAGTTTTATGGTGTCCATTCACAGACCAAGCAGAAGACATCTCTAGAAGCAGAAGGATTCACTCTGATTCAAGGATTCATTCTTAGTTTTGGATGAGTCTCTAGAGAATGTCTTTGTGGAAATCATTTGTTGAAGAGTTTTGGTGAAAACCTCTAAGTCATAAGCAATTGTGGCTCTTATTTGAGAGCATGGAATGACCTTAAAGACTATCTAGTTCCAAAGCCTCACCCTGGGCAGGGACACCTTGCACTAGACCAGGTTGCTGAAGAGCACAGAATGGTTTGGGTTGCAAGTGACCTCCCAGATCAGACACACAGAGTCGTAGAACTGTAGGGGTTGGGAGGGAGCTCTGCATTGAGTCCAACCCCCCTGCCAAAGCAGGTTCACCTAGAGAAGGCCACAGGAACATAGCCAGGGAGGTTTTGAATGCCTTCAGAGATGGAGGCTCCACCACCTCTGAGCAGTCTGCTCCAGTGCTCTGCAACCCTTGAAGAAGCTCCTCTTGATTTTTCTTGTCATCTAGTTCCACCCCCTGCCACAGGCATGGACACCTTCCACTAGGCCAGGCTGTTCAGTACAAGCCAATTTCAAGAGCAGTGCACTTGCTTTCCTTGCCATTTCTGGTGAAGTATATGATCACTTCATGCAGGACTGTGCCCTCCAACTCCAAGAGTTCACACTTAGCACTGCTCTCTTCCTAACCCACTGACACTTCAGGCAACAGGGTGCTGACTCCCAGCTGAAGAGCTCATCAACAGCAGGGAAGCACAGCACAGCTACAAAATGCTCTCTGCTACACTGCTGCTAGGGAACACGATGAGCTAGAGGCAGCCAGGTTGGTGGCAGAGGCTGGAGATGCAAGCCCAGGATGGACTCCTCCATCACGGGTTCCCATAAGGAAGCAAAGTTGAGGGCACAGCAGAACAGGGGGGAGTAGGGAAGGGCATGGCTTTTGCTTTGTCCTTCTGGCAAGGGCTTATGTAGGTGGCACAGAGAAGACACTGGCCCTGTTTGTTAACCAAACTTTGTTTATTCACACAAGGCAATGCACACAGATCGCAGACAGGAGGCCCCGTGGAAACCCCAACACAACAGATCCCTCTTCTTAATACTGCAAACTCCTTAAGATCATTTTCTGTAAGAACTGTGACCCTCCTCTTAAGCTCTTCAACCCCCACACCAAAGGAGAAGCAGAACCTCAGTCTGAGCTCCACATTTCAGCTGTGCCACCCGTCAGTGGCTGGCCAGATGTTCCAGCTCTGGTGAAGGGAGAGGAGCTGTGAAAGCTCAGACGTGCCCACGACCTGCCCCAGCTCCATCCCTTTTCATTTCCACCAGTTCCAAACAGTTTGAAGTGTTCAATTTAACTGCTGAGAGCCAGCCATTGTAGGAACTTATTCATTCATCAGCTAGATCACAGTGTTCAGTGTCAGCAAGAGTAGTGCCTATTATCTCTTAGGAAAAAAAAAGATGCATAGATAAAAATAAGGACAAAAAGGGAAAAAAATAATATCTTCCTATCAGAAAATAACTCCTGGAAGAGATTGCAGCAGCAGCAGCAGCAGCCACGTCCCCCTCAGCTCTCCTCTCTGAGGGACAAGCCTTCAACAGAACGACACCATCCCACGAGTCCATCAACACCTACCAACAAAAACCTGAAGGACAACGAACACACAACAACATTTTGCAGGGTTTGCTGGGTACAGAGGCAATCTGACCCCTTAACATCACCACTTCTGTCCCAAATTCAACAGAGAATGCATCTGGCAAGCCCAAAGCTGCCTGAAAAGACCATGGCTTCTCCAAAGGTGTCAGTGCGCGGCGACGCCGGCCAAACCCAACTGCTGCTTTCAGATGCCACAGGTTGCCAACTTGTGCTAGCAGAAAATTTACCCAGCACTGAGATTTCTCAATGCCCAGGGAAAAAAAAAAAACAGAGAGCTGGCAAGAAAAGTCTTGGTAGGAAGTTGCCCCAATGTCTATGGTAACCAAGGTAAGGTCCCATGAGAAAGCAGAAGTTCTCTACCCTCGGGTTCCTGATATAAAAGGGTTGGTAGAAACCTGGTGTAGAAATTGGAAGTTAGAGAGATCCTTTGGCAGCATGTTCAGTTACAATCAGGCCTTAAAAATAAATATGGTCATCAGGGAGAGAGGTACAGAGAGAGAGAGAGAGGGAAAACAAGAGGCTATCAACACCAAAACCCCTCTAAAGACACCATTTTTAATAATAATTAAATTATTTTACACTATCTACAAGTTGCATATCACAGAACTGGGAAGAGAGGAGAGAGACAGAGAGAGAGAGAAGGGAGACAAATCCTGCTCTTTAGAAAACTTCAGGCTTGGACAGTGTGCAGCTTATGGAGCCATGTAGAAAAATCTGAGACAAATGAGTATATACATTATTTATAGCCAGTAATTAACTGAGCAGAATTAAATCACAGCTCTCTTGCCATCTCGACTGGAGGTGCTCACCAGTCAAGCTGGATCAATCCAAATATCTGCTTTCATCTCAATGAAGGATCAATATTGACGAGAGCAAGGTTTAGTCTGACTACACACCCACCTGGAACAAAGTCAAACATCTCCCAGCAAGAGTAATTTGGAACAGCAGCAGCAAAATGATTTTGTTTTCCTTCCTTAAGAAGGAGTTCTCCAAATACCTCAGTATTGCAACGTGTGCGCTAAACTGCTTCTGGGGGGAGAAAGGGTGAAGAGAAATGAAAGGCCAAAATGCAAGACAAAAGCTTCCCCTCTGATTGCACAAATGGAAATCAAAGCTGTGGTTTAAAAGAGCAGATGGAAAGGTGCCTCGTTGCACAAGCAAATCAATAAGGTCACGACACTTAAGAGTTAAACACCGAGTGAAAGGAACGGAGGGAGGGCTGAAGGTTAATAGTCAGCAGCCTACACTTGGTAGGAAATTTAGACACCCCTCCCCCTGCAACCAAACTTTAGACATCTGGGAGTTACATGCATTGAGCCAAGATGTGTGAAATCAGTCGTTTGCCTTCATTGTTTTCCCAACTCAGAGTTGTTTAAAAGCAGTATAAACACGACTGTGGAGTGAGCAGACAAACAGTGACTTGTCCCAGAGGCTGAAACGACGACAAAAGGAATTCCCACGTTCCTGAAAGATAATTCCACTCCTCTTGTACAAACCCCACCTCATAAAAAAGTGCATCAGGGAAGAAATTCTTGGATTTCTTTTCGTGGCCACCACAAAAATCTTCCACAGCTCCAAGGCCTTCAGCGTGCAACTGCTCCTTGAATCAAACGAGGAGCCCAAACCCAGTCCAGTCTCACCACAGTGCGCCCCACAACGCACCTCTGTGTTAAATACAGCTTGGCCAATGGTTTCAGTTGCTCTGAGTGCAACTGGGGTACCTTGAGAGGTGGAAATGGTGGCAGAGAAAGGAAATCCAAGAGAGGCAAAAACCCTCTGGTCCCATAAAGATTCTTGTTCCACTTAGCTCCCCGCTTTGAAAGGGAACAAAGTGGATGCTCACAGTCTTAAGAAGCTTCAAACGTTCTTGAGCTCCCTTCCTTTTACCACAAGGAACTACAATACTCCTTGACTTCTAAACACATCCAAAAAAGAGAAGAGATTCTGTACATGCCCCTGGCTTAGCACCTTGTATCCATCCACAGAGTTCCCACACAGTCAGCTGGGAGCATCCATGCCTGCTCTTGCACAGGAGACTTGTGCTTGCAGGAGCACCTCTGCCGAAAGCGAGCTCTAGCAAACCCCCACCTGCTTTCCTCAAGAGAAGCAACATCAGACGTTCTCTGTGGCTTCCAAAAGAATAAATCTAGCAGGCAGCACTGAAGAAACCTCCTTTCTCCTACTGCTGTAGGAACGTGGTCCTCACTGTCACAACATCAAACCATTTTCTCCTCCAGCTGTCGCCTGCTGAACTCCCGACGCTGTTCCCAGCGCGCAGCACAGACAGAAGGTGATCTCTACATCAGCAGGGGTTCCCTCAAGCCCCTTGAAGGATTAGAGCAAGATACCAACACTTAATGAGAGCAACACATAATGATGATTAAGCATCCTCAAGTTTCCAGAAATACATTTAAAAAGGAAAAAAAAAATATATATATATTTTTGGACCATCTTTTTGAAGTGAAGATTCACAAGTGGTGGGTTCTGGAAAGCACTGAGAAGAGAAACCTAAGGGCCCAGAGTAAAACTGGAATGATTTTCAACCATCAGCTAAATGTAGTTCAAGGTATTAAGCAAATGCTCAACAATCAGATCTGCTGTGTTATCTGAAACCCTGCTGGGTTATTTCAAAGAGGGGGGGAATGGGGGTTTGCTATCTGTGACAGGTATTGATCCAAATCGTTAGGTCAGGCAATCTTTATTCGTTAAGTGGGAGCCAGGAGCTGCTTTGCTTTTAGAGGAGAGGTTGCTGGTGGTAATTAGTTTGTTGCTGTAGCACGGAATGAGCAGGAACTGCCAAGGGATAAGCTGGTCCTTGAGGCAAGCTGGGTGTGTTGCTCTGGTAGGCTGAGAGATCCACGGCCATTCCCATCTGCGGCGGGGCGTAGGCAGCGCTGCCGGCGGCGGCGGAGGGGACAGCGGGGCTGGGGCTGCCGTAGGGCTGGTTCAGCACAGCGTCCGGCCCGGGGCTGCAACGACACAGTGCACAGCTCCTTCTTACCTCCTCCTGCCACGGCTCTGTGCCTCAGACAGCAGCTCTGCAGGGAAGGACTCTGCTCAGGCCAAAGAATACTGCTGCCAAGGGCGATGAGGGGCTGGAGTGTGTCTAGAGAAGGGCAATGAAGCTGGGGAAGGGTCTGGAGAACAGGGCTGGTGAGGAGCAGCTGAGGGAACTGGGAGTGTTCTGCCTGGAAAGAAGGAAGCTGAGGGAAGACCTCATTGTTCTCTACAACTACCTGAAAGGAGGTTGGCGCCAGGTGGGGGTTGGTATCTCCCGAGGATACTCACTCGAGTATCTCCCGAGTGATAGGACAAGAGGAAATGGCCTCAAGTTTCACCAGAAGAGAATGAAGTTGGACATGAAGAATAATTTCTTCCCCAGGAGGACTGTCAAGGCCTGGACAAGGCTGCCCAGGCAGTGAAGTCACCATCCTTGGAGGGGGGTTTCGAAGCCAGTATAGATGTGGTGCTGAGGGACATGGTTTAGCACCAGACTTGGTGGAGTTAGATAATGTATAATGCCATTGGATTGGGCTGCCCAGGGAGGTGGTGGAGTCGCCATCCCTGGAGGTGTTGAAGCAAAGCCTGGATGAGGCACTCAGTGCCATGGTCTAGCTGACTGGACAGGGCTGGGTGCTAGGTTGGGCTGGATGAACTTGGAGGTCCCTTCCAACCTGCCTGATTCTATGATTCAATGAATGGTGTGAGTCAAGGATCTTAAAGGCCTCCTCCAACCAGAACACCACCATGATTTTGTTCTGACTCTGAAAGTGATCTGTGCATTTTCAAAGCATAGTTTGGGTTGGAAGAGACCTTCAAAGCTCAACCAGTCCACCCCCTGCAGTCAGCAGAGACAGCTGCAACTAAGAGCAGGTTGCTCAGAGCCTCAACCAACCTGACCTGGAATGATACCTCTCTGGGCAACCTGGGCCAGAGTCTCCCCACACTCATCAATGATCTGACAGTCCTACACATAGGTGCAACATCCCCACACAGTCCCCAGACAGAGCAGTGAAGCTCCTATCAGAAATGAGGTGATTTAACCCTTTGCTGAAGCAATACCTTAAATAGGCAGCTTGAGCTGGCTGAGCTGCTCCAGAGGGATTGATGCTTTGTGGCAGAGATCTCAGCTGTCCCATCTGATCAGGTCCTAGGCTGTAATTTGGTGAGATGGTGACTTGGTGAACACCCTGGATCATGTAGTTTCCACTGGGCGGCTGTACAGGATATGACTGTAAATAAACAAAACCCAAACGTTTTTGACCTTTACTTTCCAGTTAAGCAGCAGAAGATGTGGCACAGATCACCACCAGAAAGAATGGACACCACTGCATCTTTGCAACAAGGTTCTAAAACCAATCCATGTCACTTCTCAAAACATGCTTGGAACAGACATCCTTTATTTCATCAGCTTTTATTTCCTCACCCTTTCCCAGACATGCTCTGGTCAGGGTTTAGTACCTGAAAGAAAAACCTTCTGTACCAGGCAGAAGACCCTTTGCCTCTGCCAGGAAGCTTATTTCTTTCTCTCTTTAATTTGCCTTGCCTTTAAAATGTTCAGTCCTGGCCTATTTTGAATGCAGAGAGTCGAGTAGGAAGAGAGGCACCATATGAGGTTTGTTATTTAACGTGTTTTGGAGATTCAAACAGAAGATTATTCCAAGACTGCAACACAAAAGGAAAGCAAAACCTTCAGTTTCTGCATTTCTTTTTCGCTTTAAGATGCAAGTCTTTGCTTAAAATGCAGTTGGAGCAGGTGGTGTAACATGCTTCATCTACACAAGTCTGGTTTTAGACTTTGGCTAGGACGTGGCCACTGAAGGAACAGATATTTTTGTACCAAGAAACGACTCTCAGCTCAGCATGCTTAGCAGCTATCTTCTGTTTTCCACCACTGGATTCAGTCCTCTTGGAAGAAACAGTAAACTTCAGTTGCCTTTTGGCTGAAATTACTTTGTAACCTCCAAACATAATGAATTTTCCATCCTTACCAGGAGCAGGGGACAGGGAATTACATTTAACTGACATATTTTCAGATCTAGAGTTGCTATGGCAACTATTCTTTTCTCACTGAACAATTAACATTAAATCCACTTAAAGCAAAAGCACCCATTCTATGCTTCCTTCAGAAAGGACCTTTACCAAAAAACATCTTTCATTTTTTGATTTCCTAAGACATCAAATATGGCATAATAGAGACACTTGAAAATAGCTCTGAGCAGCTACACCCTCCAATATAACATCTTCATTTCTAGAGAGGGGAAATCAGAGATTTATACAATGGGTTGGAAGAGATCTTAAGTATCATCTAGTTCCAATCCCCCTGCTATGGGCAGAGACATCTTCCACTGGATCAGGTTGCTCAAGGTCTCATCCAACCTGGCCTTGAATACCTCTAGGGAGGCGTTCAAACTCCCTGGGCAATGTGTTCCAGTATCTCACCACCCTCACTGTACAGAATTTCTGCCTACTAGAAGAAAAAGAAAAGAGCTAAAAGCAGAGCAATGTTGCTGTATTAAGAAGTTCACTGGGCTGATGATTAAAGCACTGATATTAAAAGTTCACTCTTATCCCTGCTATTAGATAAGAAGGTTAGGTTTGACTTGAAGGCTGAGGACATGACTCACAGCAAGAATATCCCACCAAGCTGCCTGAAACACAGAGTTCTGACTGTAAAAAAAATCATCATGGAAAGGCATCTTTTAGTCTTTTCAAGGCAGTATCTTTAAGCAGAGCAAAACCAACAACCAAACCTTCATGCTGAAGCAAGTGACCTAAGCAGAGCAAAACCAAAACTAAACCTTCATGTTGAAGCAGGTGACCTAAGCAGAGCAAAACAAAAATTAAACCTTCATGTTGAAGGTTAGCTAAGCAGAGCAAAAGCAACAACCAAACCTTCACGTTGAAGCAGGTTACCTAAGCAGAGCAAAAGCAACAACCAAACCTTCATGTTGAAGCAGGTTACCTAAGCAGAGCAAAAGCAACAACCAAACCTTCATGTTGAAGCAGGTTACCTAAGCAGAGCAAAAGCAACAACCAAACCTTCACGTTGAAGCAGGTTACCTAAGCAGAGCAAAAGCAACAACCAAACCTTCATGTTGAAGCAGGAGACCTAAGCAGAGCAAAACCAACAACCAAACCTTCAAGTTGAAGCAGGAGACCTAAGCAGAGCAAAACCAACAACCAAACCTTCATGTTGAAGCAGGTTACCTAAGCAGAGCAAAAGCAACAACCAAACCTTCAAGTTGAAGCAGGAGACCTAAGCAGAGCAAAACCAACAACCAAACCTTCATGTTGAAGCAGGAGATCTAAGCAGAGCAAAACCAACAACCAAACCTTCATGTTGAAGCAGGTTACCTAAGCAGAGCAAAAGCAACAACCAAACCTTCAAGTTGAAGCAGGAGACCTAAGCAGAGCAAAACCAACAACCAAACCTTCATGTTGAAGCAGGAGATCTAAGCAGAGCAAAACCAACAACCAAACCTTCAAGTTGAAGCAGGAGATCTAAGCAGAGCAAAACCAAAACTAAACTTTCATGTTGAAGCAGGTTACCTAAGCAGAGCAAAAGCAACAACCAAACCTTCATGTTGAAGCAGGAGACCTAAGCAGAGCAAAACCAACAACCAAACCTTCAAGTTGAAGCAGGAGATCTAAGCAGAGCAAAACCAACAACCAAACCTTCAAGTTGAAGCAGGAGATCTAAGCAGAGCAAAACCAAAACTAAACTTTCACGTTGAAGCAGGTTACCTAAGCAGAGCAAAAGCAACAACCAAACCTTCATGTTGAAGCAGGAGACCTAAGCAGAGCAAAACCAAACTAAACCTTCATGTTGAAGCAGGTAACCTAAGCAGAGCAAACCCAACAACCAAACCTTCAGGTTGAAGCAATCAGCTGCAAGTTGCAGCAGGTAAATGCTGTTTTCTTCTAAAGGCTATGGAAAGCCAACAGGCAATGTCAGACTGTTTGTAGGCTAAGCAGCTTCCCTTTTTCTGCTGTCATCTTTTGGAAATAGAAGAATCTATATCAGGCAAGTCTCTGTTTCCAGAAAAGGGATACTGACCTGCACTGAGACACCAGAAGATGTGGGTGGGTATTGTGCAGGATGGTGGAGTTTGGAGTAGGCTGAATACATTGGGGTTTCATTCATCAGCTTGTTATAGAGCTCCAGGGCTTCCAGAACCTTCACGTTCAATTCAGATAGTTCTGAGTGTTTTCTGTTGCAAAACAGAGGCAAACACTGAGATTCACAGAATCAGAGAATGGGCTGGGGTGGAAGGCACCTGCAAGATCATCCAGCTTCAACCCTCCTGCCACGGGCAAGGACAGCTTCCACTAGCCCAGCTTGTTCAAGGCCTCATCCAGCCTGGCCTTGAAGGGGAGGGGAGATGTTTCCCTAACATCTTAGATGGTAAAAAAAGAGGGGTTCGTGAGACTGCTCTGAATATGTTAGAGAAACATCATTAACAATGTAGCTGCCTGAATGCTTAACACCTTTGTAGAGTGCAGCTGCCATTCTCCCCCTCCCACATCACTCTCCTTAGATCACTATCCTCCTCAGACCTCTCAGAGGTCTTTAAATGCCTTGGGCCACTCCCCTTCTCACACCACTTGGACCACTCTCCACCCTCCTTCTCCCAACACTGCCCTCCTCATACTCCTTGGACTACTCTCCAACCTCCTTCTCCCAACACTGCCCTTCTCATACTCCTTGGACCACTCTCCAACCTCCTTCTCCCAACACTGCCCTCATACTCCTTGGACCACTCTCCAACCTCCTTCTCCCAACACTGCCCTCCTTATAATCCTTGGACCACTCTGCAACCTCCTTCTCCCAACACTGCCCTCCTTATAATCCTTGGACCACTCTGCAACCTCCTTCTCCCAACACTGCCCTCCTCATACCCTTTGGACCACTCTGCAATCTCCTTCTCCCAACTCTCCCCTCCTCATACCCCTTGGACCACTCTCCTCCTCAGACCTCGTGGACCAGGACAAGAAGCAATGGGTCTAAGCTGCAGCACAGGAGGTTCCACCTCAACACAAGGGGGAACTTCTTACTGGAAGGGTCACAGAGCACTGGAGCAGGCTCCCCAGTGAGGTTGTGGAGTCTCCTTCCCTGGAGCCTTTCAAGGCCTGTCTGGATGTGTTCCTCTGTGATCTGTGCTAGATTGTATGGTCCTGCTCTGGCAGGGAGGTTGGACTTGATGATCTCCTTGGGTCTCTTCCATCCTCTAATATCCTGTGATCCTATCCTGTGACCACTCTGCTCCTCCTTCACCTCCCTCCAACATACTTCCCACTCTCCTCCTCCCACCACTGAGACTAGAAGCAGAGTCCAAATGGTCACCAATCCCCTTTCCCTAGCTGCAACAAGACAAACACCTCCACAGGTGCTTGTCACCTTTCCTTTTCACCCTTAGATACCCCCACGAGTCTGAGGAGAAGACAATGCTGACCAGATTTTCCTGTCAGGGAGGACACTCAGCAGCAGACTGAAAGTATTAAGTTCTAGACAAGACTGCAGCCAAAAAAAGTGCTAAAATAAAATGCACCCAGTAATTTAGACAGCAAATTTGGGAGAGGAGAAATCAGATCTGGGAATTCTGTGCCTATATGTTGAAAAAATAAAGGTGGAATAATCAGAATTCCTTTCTTGGATGATTTTCCATCTTGGGAGATGAAAGAATCAAAAAGAAAATAAAGGAAGAGAGACTGACAGAAGTGCAAAGAGTTTAAGTAACACAGAAGCTAGGTTGTGGCTCACCTATCTATCTCTTCTAGTTTTTCATCTATCATTGGACCCATCTGCTGACACATATCTGTGGAGATAACAGCACGGAGGTGGTTAGTGCCCTGCAGAGTTCAGAGGTCAAATGAAGAAGTACTTTATCCAAATGCACTAGAATGACACAGAACTGGAGAGTGCACCTAGTTATCATCACAGAATGCCAGCCTGGAAGGCACCCCAAGGAGCAGCTGGTCCAACCTCTCTAGGCAATAATCTAGTTGAGATGAGGCAGCCCTCAGCACAAAAGCTTCTCACCTGCTCATCACTGTTTTCTGAGGGTCAGCCACTCTTTGCTGTTAAAAAAAACCCAACTGAGCCTCCTCACCAGTCCTTAGTCAAATCTTGGTAGCTGAGAGGAACTGGACAAAGTCCCTGCCAGTGCCACCACTGTCATTTATTGAATGGATGCTTCACTTCTGATCCACCACAAGACTGTTCCTTCCAAGGAAGAGCTGTGCTTGCTGCCCCAAAGTGCTCCCTAGACTCTGCAAAATGACAGTGAGCAGAGCAGGCTGCCCAGAGAGGTTGTGGAGTTCCTTCACCAGAGACCTTCAAAACCCACCTGGATGCATTCCTGTGACCTATCCTAGGTGGTTCTGTTCTAGCAAGTGTTGGACTTGATGATCTTTGGAGGTCCCTTCCAACCCCTAACATTCTGTGACCATCCGACCAGCCTAGGAGTAGTCTCAGCCACCTAATGTCCCTCTGCAGTGCTGCTGTTGCTGCAAATTCTTTGCTCTGTCCAGATAGGGAGAAAGGAAATGGCTTCAGGTTGTACCAAGGGAGGTCCAGATTGGACATGAGGAGCAATCTTCTCCCCAAAAGAGATGTCAAGCCTTAGATCAGGCTGCCCAGTTCCTGTGTGTCCCATTCCTTCAGCCCCAACAGACAGGAGAAATACTTTGGTTATTCTCCTTCATCATCCACCCTCCCAGACAGAATTCTGCTGATGAAACAGGGCCCATGTGGAGAACTTTGCATTGGTTTGCCTTGTGCAAGATCTACAACATTCATCTCCTTCTGGAATATCCACTCTAGACTGACTGGGAGTCCACCTACCTCTGCTCTAGCACCTTCAGTTTTCCCACCTTAGGAGGACTCCTATTTAGATGTTATCATTATTACACACCTTCAACTCCTTGGCTCTTCCTCTCCCCTCCTAGCCAGCAGCATCAGGGAGGAATTTTGACCCTAAATTGCTTCTTTCAAGCAGAGTTTTCTAGGTGGCAGGATCTTGCAAAGATCAGCTGGGAGTTATGCAAATTACTCTGCTGAACATCAGAGTTGGCTTGGCAACTATTAGAAGAATTGGAGAGCTCTACACAGAGCTCCATGGCTCCCACTGTGAAATTCCACAGCATGCTATTAGCACAGAGCATGCTTCCCTAAGCTTAAAATAACCACAAAAGAATCACCAGCTCCATCCACACAAGGGAACTGTGAGAAGAAACACACACTCCTCCCCACCCCCCAGAAAAAAATTGAGCTGAAAGTACCTTCTGAGTCTAGAAGATCTGGAGAATCAAGCTTTAAATCTGTAGGATCTATACTCTGAAGTACCTGCAGTGTTTTATCCATCTTCTCCTGAAAGGTGAAGAGAGGATTAGGAGCAGGGATTGCTGAAGCAATTTTAATTCTCTAATGAAAACTTCTTATCTGCTAACATTCAGGACCAAAAGGATGCAGTTGTTTAGTTGGAAGGTGACTGCATACCTCGTCTATATAGACTGGCTCAGGTTCTGCTTTCTTAACATCTTCTGCTGCATCTTCAGGAACAGAATTTTTCTCCACAGCTGCTGAAAGAACAAACATTAGTTTCTTTTCTGCAGCTGACTTGCTCTGCTAACTTCAAACACACATTCTTCTCCTTGCCTGCCATCAGATCTTTCAAGGGGAGAGACACTGAATAAAGGCTTCAAGCAGTGAGGCACCTAGCTGCTGCAGGAGGGATGATGGCTTTGCCTACAAACTGCTCTGACAAGCTGCCTCCTTTAGGCTGTTAGCCTGATAATGAACCTAGGCCCAGCAAGGGAAAGGCTCTAGAGTCAGGCTAGCATCTCCAAACACTTCCAACACATCTACAGTTGCTTCCAGCCAAGTTCAAAGTGTTCAGATTTATTTCAGTATTGGGAGGATGAACAAAGCTCACAAAGTGACTCTTGTAAACCACTGACACGGGTAGGAAGGTGGTGATGCTGGAGCAGGTCTGGTGGCTGAAGAGACATTTGACAATGACAACTCACTGGAATCGTATCTAAGAGGTTACTGACAAAGAATGATGTAAATTGAATGGAACTTTTGTCAAGGAGGACAACTTAGAAGAGAATCAGGAGACAAAAAACATTCAAGTGAGCTCCAGCAGCTCACCTGTTTGAAACAAGGGCAGGAAACTGAGAAGAGAATCAGGAGACAGAAAACATTCAAGTGAGCTCCAGCAGCTCACCTGTTTGAAACAAGGGCAGGAAACTGAGAAGAGAATCAGGAGACAGAAAACATTCAAGTGAGCTCCAGCAGCTCACCTGTTTGAAACAAGGGCAGGAAACTGAGAAGAGAATCAGGAGACAGAAAACATTCAAGTGAGCTCCAGCAGCTCACTTGTTTGAAACAAGGGCAGGAAACTGAGAAGAGAATCAGGAGACAGAAAACATTCAAGTGAGCTCCAGCAGCTTACCTGTTTGAAACAAGGGCAGGAAACTGAGAAGAGAATCAGGAGACAGAAAACATTCAAGTGAGCTCCAGCAGCTCACCTGTTTGAAACAAGGGCAGGATTTGTCTCTCGGTTCTTTCCTTGGGCCAGTTTGAGGACATCCATCATTGTGCTGATGGGCCAATTAATAGCTCCACCATAAAGTCACCTCACTAAAATAATCTGGCAGATTTTAGCAGCTAACTCACCTGCTTCAGGCTCCACTGTCAAGTCAGAAGTCACAAAGTTAGACGGGAACAGTCCCACTCCTCTGTGATTTTCACCTTTCCACCAATTGGCGTCACTGTGGAAATAAAACTGTGTCACAAACCCTGAGCAGCAGCAGTGTCACAAACAGGTTTGGAGCCCTCCACAGAATCACAGCACAGTGGGATTGGAAGGGACCTCTGGAGATCATCCACTCCTAACCCCCTGATGCACCAGGGACACCCACAGCAGCTTGCCCAGCAGCACAATGCCCAGCTGGGCTTGGAACCTCTTCATGGAAGGAGACTCCACAACCTCTCTGGGCAGCCTGCTCCAGGCCTCCAGCACCCTCACAACAAACAACTTTCTCCACCTCTTCAGACAGAACCTCCTGGATTCCAGTTTCTGCCTGTTGCCCTTTGTCCTGTTGCTGAGCACCACTGACAAGAGTCTGGCCACAGCCTCTTGCCCCCCACAGCTCCTTTAGCTCTTGCTGAGCATTGCTCAGATCCCCTCTGGGGCTGCTCTTCTGCAGGCTCCACAGCCCCAGGGCTCTCAGCCTTTGCTCCTCACAGAGATGCTCCAGGCTCCTCAGCAGCTTTGCAGCTTCCACTGGACTCTCTCCAATAGTTGCCTGTATCTCTTGAACCAGGGAGCCCAGAACTGGACACAATACTCCAGATGTTGCCTCACCAGAGCAGAGGGGGAAGAGATCTCCCTCCATCTGCTGGCCACACTCTTCTAAATGCACCTTGAGCAGCTCATTGATCTTCTTGGCCACCAGGGCACATTGCTGTCTCCTGAAGAACTTGCCCACCAGCACTCCCAGATCCTTCTCTATGTCACCGCTTCCCAGAAGGTCATTCCCTCACCTCTTCTGGTCCAGGGAGCTGATCCTCCCCAGGGGCAGGACTCTCCTCTTGCCCTCACTGAACTTCATGAGGATCCCTCCACTCATCTCTCCAACCCTTATTATTTCTGGTCCTTTGACAGAACACCTGTGATATCTAACACATTTTTTCCCTGCATATCTGATAACAAAGGCAAGAAGAACATCTGTAGAGATGAGCAGCCCAGCAGCAATGCCAAAACCAGGAGGTGGAGATGTGAGGAGAAGGGGAGGGACTGGTGGGGAAGTAAAACTCCTTCAGCAGCAACCACTCAATATGTAACACAACTTCAGTTTTCAGGTTGATTAGGTGAGAGCTCATCACAGCTTCATCTACAAGTTTACACAAGCAGGGACTAGCAGTAGGGACAGAATTGATCTGTCACAGCCTATTAAATCAGAACATTAGCAGGGAAGCTGTTCTGCTTCATAGCCATCATTGAGTGCAAACAACAATAATTACTTTAAGTGTTCTTAATTCAGTTTGATTCTTAGCCTGATAGCCACAAGTTCTGGGGCTAGATGGGACTTAGCTCTGTGGCCTGGAATCTATTTGCTTATCACATACATTATAAGCAACTTAACATCTTTAAAAGCACAACCAGATTGGAACTGCAGCACAGAATGAAATACCCAGCCTCATCCTATGAGGACAGACTGAAAGAGTTGGGGCTGTGCAGGCTGGAGAAGAGGAGGCTTCCAGGTGACCTTCTTGTGGCCTTCCAGGATCTGAAGGGGGCCTACAAAAATGCTGGGGAGGGACTTTTTAGAATCTCAGGGAGTGACAGAGCTAGGGGGAATGGAGCAAAGCTGGAGGTGGGGAGGTTCAGGCTGGAGGTGAGGAGGAAGTCGTTGAGCATGAGAGTGGTGAGAGCCTGGAACGGGTTGCCCAGGGAGGTGGTTGAGGCCCCATGGCTGGAGGTGTTTCAGGCCAGGTTGGATGAGGCTGTGGGCAGCCTGCTCTAGGGTAGGGTGTTACTGGGCATGGCAGTGGGGGTTGGAACTGGCTGATCCTTGTGGTCCCTTCCAACCCTGCCTGATTCTATGATCCAGCACACCACCAACGGTTTCAGGTAGAAGAGTTGGGGTATGGAAAGAGTAGCACAAGATAAAAAGATCTGAGGGAAGTGAGTGACAGCTGTGGGGGGAAGAAGAGAGCTTCAGGGCACAAACATGACAGTCTAAGACAGCAAGAGTTGTAAATGAAGAGTTATGCCATACCTGTCATCCAAAACAAAGATGATCTCTCCACTTTTGAAGGTGAGCTCATTGTCCTCGACAGCTTCAAAGTCATAGAGGGCTCGGACCTTCCTGGAGCTCTGGCTGTTCTGCTGAGCTTCTGCAGATGGGTACAAGGATTTGGTTTCCATTTGTTGCTGTTTCTGCTCTTGCAATGACAACTCGATAGCTGCAGGCAGGGGAGGTTAAAAAAAAAGGAGAGGAAGTTTGTAGCTGTTAACCCTGAATAGGGAGGCAGTTTGCTTGCCTCTGGATGTCAGCTGTCCTTCAGTAAAGCCTCTGGCACTCTTTCCCACAGCATCCTCCTGGAGAAACTGGCTGCTCCTGGCCAATGGCTGCACCCAAGGAGTGGTGGGGAATGGAGTTAAGACCAGTTGGTGGCTGGTCACCAGTGGTGTTCCCCAGGGCTCAGTGCTGAGGCCAGTCCCCTTTAATGCCTTTATCAGTGATCCGAGAGGACCAAATGCACCCACAGCGAGTTTGCAGATGACACCAAACTGGGAGGCAGTGTTGATCTGCTGGAGATGAGAATGCTCTGCAGAGGGACCTGGCCAGGCTGGATCCATGGGCTGAGCACAGCCCTGGAGCAGGCTGCCCACAGAGTTTGCAGATGACACCAAACTGGGAGGCAGTGTTGATCTGCTGGAGATGAGAATGCTCTGCAGAGGGACCTGGCCAGGCTGGATCCATGGGCTGAGCACAGCCCTGGAGCAGGCTGCCCACAGAGTTTGCAGATGACACCAAACTGGCAGGCAGTGTTGATCTGCTGGAGATGAGAATGCTCTGCAGAGGGACCTGGCCAGGCTGGATCCATGGGCTGAGCACAGCCCTGGAGCAGGCTGCCCACAGAGTTTGCAGATGACACCAAACTGGGAGGCAGAGTTGATCTGCTGGAGGGTAGAATGCTCTGCAGAGGGACCTGGCCAGGCTGGATCCATGGGCTGAGCACAGCCCTGGAGCAGGCTGCCCACAGAGTTTGCAGATGACACCAAACTGGGAGGCAGTGTTGATCTGCTGGAGATGAGAATGCTCTGCAGAGGGACCTGGCCAGGCTGGATCCATGGGCTGAGCACAGCCCTGGAGCAGGCTGCCCACAGAGTTTGCAGATGACACCAAACTGGGAGGCAGTGTTGATCTGCTGGAGATGAGAATGCTCTGCAGAGGGACCTGGCCAGGCTGGATCCATGGGCTGAGCACAGCCCTGGAGCAGGCTGCCCACAGAGTTTGCAGATGACACCAAACTGGGAGGCAGAGTTGATCTGCTGGAGGGTAGAATGCTCTGCAGAGGGACCTGGCCAGGCTGGATCCATGGGCTGAGCACAGCCCTGGAGCAGGCTGCCCACAGAGTTTGCAGATGACTCCAAACTGGGAGGCAGTGTTGATCTGCTGGAGATGAGAATGCTCTGCAGAGGGACCTGGCCAGGCTGGATCCATGGGCTGAGCACAGCCCTGGAGCAGGCTGCCCACAGAGATTGTGGAGCCTCCTTCTCTGGAGAGCTTCCAATCCCAATTGGGCATTGTGATATTGGGCAAGCTGCTGTGGGTAGCCCTGCTTTAGCAGGAGGGTTGGGCTGCATCATCTCCAGAGGTCCCCTCCATCCCCCACCATGCTGGAGATTCTCAGCACAAGCCTAAGCCAAGGCTGTGACTGAGAATTTACCTTTAGCTATATCTTCATCTTCTTTGTTCTTACTCAAGACCGCACCATTCTTAGCAGCATTTGAGGCAGCCTGCAAACGTGGTAGGAACAGAACAAACTGAGGTTACAAACAAAACCTCAGAGCTCTGTAATCAGAGACTTAGCAAAATAAAATGAACAGAATTGGTAAGCATCTGGCTTCTGGCTCACTGCAGCATTTCAGTACTGAATCAAGATGACCTCCTAGGAGAAAATAAAAACCACCCTTAAAGGTTCTTTAGAAGCTCAGCAAGGTTTTAGTTTGGTTTGTATACAGCAAGGACCAAATTAAAGTCACCAGATTAAGTTTAAATGACTAACCTCCTGGTAAGTAATTATTTCAGTGGTGTTCATTAACACTGAAATGACTGCACTTCCACCTTTGCCCTCTGCTCCTCCCTTCCAAAGTCATGAAAAGGTCTTTGGAGACCTACATCTGTGAAAACCCAGGGCACTGAACAGCAGCTGGGCTTGATGAAAAGGGAGACCTGTCACTGGAGCAGAACTGAAAGTCACTTCTGTCTCTGCTGGAGCAATGTGCTCTGGTGGCCAAGAAGGCCAGTGCCATTCTGGGGTGTAACAGAAGGGCAGTGTGCTCTGGTGGCCAAGGCCAGTGCCATTCTGGGGTGTAACAGAAGGGCAGTGTGCTCTGGTGGCCAAGGCCAGTGCCATTCTGGAGTGTAACAGAAGGGCAGTGTGTTCTGGTGGCCAAGGCCAGTGCCATTCTGGGGTGTAACAGAAGGGCAGTGTGCTCTGGTGGCCAGGAAGGCCAGTGCCATTCTGGGGTGTAACAGAAGGGCAGTGTGCTCTGGTGGCCAGGAAGGCCAGTGCCATTCTGGGGTGTAACAGAAGGGCAGTGTGCTCTGGTGGCCAAGGCCAGTGCCATTCTGGGGTGTAACAGAAGGGCAGTGAGCTCTGGTGGCCAGGAAGGCCAGTGCCATTCTGGGGTGTAACAGAAGGGCAGTGTGCTCTGGTGGCCAAGGCCAGTGCCATTCTGGGGTGTAACAGAAGGGCAGTGTGCTCTGGTGGCCAAGGCCAGTGCCATTCTGGGGTGTAACAGAAGGGCAGTGTGCTCTGGTGGCCAAGGCCAGTGCCATTCTGGGATGTAACAGAAGGGCAGTGTGCTCTGGTGGCCAAGGCCAGTGCCATTCTGGGGTGTAACAGAAGGGCTGTGGTTAGTAGGTCAAGAGGGATTCTCTTTCCCCTCTACTCTGCCCTGGTGTGGCTGCATCTGGAGTACTGTGTCCAGGTCTGGGCCCCTCAGTTCAAGAAGGACCTCAGGGAACTGCTTGAAGTACTCCAGTGCAGATCCATGAAAATGATTCAGGGAGTGGAACATCCTCCTTACAAGGAGAGACTAGAGAGCTGGACAAGGAGAGACTAGAGAGCTGGACAAGGAGAGACTAGAGAGCTGGACAAGGAGAGACTAGAGAGCTGGGGCTGTGCTACTTGGAGAGGACGAGACTGAGGTGAGACCTCGTTCATGTTGATAAAGATGTGCAGGTGAGTGGCAGGAGGCTGGAGCCAGGCTCTGCTGGGTGATGCCCAGTGACAGGACAGGGGGCAGTGGTTGGAATTTGAGGCATAGGAAGTTCCAAGGAAACAGGAGAAGGAACTTTTTCCCTGTGAGGGTGACAGAACCCTGGAATAGGCTGCCCAAAGGGGTTGTGGAGTCTCCCTCTCTGGAGATATTCAAGAGCTGCCTGGATGTGTTCCTGTGTGATTTGGTATAGGTGACTCTGCTCTGGCAGGGGGTTGGACTCAATGATCTTTCAAGGTCACTTCTATCCCCTAACATTCTGTGATGATGAGGGGGAAGAGCAAACATAGATCAAACTGGGAGCTGCTGACTTAAACAACAAGTCCACACAACAGTAGAGCGACATCATTCCAACAAGAAAGTCTTCCTGCAGATACCAGGAAGGAAGTTTCAGACACTGCTGTGCCTGGGACTTACCAATGGTCCTACAAAACTGTTCTGTCCAAGTGCACCCAATTGTAGAATCATGGAATAGTCAGAGGTCCCTCCCAAGCCCTGGCATCATTGAGTCCAACACCACCCCAAAGCAGGATCACCTAGGGCAGGTCAGACTGGAACAGCTCCAGATGAGTCTTCAAAGTTTCCAGAGGAGACTCCACAACCTCTCTGGGCAGCCTGCTCCAGCCCCCTCACACCAAACAAGTTTGTCTTCACCTTCAGATGCAACCTCCTGGCTTCCAGTTTGTGCCCATTGCCCTTTGTGCTATTACAGGACCCCAGTGAAAAGAGCATGGCCCCTTCCAGACACCCACCCTTCAGATATTGATAAACGTTAGGAAGATCCCCTCAGGCTGTTCTTCTCCAGGATCAACAGCCCCAGGGCTCTCAGCCTTTTCTCCTCACAGAGATGCTCCAGCCCCTCATCATCCTCATAGGCTCCAGTGGACTCTCTCCAGTAGTTCCTTGTCTCTCTTGAGCTGGGGAGCCCCAGAACTGGACACAATATTCCAGACATTGTCTCACCAGGGCAGAGTCGAGGGGGAAGACCTTGACCTGCTGGCCACACTCTTCTGAATGCACTCCAGGAGACCATTGACTTTCTTGGCCACAAGGGCACATTGCTGTGCCATGGATACTTTCTTGTCCAGCAGGACTTCAAGGTCCTTCTCCACGGAGCTGCTTTCCAGCAGCATGCAAGTGAAGCTCATCCCTGCCTGTTTGAAGTGTATGAGGTAAGAACACCAAGATGTCATTTTCCCTTTATGTGAAGGGAAGGGAGTCTAATTGGCTGTCAGTGCTGTAGATCTTCCATCTTCCTGCCATATGTTTTAACACATATCCTAGATTTAGAGCTGAAAACATCTTTGTGGAGGAAGGAAAAGATTGAGAGAAGTGGAAAAACAAAATCCCTCTATGTTTAATATAGAGAAAGTAAACTTCGTGTAAGGAATACCTAAGGGAAGATGTAGCTCTGGTTTTCAGGACTGATCTTTACTTGATTCAGAATCAACAGGGAAATATTTAGATGGAGCAATAAGCAGAAGGAAAACACAAAGGGTGAGGTTAGAGATTGGAGCACTGCAGAGCCAGGACAATTTCTAATGGGAACAAGAAATGGGGACTTGGAAAAGCAAAGCAGAGCACAGCTCATGCTCCATAATGCCTTCATTCCAGACCCTGCCCTTTATTATGTGAGGCTCTGTGAAGGAAAATGAAGGTGTGTGTTCCAGGACAGCACTCAGAACCATGAAACACTGAGTACAAAGTGTGGGTGTTGAATTGCTTCGAGTTAAGGTGGTTGACAGCTCAACGAAGGTCTAAAAATGACTAGAAGAAGGATCTGAAGTGAAACAATTCCTGAAGGCAGCATGAAATAACCTTCAGACTGTTGTTCTTGTACTTAGGAAGGACATAAAGATGAATCAACCTCAGCATAAGGAGGCAACCAAACTGACCCAAAGATCTTGCTCTCCTCTGTGCTCTGATCAAAGCACAAAAGATCTCACTTTAAGAGGCCACATCTGGAATATTGTGTTCAGTTCTGGGCCCCTCAGTTCAAGAAAGGGTCTCAGGGAACTGCTTGAAAGATTCCAGTACAGAGCCACCAAGATGCTGAAGGGTGTGGAACATCTTCCTGCTGAAGACAGGCTGAGGGAGCTGGGGCTCTTTAGCTTGGAGCAGAGGAGCCTGAGGGGGGACCTCATTCCTGTTTACAAAGATGTGAAGGGCAGGGTCAGGAGGATGGAGCCAGGCTCTGCTCAGTGGTGTCCATGGATGCAGCAACAGGTGCAAGTTGGAGTAGTGGAAGTTCCACATGAACATAACAGGGCTGGGTGATAGGTTGGACTTGGATGATCTTGGAGGTCTCTTCCAGCCTGGATGATTCTATAAGGGACTTTTTTTTCCCCTGTGAGGGTGACAGAGCCTTGGAGCAGGCTGTTCAGGGTGGTGGTGGAGCCTCCTTCATTGAAGACTTTCAAAACCCACCTGGATGTCTTCCTGTGTGACCTGCCTTAGGTGATCCTGCTCTGGCAGGGGGGTTGGACTCAACCTGCAGAGGTCACTTCCAACCCAGAACATTCTCTGTGATCCTTTCATTTGTTCACCAGCAGGAGCACTGAACCTGACACTCAACCTGCACAGGTCACTTCCAACCCAGAACATTCTCTGTGATCCTTTCATTTGTTCACCAGCAGGAGCACTGAACCTGACACTCAACCTGCAGAGGTCACTTCCAACCCAGAACATTCTCTGTGATCCTTTCATTTGTTCACCACCAGGAGCACTGAACCTGACACTCAACCTGCAGAGGTCACTTCCAACCCAGAACATTCTCTGTGATTCTTTCATTTGTTCACCACCAGGAGCACTGAACCTGACACTCAACCTGCACAGGTCACTTCCAACCCAGAACATTCTCTGTGATTCTTTCATTTGTTCACCACCAGGAGCACTGAACCTGACACTCAACCTGCAGAGGTCACTTCCAACCCAGAACATTCTCTGTGATTCTTTCATTTGTTCACCACCAGGAGCACTGAACCTGACACTCAACCTGCACAGGTCACTTCCAACCCAGAATATTCTATGACTTTCATTTGTTCACCACCAGGAGCACTGAACTCTTACCTGTGATCCAGCAGCAGGAAAAGTGACACCTTCTTCTTTCAAAGATTTAATAGTAGCAGATATTAAACTACACTGTGGGTCCTTCTGAAACTCTTCTGACCACTCCACCATTAGAGTTTTTAGCTTCTCAGATACTTTTGGATGAGCCTGAAAGACAAAACAGCATCAAAAGGGATGCTTGTACCTCCAAAAGAGTTGTTCCCTTTCAGCAAAACTTACCAAGAGCATTTTATCCTTAATAGCTAATACGTAGCTTAATTAAGAAGACATGAAAAGTAGAGCCTAGAATATATTACCTTTTCTACATGGAGCATGTCCCAAGAAAAGCAATCAAGCTGCTGAAAGGTCTGGTGAAGAGCAGCTGAGAGAAATGAGGGTGGTTTAGCCTGAAGAAGAGGAGGCTGACAGAAGACCTCATTGCTCCTGAAAGGAGGTTGGAGCCCGGTGGGGATCGGTCTCTTCTCACATGCAACAAGTGGTAGAACAAGATGAAATGGTCTCAAGTTGTGGCAGGGGAGGTTCAGGTTGGATGTGCAGAAAAATGCCTTCCTAGGAAGAGTTCTCAAGAACCTGGAACAAGCTGTGCAGGGAGGTCTACTCTGCCCTGGTGAGACTTCATCTTGAATACTGCGTTCAATGTGGGCTGCCCAGTTGAAGAGGGACAGGGATCTGCTGGAGAGGGTCCAGTGGAGGGCTACAAGGATGATGAGGGGACAGGAGCACTGCCTGATGAGGAGAGGCCAAGGGACCTGGGGCTCCTTAGTCTGGAGAAGACTGAGAAGGGATTTAATCAATGTCTATAGACATCTGAGGGCTGGGGGTCAGGAGGGGGGAAAGGCTCTCCTCACTGCTCCCTGGGATAGGACAAGGAGCAATGGATGGAAGCTGCAGCACAGGAGGTTCCAGCTCAACACAAGGGGGAACTTCTTTCCTGTAAGGGTCCCAGAGCACTGGCACAGGCTGCCCAGAGAGGTTGTGGAGTCTCCTTCTTGGAGCCTTTTAAGGCCTGTCTGGATGTGTTCCTCTGTGACCTGAGCTAGACTGTGTGGTCCTGCTCTGGCAGGGGGGTTGGACTGGATGATCTCCTTGGGTCTCTTCCAGCCCCTAATATCCTGTGACACCCAAATCTCCCTTTTCTTTTCTTCCTTTTAATCTTCATGTGGGTATTTTAAGATTGCCCCAGTTGCTCTAGCTGTTCTCCTTGCTTCTTGCAATGTGATCACAATCCTAGCACAGCTGCAGAGCCCTCACATCTGCATTGGGAATGGTCTGTGGGGCTTCTGTATTGGCAGACCTCAGAGCATGGTGGAGCCACCATGCCTGGAGGGATTTAAAAGATGCATGGATGTGGTGCAGAGGGACAAGGTTCAGTGGTGGTAGGTTAGCAGTAGTGGTGGGATTGTGAGCTCTATGACTGTATGCCACATCCAGTTGGCAGTGGTGTGCCCCAGGGATCAGTGCTGGGCACAGTCCTGTTCAATGTCTTTATTGATGATCTGGACCAGGGGATTGAGTCCTGCATCAGTAAGTTTGCAGATGACACCAAGCTAGGAGCAGCTGTGGAGCTGTTGGAGGGTAGGAGAGCCCTGCAGAGGGACCTGGCCAGGCTGGATGGGTGGGCAGAGGCCAATGGGATGAGATTGAACAAGGCCAAGTGCAGGGTTCTACACTTTGGCCACAACAACCCCAAGCAGTGCTATAGGCTGGGGACAGAGTGGCTGAGAGCAGCCAGGCAGAGAAGGACCTGGGGGTGCTGGCAGAGAGTAGCTGGACATGAGCCAGCAGTGTGCCAATGGCATCCTGGGCTGGCTCAGGAGCAGTGTGGGCAGCAGGACAAGGGAGGTTCTTCTGCCCCTGTGCTCAGCACTGCTCAGGCCACACCTTGAGTGCTGTGTCCAGTTCTGGGCTCCTCCATTCAAGAGAGATGTTGCAGTACTGCAGTGTGTCCACAGGAGGGCGACAAAGCTGGTGAGGGGCCTGGAGCAGAGCCCTGTGAGGAGAGGCTGAGGGAGCTGGGGGTGTGCAGCCTGCAGCAGAGGAGGCTCAGGGCAGAGCTCATTGCTGTCTGCAACTACCTGAAGGGAGGCTGTAGCCAGGTGGGGTTGGGCTCTGCTGCCAGGCAAGCAGCAACAGACGAAGGGAACACAGTCTCAAGCTGTGCCAGGGAAGGTCTAGGCTGGATGTTGTTAGGAAGTTGTTGGCAGAGAGAGTGATTGGCATTGGAATGGGCTGCCCAGGGAGGTGGTGGAGTCACTGTGCCTGGAGGTGTTGAAGCCAAGCCTGGCTGGGGCACTTAGTGCCATGGTCTGGTTGATTGGCCAGGGCTGGGTGCTAGGTTGGACTGGCTGAGCTTGGAGGTCTCTTCCAACCTGGTCGAGTCTATGATTCTATAATAAACCACAAGCCAAAGTACCTGAGGCTCCAAACACTTTCTGATGGAAAGACTGCTGGTGAACAAGGGTTCTGGGGCTGCTGGGCTCACCTACATCTGCTTCACTTGCCTAGATCAAGAGCCTGAGGTCTTATTGGAACAGTACAAACACTGACAAGCTTAGGTTTGAGCATGCATTTAATTGCAAGGAGCTTGATGGGCTCAGTACCAGCACAAAGGCATTTGTTCCACTCATCTGAACTCATTTCTTACACAGCAAAGGGAGAAAGTCCAATTTTATCTATGCTTGGAAGATTGTTCCTCCAAGTGGGCCAGTGAAGAGGGGAAAGGATGAGCACTTCCCACCAACGAAACAACTTCTGCTCCACTCAGCCATCCTTCAGTGGGAGTAAAGGTTTGTTCTCACATCCACGAGCACTGTCAGACCATGAAGGTCAGTGTTCTATTACAGAATGGACCATGGCTAATGAGAACAAAAGGGGAGGACTTCCAGACCTATTCCTCCATAGCAATTGAGGAACAGAAGCAGCGCTGTGACCTTCTCAGCAAGTTTATTAGTTTCCTTAATTGCTTTGCTCCACCTCTGATGACTCCAGGCCTCCCATATATTTGAGGGCTAACTTTTGTTTTAACCCATTAGCCAAGAACTACTTCTTTGGAACCCATTACCCACTTCTGTTTTCAGTTGAAGCAGTCATTGGGGTAAAGCTGTTTGCTTTTCCAGTTCATTACACCCGCATTCGAGGTCCCTTCCAACCCCCACCATGCTGGATTCTCTGTCCTCTGGAACCTGTTGCCTGCTCTCCTCTGCTCACCAGCTGCAGTTACCCAACCACAAGGACAGCTTCTCCTCCCTGAGGCCTGACCTAGTGGAAGGTGTCCCTGCCTATGGCAGGAGGCTTGGAACTAGATGATCTTTAAGGTCTCTTTCAACACAAAGTGTTCTATAATTCTATGACTTAGATCCCATCAGCTGTTTGACCCTAACAGCTTCAGTCTTCTCTTCTTTATTACCTCTCCAGTCAGCATTCTGGATCTTTGGACACTAACAAAGTTTGAAGGCTTTAAACTTTTCCTTGTGAACACATAGTTTGACTTCCTCTTGTTTTTCCCTTTGCACTCCAATAAAATTCATGGGCTGAAAGTGAATCAAAACTCTGTTCAAAAGGGCAGGGTTGCCATCCAGAGGGACCTAGACAGGCTGGAGAGGTGTGCCCAGGCCAACCTCATGACATTCAGCAAGGCCAAGTGTAAGGTCCTGAACACTGGTCAGCACCATCCCAAGCATAGATACAGGCTGGGTGGGGAATGGCTGAGAGCAGCCCTGAGGAGAAGGCCCTGGGGGTCTGGGGTGATGAAAAGCTCAACCTGAGCCTGCAGTGTGAGTGCAGCCCAGACACAACCCTGTGCTGGGCTGCAGCAAGGGCAGTGTGGGCAGCAGAGCAAGGGAGGGGATTCTGCCCCTTGGCTCTGCTCTCCTCAGAACCCACCTGGGGTACTGTGTGCAGTTCTGGAGCCCCCAGCACAAGAAGGACATGGAAGTGTTGGAGCCAGTGCAGAGGAGGCCACAGAGATGCTGAGAGGGCTGCAGCAGCTCTGCTATGAGGACAGGTTGAGAGAGTTGGGGCTCTGCAGCCTGGAGAAGAGAAGGCTTGGAGGAGACCTTGGAGTGGCTTTCTAGTATCTTAAGGGGGCTACAGGAGGGCTGGGGAGGGACTATTGACAAGGTCTGGTAATGACAGGATGAGGAGGAATGGGTTTAAAGTGGCAGAGGGGAGATTCAAACTGGATGTTAGGCAGAAGTTGTTTGCAGTGAGGGTGGTGAGACACTGGCACAGGTTGCCCAGGGAGGTTGTGGAGGACAGAAGCACAGAATGGGATCTTTGATCCCATTCTGTGCTTCTGTCCTCCACAACCTCCCTGGAGATGTTCAAGGCCAAGCTAGATGAGCCCTTGAGCAACCTGTTTTAGTGGGAGGTGTCCCTGCCTATGGCAGGGGGTTGGAACTGGCTGAGCTTTGAGGTCCCTTCCAACCTAAACCATTCCATGATTCTGTGCTTACCAAATTAATCAGGGCTCAGGAAAAAAAAAACAAAACAATAGATTTTAATTCAAATTGTTCATAGAACTATGTCAAAATTGGGAGTAGCTACTTCTTATCAGCCTGTCTCTTTAATCCATTCTATTTCCACAGTAAAAAACTCAAGCAGCAATTGCACCAAAACTAGAAAAAGCACAAACTGGGACTTCTAAGGCAATCAAAGTGACCAAACCAAGCAGATGAGGTGATACAAATTTACCTTGTTGATGATACTTCGAGCTTCACTGGCAAAATCACGAGAGCAGACTTCTAAGTGAAAGATTTTCCCACAGTTGGATACACAGGCTCCTAAAAGCTGACCACAGAAACACAGTGGTGAAAAAAACAAAGGGGAAATGAAGTCCAAATGAAAGCAGATGTGAGGAGTTCAATCGGATCTTCTGTTCAGTGTGCACACCCTGACTGAAGATCTGGCATGGGTCCTGTAGGCAGTATCACAGTACCACAGTATCACAGTATCATCAGGGTTGGAAGAGACCTCACAGATCATCAAGTCCAACCCTTTACCACAGAGCTCAAGGCTGGACCATGGTACCAAGTGCCACGTCCAACCTTGCCTTGAACAGCTCCAGGGACGGCGACTCCACCACCTCCCCGGGCAGCCCATTCCAGTGTCCAAAAACACAACAACCCCCATGAAGGCTTCAGGTCTCAGGTAGAGTGGCTGGAAACTGCTGGTTGACAGTGGTGGAAGATGAGTCAGCAGTGTGCCCAGGTGGCCAAGAAGGCCACCAGCATCCTGGCCTGGATCAGCAATGGTGTGACCAGCAGGACTGCCACAGTGATTGTCCTTCAGTACTGAGCACTGGTGAGGCCACACCTTGACTACGAGGTTCAGTTTTGGGCCCTTCACTCCAAGAAGGACATTGAGGGGCTGGAGCAGGTCCAGAGAAGGGAAATAAAGCTGGGGAAGGGTCTAGAGAAGAGGGCTGGTGAGGAGCAGCTGAAGGAACTGGGAGTGTTTAGTCTGGAGAAGAGGAGGCTGAGAGGAGAGCTCATTGCTCTCTACAGCTCCCTGAAAGAAGGTTGGAGCCAGGTGGGTTTGGTCTCTTCCCTCTAGGATCAGGTGACAGAATGAGAGGAAATGACCTGAAATTGTGCTGGGGGAGGTTTAGCTTGGACATCAGAAGAGACTTCTTCACTGAAGGAGTAGTTAAGCCCTGCCCCAGGCAGTGGTAAGATCCCTCTTCCTGGAGGGATTTCAAAGGTGTGGAGATGTGGTGCTGACAGCCATGCTTTAACGGTGGCCTAACAGTGCTGGATTAACAGCTGGACTCTGTGACTTCAAAAGTCTCTTCCAACCCAAACAATTCCATGATGCTATGATCTCTGAATGTATTAATTGATCAGTACAGACTGAACAGCTGCAGTACATAAAAGACCCCAAGCTTTAGAAAAGAGAGAGAGTTTACTCACTGTAAGTGCTTGTAAAGCCACGTGGGGAACTTTATGATTTACTCTCTTCATGATGGCTTTAAGGCAATCCTTTGCTCTGAAAAAGAGACAAAGCAAACCCTCAGTGAGCAACACAACCAACATCAGCTGTTGAATGAACACTACTAAGCTGGGCAAGCAAA
This sequence comes from Pogoniulus pusillus, assembly GCF_015220805.1. Lineage (NCBI taxonomy): Eukaryota > Metazoa > Chordata > Aves > Piciformes > Lybiidae > Pogoniulus > Pogoniulus pusillus. The sequence continues at coordinate 6,112,025 of NC_087265.1, forward strand.
CAAAACTCAAATCACTTCAACCTCACCTAAAGTTTTCCCCCAGGCAGCCTGAAAAAAAAAATTCCTTTCACAACTTCATTTTGTTTTTGTTCTTCTATGTGGACTGGAGTGGAACAGACTCATTTCACCCCAGCATTTTGTATTCATTCCTACCAAACTGCTGACAGCTCATAAAGGGAATGACTGGCATTAAGCTGAGGAAATGGATTTGGAATGGACAATGAAATAGATGTCCACATAAATAAAAAGAGAAGGAGGAGCAGGGATGATGAAGTAAATGCTTCTTTTACTGCCTGCTGTAAAGGGTCCCCCTGGATTGCACTCTGTGGTTGTGCTCAGAGGTTGCCAGCTCTTGGATCCCATTCTGAAGGCACTAATAGGGAGATATTATGATTTGCTTCAGCACAGTCTGAGATAAGGGTCAGGAGCTGCTCTCTAAATGGTACTCTACTGATGAGGTTCATTGCTTAAATGAGAAGCAAGAGTGTGCACCAACTACAAGGGTTTCAGGCAGAGTAGCTAGAGAGCTCCCTAGCAGAAAAGGACCTGGAAGTGTTGGTTGACAGCAAGGAACATGAGCCAGGGTGTGTCCAGGTGGCCAACAGGGTCACCAGCATCCTGGCCTGGATCAGCAGTGGTGTGGCCAGCAGCAGTAGGGAAGTGATTGTGACCCTCACTGTGGCACCAGTGAGGCCACAGCTTGAGTCCTGGGTTTAGTTTTGTGCCCCTCACTGCAAGAAGGACACTGAGGGGCTGGAGCAGGTCCAGAGAAGGGCAAAGCTGCTGAAGGGTCTGGAGAACAGGGCTGGTAAGGAACAGCTGAGGAACCTGGGATTCTTTAGGCTGGAGGAGGCAGAGGGGAGACCTCATTGCTCTCACAAGATGTCACGGGTTGCAAGGGACCCAAAGAGTTCATTGAGTCCAATCCCCCTGCCAGAGCAGGACCATAAAATCTAGCTGAGGTCACAGAGGAAGACATCCAGACAGGCCTGGAAAGGCTCCAGAGAAGGAGACTCCACAACCTCTCTGGGGAGCCTGTTCCAGTGCTCTGGGACCCTTACAGTAAACCTCCCCCTTGTGTAGAGCTGGAACCTCCTGTGCTGCAGCTTCCATCCATTGCTCCTTCTCCTACCCCAGGGTGCAGTGAGCAGAGCCTGTCCCCCACTTCTGACCCCCAGCCCTCAGATATGTATAACCATACCACTCCCTGAAAGAAGTTTGCAGTGAGGTGGGGGTTGGGCTCTTCTCCCTAGTATGAGGTGATAAAATGAAAAGGAAATGGTCTGAAATTGTGCCAGGGGAGATTTATCTTGGAGATGAGGAACAATTTCTTTGCTGCAAGAGTAGTCAGGCATCGGCACAGGCTGCCCAGGCGGGTGCTGGAGTCCCCATGCCTGGAGGTGCTCAAGAACCATGTGAACACAGCACCTGGGGACATGGTTTGATGGCCATGGCAGTGTTGGGTTGGTGGTTGGACTCAGTGTTCTTAGAGTGCTTTTCCAACCCAAACCATTCTATGATCCTTTCAAGTAATCAAACATGTTTTCAGCCTTCAAGTCAAGCTGCCTTGGTGCCTAGGCTGGATAATCTCCTAGTTACTATCAGCAGTAGGTAACCTTTAATGTGACTACACTGAGAATTTGGCATGGCTTTTTTGTGCTACCTCCCTCCCACAGGGAATAACAACAAATCTGTTCACTCTGGGAATTCTTAGCCTTGAAGAAAAAGTGTGGATTGTCCTTTGGAGACCTTTATTAAACATATATACCAAAAGAACATTAAATGTCCCCACTCCTAGCATAATTTACTCCATCTTTGTGTAGTTGTCTCCCCTCCTGCCCTTTATTAAGAGCCAGCTTCCAAAACTCCTGAACACTGCCACCTACTCTTTAATAAATATCTAGCTTACAACCAGGATGTTGGCTTTGTTGGGTTGTTGGTACATTAACTATGAGCAAACATACCCTCAGGATTAAACCCACACTGACTTCTCTAGTTCTGTGTAAATCAGCACATAACTCAGCACAACAAGGAGTAGTAAACTGCAGTGGTGGAGCAGTTGGTACTGAAGTTACTGCATCAAGCAACTTGCATCCCAAAACTCAATCCAGGGTTCAAGGAGTGGCCTCATCAGTGCCCACTGAAGACGGAAGCAATCAATTCTTTGCTGCTGCTGGCCAAGCTATATCCAGGCCAGGATGCAGGTGGCCTTCTTGGCCACCTAGGAGCAATGCTGGTTCCTCTTCAGCAGCCCCAGCTCCTGTGCTGTCAGGCAACCTTCCAGCCACTCCGCTCCAAGCCTGGAGCATTCATGGGGCTGTTGTGAATGCTGACCTGAAAATCAGGCAAATGCTTCTGGCCACTGCAGGAGCACCAAACATCCACTTTCATTTCCATGCAGGTGGTGGAGTCACCATCCATGGGGGATGTTCCAGAAAAGATGTGGATAGGGCAGCTTGGGACATGGTTTAATGGTCACAGTGCTGTTGGGTTGAAGGTTGGACTGGATGATCTTGGGAGTCTTTTCCAAGTAAACCAATTCTCTGAGTCTGTGATTACCACTCAGGCTAAAGTGATTCAAATCAATCTGCTTTGATCCCATTTTTTCCCCTCTTCTCCTCCCTCAATCCCATTTTTCCTAACGAAGGAACAGAGATAAATTTCTCTTCATAAGCAGGGAACCATCACAGAATCAGCCAGGTTGGAAGAGAGCTCCAAACTCATCCAGCCCAACCTAGCACCCAGCCCTGGCCAATCAACCAGACCATGGCACTAAGTGCCTCAGCCAGGCTTGGCTTCAACACCTCCAGGCACAGTGACTCCACCACCTCCCTGGGCAGCCCATTCCAATGCCACTCACTCTCTCTGACAACAACTTCCTCCTAACATCCAGCCTAGACCTCCCCTGGCACAACTTGAGACTGTGTCCCCTTGTTCTATTGCTCTTGCCTGGCAGCAGAGCCCAACCCCACCTGGCTACAGCCTCCCTTCAGGGAGCTGTAGACAGCAATGAGCTCTGCCCTGAGCCTCCTCTTCTGCAGGCTGCACACCCCCAGCTCCCTCAGCCTCTCCTCACAGGACTGTACTCCAGACTCCTCATCAGCTTCATTGCCCTTCTCTGGACACCTTCCAGCACCTCAACATCTCTCTTGAATTAACAGAATCAACCAGGCACGACCCCTTCCTGCAAGGAAACTAGCTCAAGTTTTCCCACTGGCACAGCTCCTGCTTGAAATTTCTGCAAGATGATTAAATATGAATAACATGGTCTGCTGTGCAGCACTCCATCAGAATTGGAATGCACTCAGCTCTACAAACTGCTCTACTATAAACCCTCTTGGAATGTGTCTTTCAAAGAATTTCAAAGCTAACTCCAGACAGCTGCAGAGCTTGCAGCAGTGGCACACTGCTGGAGCTGCTTGCAGAGCTGACTACACTGGGCATCTTGAGAGGTGTTCTCTCTGAACCAGGATTCTGCTCCATAAGAATATGAAATCACACAGAAACTTAGCAGAGTGTGCTTGGAAGGGATCCTTGGAGAAAATCCAGTCCAATGCCCCTGGCTACAGCAGGGGCACCCACAGCAGCTTGCCCAGCAGCACAATGCCCAGCTGGGATTGGAAGCTCTGCAGAGAAGGAGACTCCACAACCTCTCTGGGCAGCCTGCTCCAGGCCTCCAGCACCCTCACACCAAACAACTTCCTCCTCATCTTCAGATGCAACCTCCTGGTTTCCAGTCTGTGCCCACTGCCCCTTGGCCTGTGTCCCTGGGCACCACTGACAAGAGTCTGGCCACTGCCTCTTGCCCCCCACAGCTCTTTTAGCTCTTGCTGAGCGTTGCTCAGATCCCCTCTGGGGCTGCTCTTCTGCAGGCTCCACAGCCTCACAGCTCCCAACTTTTCCTCCTCACAGAGATGCTCCAGGCCCCACAGCATCTTTGCATCCTCTACTGGACTCTCTCCAGTAGTTTGTGTCTCTTGAACTGGGGAGTCCAGAACTGGACCCAGGAGTCCAGCTGTGGCCTCACCAGGGGAGAGTAGAGGGTTAGGAGAAGCTTCCTCCAGCTGCTGACCACACTTCCAAATGCACCCCAGGAGCTCATTTGACCTTCTTGTCCACAAGCACCCATTGCTGCCTCACAGAGTCCTTGTTGTCCACCAGCACTGTCAGGCCCTTCTATGTGGAGCTGCTTTCCAGCAGGTCACCCCTCAACCTATACTGGGGCAGGGTTATTCCTTCTCAGGGAGAGGACTCAGAACTTCATGAGGTTCCCCCTCCACCCATCCAACTCCAAGTTGTAACACTGAGATAGATCCTTACCCATTAGGAGTACTCCCAACTTTGTCACAGATATCCATGATGAGCCCCCAGTCCTCACTGGTGTTATATTCATTTGTGGCTTTTTCTGCAAAAGAAGAGATTGCTTAAGTTCAAATGCCAGTCACCAGACACTTCCTCAGCCCTCCCAAAAGATACTTCACCTACAAAGTGGTGTCTGTGTCTTAGAGTCATCAAATCTACCAGGTTGGAAGAGACCTCCAAGCTCAGCCAGACCAACCTAGCACCCAGCCCTGCCCAATCAGCCAGACCATGGCACTAAGTGCCTCATCCAGGCTTGGCTTCAACACCTCCAGGCACAGCAACTCCACCACCTCCCTGGGCAGCCCATTCCAATGCTAATCACTCTCTCTGACAACAACTTCCTCCTGACATCCAGCCTAGACCTCCCCTGCTACAACTTGTGCTTATTAGCACAAATTCATACAATCAGCCAGGTTGGAAGAGACATCCAAGCTCAGCCAGTCCAACCTAGCACCCAGCCCTGGCCAATCAACCAGACCATGGCACTAAGTGCCCCAGCCAGGCTTTGTTTCAACACCTCCAGGGATGTTCACCTTCACCACCTTCTCTGAACTTGCTTCACCACTGCAGTGTCCTTCTTGGAGGGAAGGACCCAAAACTGAGCCCAGGATTTGAGGTGTGACCTCACCAGTGCCCAATACAGGGAGTTCCTCCCAGAGGTGCTCCAGGCCCCTCAGCACCTTTGCAGCCTCTGCTGGGCTTTCCCCAGTAGTTCCCTGTTTCTCCTGAATTGGAGAGCCCAGAACTGGACCAAATATTCCAGATGTGGCCTCACCAGGGCAGAATAGAGGGGAGTGAGAATTTCCCTCAGCCTGCTGGCTACACTCCACTGAATGCACCTCAAATGACACAGTGATACATATATCATGTTTGTCCTCTACAGAAGACTCCAAATCACTTGCCAGAGGATAGGCTGAAGGTTTCCGGGATCAAAAGATCCACAGAATTGCTGAGGTGGGAAGAGACATTTGAGATCAAGTCCATCAACTCACCTAGAATTCACAACTTCACCAAGGCCACCATCAGCTTTGCCTGGAATCACAGAATCAGTCAGGGTTGGAAGGGACCACAAGGATCAGCCAGTTCCAACCCCCCTGCCATGGGCAGGGACACCCTACCCTAGAGCAGGCTGCCCACAGCCTCAGCCAGCCTGGCCTTAAACACTTCCAGGGACAGGGCCTCAACCACCTCCCTGGGCAACCCATTCCAGGCTCTCACCACTCTCATGCTCAACAACTTCCTCCTCACCTCCAGCCTCACTCTCCCCACCTCCAGCTTTGCTCCATTCCCCCCACTCCTGCCACTCCCTGATATCCTGAAAAGTCCCTCCCCAGCTTTCTTGTAGCCCCCTTCAGATCCTGGAAGGCCACAAGAAGGTCACCTGGGAGCCTCCTCTGCTCCAGACTGAACAGCCCCAACTCTTTCAGTCTGTGCTCACAGCAGAGCTGCTGCAGCCTCTGAGCATCCTCCTGGCCCTGCTCTGGACACACTCCAGCATCTCCACATGCCTCTTGTGATGGGGGCTCCAGAACTGGATATATGACTGAAAGTTGCCATGCTGCTCTGATCAACTCTTCCACTGTCAGCAGGAAGGCTGAACATCCACCAGGTCAACTGAGGAGGTCTCAACTCTGCATCCTGAAGAACATAGCTACCCTAACACTACTTACACCTGCCATGCCTTTTCTCCTTCCCCCACAGCCTGCAAGCTCATCCATGGAGCCACAGCAAAGGCAAACTCCCTCCTCTTGGACCTGCTCAGCCTGATCTAGGAGCTGGTGAGAAGATGAAGGCTGCCCTACAACAAACTCCTACAAGTTCTGAGCTTTCCTTTTCTGCCAGCACGACAAATTTCACAGCATCTGGTTCTTTACTTAACGTGAGCTGTAGCTGAAGAGGAATCATGAAGGGTAAAACTACATCACACATGCTGAGGGATGGACTTTGAACAGAAAAAAAGCAGATGTGGGAGGATGCATTTTCCAAGACTATTTTTTTGCAGTGCAAAGAGAATATCAACTAAAAAAAAAAAATATAGGATCAGAATCATAGAATCAAGCAGGTTGGAAGAGACCTCCAAGCTCAGCCAGTCCAACCTAGCACCCAGCCCTGGCCAATCAACCAGACCATGGCAGGCATCTGCAAAATGCAGGAAGAACAGCACCAAAAGATAAGGAGAGGGTGGGGGTGTTGTTAATAGAAGCTCCTTCTCTCAAGCCTAAAAAGCACCAAAATCATAGAATCAAGCAGGTTGGAAGAGACCTCCAAGCTCAGCCAGCCCAACCTAGCACCCAGCCCTGGCCAATCAACCAGACCATGGCACTAAGTGCCCCAGCCAGGCTTTGCTTCAAGCCCTACAAGGAGAGGCTGAGGGAGCTGGGATTGTTTAGCCTGGAGAAGAGGAGGCTCAGGGGTGACCTTATTGCTGTCTACAACTACCTGAGAGGTGGTTGTGGCCAGGAGGAGGTTGCTCTCTTCTCTCAGGTGGCCAGCACCAGAACAAGAGGACACAGCCTCAGGCTGCGCCAGGGGAGATTTAGGCTGGAGGTGAGGAGAAAGTTCTTCACTGGAGCCGTCCCTGGAGCTGTTCAAGGCAGGACTGGACGTGGCACTTGGTGCCATGGTCTAGCCTTGAGCTCTGTGGTAAAGGGTTGGACTTGATGATCTGTGAGATCTCTTCCAATCCTAATAATACTGTGATACCTCCAGGCACAGAGACTCCACCACCTCCCTGGGCAGCCCATTCCAATGCCAATCACTCTCTCTGACAACAACTTCCTAACAACATCCAGCTTAGACCTCCCCTGGCACAACTTGAGACTCTTTCCCCTTCTTCTGTTGCTGCTTGCCTGGCAGCAGAGCCCAACCCCACCTGGCTACAGCCTCCCTTCAGGTAGCTGCAGACAGCAATGAGCTCTGCCCTGAGCCTCCTCTGCTGCAGGCTGCACACCCCCAGCTCCCTCAGCCTCTCCTCATAGGGCTGTGCTCCAGGCCCCTCCCCAGCTTTGTTGCCCTTCTCTGGACACCTTCCCAGCACCTACTGCTAGAACTTCTACTCTGTAGTCCTCCAATTCATGAAGCAACACTAGGCTTGAGCTTACTGCTTTAGAAAGAACAACAAAAGAGAGCTGCTTGGTGTATTTTCAACCCCTCCTCAAAGAATTAAAATCCCCACAGTTAATCAGACTAAACTGGATTAGTTCCCTGCTCTGATTTGCCACACAGCTGCACACAAAACGATGCCAACACAAGAGAGGAGATGGCACTAAAATGAGCAGGTGGGAAGGGGATGGGAATTGTTTAGTGGCATCACTGCCAAGAAAAGACATTCTTGTGGAGCTCTAAAATGCCCTAAAACATTGGCATGAATGAAGGTAACAGATCCACCACGGCAGGCAAAGGCCACGTTCTTCAGCGCACTCCATCACACATCACCCAATGGTCTGGGTGGTAAGAGACTACTAAAGCTCATCTAGTCCAAACCTCCTGCACTCAGCAGGGACATCTAAAACTAGAGCAGGGTGCTTAGAGACACAAACAACCTCACCTGGAATGGTTCCAGGCATGAGGCATCTCCTATCTCTCCGAGCAAGCTGGGGACAGGCTCTTATCACCCTCAGTGTCAACCATTTCTTCTTGCTAGTCTGACACTCCCTCTTTCAGCCCAAACCATGGCTCCTTGTCCTGTCCCAACAGGCCCTGAGAAAAAGTCTGTCCCCAGCTTTCTGATCAGCCCCTTCAAGCACTGAAGGTCTCTCTGCAGCCTTCTCTTCCCTCCATAGAATCAAGCAGGTTGGAAGAGACCTCCAAGCTCATCCAGTCCAACCTAGCACCCAGCCCTATCCAGTCAACCAGACCATGGCACTAAGTGCCTCATCCAGGCTTTGCTTCAACACCTCCAGGGACAGTGCCTCCACCACCTCCCTGGGCAGCCCATTCCAATGCCAATCACTCTCTCTGTGAAGAACTTCCTCCTAAGCCCAAGTCTCCCAGCCTGGCCTCCCAGCAGAGCCCTTCCAGCCCTGCCAGCACTGCTGTGGCCTCCTCTGGCCCTGCTCCAGCAGGTCCCTGTCTGCACTGAGGACTCCAGAGCTGGCCCCAGCACTCCAGGTGGGGTCTCAGCAGAGTGAAGCAGAGAGGCAGAATCCCCTCCCTGTCCCTGCTGCTGAGGATGAGTCCAGCACACAGCTGGGGCTGGGCTTGTGCCCAGCTTTGCAGCCACCAGGACTGCTGCTTCTGAGAGAAGCTGAGGATCAGCCTTTGCAGGATGACTGCAGCCTTCCCCTTTTCACAAGCAGGGGGACATAAGCAACACCGAGGGAGAGAGAAAGCCCCAACACGAGGAGGTCACTGGCTAACACCTGGAGGTCCTCAAAAGCCTCCCTGCTGACTTCTTTTCCAACATCAAGTCCTCACTCTCTGAAGATCTTGGCATAGTGTCAAGATAATTTAAGAGATAATTTAAGTGTGCTTCTCCATGGTGCCTCTTACAGGCCTGCAGACAGCAGGCAAAGCTTGCAGCCTCCCTACATTGCAGCTTTCACTTCTCTGAGCCTGATGCACTGTCAGCACTGGGAGCTCTGAGGTCTGCCAATACAGAAGCCCCACAGACCATTCCCAATGCAGATGTGAGGGCTCTGCAGCTGTGCTAGGATTGTGATCACATTGCAAGAAGCAAGGAGAACAGCTAGAGCAACTGGGGCAATCTTAAAATACCCACATGAAGATGAAAAGGAAGAAAAGGGAGATTTAGGTGTCACAGGATATTAGGGGCTGGAAGGGACCCAAGTTGATCATCCAGTCCAACCCCCCCTGCCAGAGCAGGACCACACAGTCTAGCTCAGGTCACACAGGAACACATCCAGACAGGCCTTGAAAGGCTCCAGGAAGGAGACTCCACAACCTCTCTGGGCAGCCTGTGCCAGGGCTCTGGGACCCTCAAAGTAAAGAAGTTCCCCCTCTTGTGTTGAGCTGGAACCTCCTGTGCTGCAGCTTCCATCCATTGCTCCTTGTCCTATCCCAGGCAGCAGTGAGCAGAGCCTGTCCCCCCACTCCTGGCAGCCTTCAGATACTTATAAACCTTTATCAAATCTCCTCTAAGACTCTTCTCCAGACTAAACAGCCCCAGGTCCCTCAGCCTCTCCTCGTCAACCATGCCCTCCAGCCCCCTCATCATCCTCACAGCCCTCTGCTGGACCCTCTCCAGCAGATCCCTGTCCCCCTGAAACTGGAGAGCCCAAAACTGAAGGCAGTATTCAAGATGAGGTCTCAGCAGAGCAGAGTAAAGGGGCAGGAGAACCTCCCTTGATCTGCTGGACACACTCTGCCTAATACAGCTCAGGGTCCCATTGGCCTTCTTGGCCACAAGGGCACATTGCTGTGCCATGGCTGTTATCCACCAGCACCCCCAGGTCCCTCTCCACAGGTCTGCTCTCCAGCAGATCACCTCCCAGCCTGGACTGGTGCAGTTTGTTATTCCTCCCCAGGTGCAGGACTCTGCCCTTGTCCTTGTTGAACTCCATCTGGCTCCTCTGTGCCCAGCTCTCCAGCCTGTGCAGGTCTCTCTGGCAGCACAGCCTTCAGCTGGATCAGTCAAGCCTCCCAGCTTGGTGTCATCAGCAAACCTGCTGAGCAGACTCTCTGTGCCCTCATCAGTGTCACTGATGAAGATATTGGACAGGACTGGCCCCAGCACTGATCCCTGCTTTCAAACATACCAGAAGTGCTGGGGTTAGGGTAAGAAGTGTGTAGCTCTTCATTTATCTCCCACTTGAATCACTTTGTCTTGAGGTGGGGGTTAGTCTCTTCTCTGAAGGAACAACAGGACAAGAGGAAACAGCCTCAAGTTCCACCAGGGCAAGTTTAGGTTGGATCTGAGGAACAAATTCTTCCCATAAAGGGTTGTCAGTGCCTGGTCCAGGCTGCCCAGGGCAGTGATCAACTCCCCATCCATGGAGGGGTTTGAAAGCTGTGCAGATGTGGTGCTGAGGGCCATGGTTCAGTGGTGACCTGGCAGTGCCAGGCTAATTGTTGCACTTGGTGATTGCAAAAGTCACTTCCAACCGAACCAGATCTATGAAAAGGAGCTGCAGGAAGCTCACACCCCCTGGGATCCCTCAAGCATGACAAGGGCATCCCAAAAGCTCCATGGAAATCTCTGCCAGCATGACACTTGGAGTCCCACAGCAGAGATCTCCCAGTCACTGCTTGTGCTGGAGAGCCAAATCCCACTGAACTGCCAACACTTGACACTGACACAGCCAAATCAGCAAGCCTGGGCTGATGGCACCTTTACCTGTGTGCTGCCCACCACACATGACCTTCAAACCTGCCCCATTTTTGGTTATTTCAGTCCTGTATTCCCTTGTGGCATAGTTGTCAGCAATGCCAAATAACCTCCCAGGTGAAAAAAAAAACCCCAAAGAGATAAAAGCACTAGAACAGAACATCTTTTTCTTCCACCTGGTGCTATTTTTGTGCTGGAAAACAAGCACTCAAGCACTGATTTAGCACAAAACTCTGCAATTTGATGTGGTGTTTGCTAAGGAGGGATCACTGAAGCCACTTCATAGATTCACAGAATGGGTTGGAAGCAATCTTCAGCATCATCTAGCTGCAAATCCCCTGCCATGGGCAGGGACACCTTCCCATTAGCCCAGCTTGCTCAAGACCTCATCCAATCTGGCCTTGAACACCTCCAGGGAGGGAGCATCCACAACCTTCCTGTTCCAGTGCTTCACCACCCTCACAAGAAATAATTTCTTCCTAATCTCTAAAATCTCCATCTGCCCTCTTTATGCTTCAATCCATTCCTCCTCATCCTATCACTTGTCAAAAGTCCCTTCCCAGGACTCTCCACCTGGAGGTTGCTTTGCCCCCTGAACTGAAGTCTTGCCTGCACATAGATATTTCAACTTTTACAACACAAGGGAAAAACAAAACACCAGAGCTGATATATGAAAATGAAAGATGAACAAAACTGAGGAGTGCTCCAGACCTCTGCTCTCCAGAAGACAGAGCAGGATCACATGGTTGAAAGACAGATATTTAGTCCCAAACACCTTCATTTGTTTGCTTTGCCTCTGTATAAGCAGAATTAGGAGGTTTTAGCTGTGATTTAATCAGTGATTATAGTCACAGGAAGGCTGGAGTCATAGGATTTGCACTTCCAGCAATGCTGTGTGGTCCACTTGATCCTTGCTGGAAAGGCAACACCACTTATAATGATGCCAGGTCCTTATTCAGGTCACTCCAAATATTATATTCTAACAAAATCATTTAATTGAAGTGGAAGATCAAATGACCTTCTTGCACTTCTCTGAGTTCAGTTCATTTTGTTAGTCAATAACCTGAGGATCAAACAGTTCCATTTGCCATGCATCTGCCAACTGCAGGAAAAACTGCACAAAGAGACTAGGGGGGGAGGGATGTTCATAGAAACTCCTTCTCTCAAGCCTAAAAAGCACCAAAATCATAGAATCAAACAGGTTGGTAGAGACCTCTAGGATCATCCAGTCGAATCTAACAACCAGCCCTGTCCAATCAACCAAACCATGGCACTAAGTGCCCCAGCCAGGCTTGGCTTCAACACCTCCAGGCACCGAGATTCCACCACCCCTTGGGCAGCCCATTCCAATGCCAATCACTCTCTCTGACAACAACTTCCTAACAACATCCAGCCTAGACCTGCCCTGGCACAGCTTCAGGCTGTGTCCCCTTCTTCTGTTGCTGCTTGCCTAGCAGAAGAGACCAACTCCCACCTGGCTACAGTCTCACTTCAGGTAGTTGTAGACAGCATCTCTGTGGCTTCTAAACACCTCCAGTGATGAGGATTCAACCGCAGATAGCAATGGGCTGAAAGAGACATACCCAGCTAGAGTGACACACTGCAGGTGAATGGATCAAAGAAGAAGGAAATGTGAAATGCTACCATAAAGGTCAGCAGCTGCCTCCTGTGCAGTGCTGGATGCCAGTCAAACTACACAGGAAAGCATTTCCTGCTCCCTTGATCCTGGCAACAGTGTTCTGAAAGAAGCTAACTAAAGAAAAGATGAAAGGGAATAGGTTTCTTCTCTACTGAAGGAGCAACTGCTTCACAGATGAAGGTTGTTAGCAGGAAGGACAACGCAGGAGAACAAGTGCATGTGAGCCAGGGCTGGAGCACCTCTGCTGTCAGGACAAGATGAGAGTTGAGGTTGTTCAGCATGGAGAAGGCTCCAGAGAAACCTTAGAACAGCCTTCTGGCACCTGAAAGGGGCTACAAGAGAGCTGGGGAGGGACTTCTGACAAAGGCATTGAGTGACAGACTCCAACTGGAAGAAGCTGAATAGAGAGAAGACATGAGGAAGAAATTCTTCCTGGGAGGGTGGAGAAGCAGCAGAACAGGTTGCCTGGAGAAGTTGTGGAGGCTCCCAGCCTGAAAGTGTTCAAAGCCAGGCTGGATTGGGCCTTGAGGAACCTAGTCCAGTGAAAGGTGTCCCTGCCCATGGCAAGGGGGCTGGAACTGGATGACCATTAGGTCCCTTCCAAACCAACCTATTCTGTGATTCTATGAACTAAGAATAAATGTAGACAGGGAATTAAAAAACTTCCAGCATTTAAGAGTTGAAGTTTTGGGGTATCCTCTCTATGAGAAACAGATGAAGGAACCCACCCTCTTCTACAACACTGCTTCACAGGTTCATGTTGCAACACTGCAGCTATATACAAAGCAACCCAAGCAGGAGCCAAGGAATTGAGGCTCTGCTGAAAAACAAACACATGGGTTTAGAGCCAAGGAAACAAAACCAGTTGTGTGGCAAAGCAAAAGTGCCTCCACCTGCATTTGCTAAAGGAAAGAGCAGAGCTACATGAGTGGTCTGAAGAGAGAGCTAAGCTGGGTCAACCCCACTGCTAACAAAAGCAGGGTCCTGTCCTTCACATGAACCTTTGCAGCGGTGCCCTGATCCTCTCTTCACTACCACTTCACAGCTTTTGCTGAGCTTGTTCAAGCCACCAAACTTCCAAACTCATCAACTTCCCAGCCAATTCAATTCACAAGGCAAATATATCCTTCTGGAAGATTAGGTTTTCTTGCCACAAAGGATTGAATCAGCTCAATGGTGAATAAAACCAGAACAAAACAAACCTGGGTGGATAGGAAAAGGATCAATCTTACTCCACAGCGCCAAGCAGCTGGACTCAACTATTTTGTTTTGGGGGCTTTCCTTTTTCTTTCAGTGAAATGGACAACAAAATGTTAAACAGATATCAAAAGCCTAGGGGAAAAAAACTCAAATCATAGAATCAAGCAGGTTGGAAGAGACCTCCAAGATCATCCAGTCCAACCTAGCACCCAGCCCTAGCCAGTCAACCAGACCATGGCACTAAGTGCCTCACCCAGGCACCTTTAAACACCTCCAGGGATGGTGACTCCACCACCTCCCTGGGCAGCCCATTCCAATGCCAGTCACTCTCTCTGCCAACAGCTTCTTCCTAACATCCAGCCTATACAGCTCACTCACATTTGATATTCTGGGTAGTCTAATTTACAAGGCAATAGTAATTATTTTAAAAGCTGCTATTAACAAATAGATTTGGGTTTGGGTTTAGTTTTTTTTTCCTGGCAAGGGGTTGCAAGATTTAGCCTCAATAATTACAAAAAAAGTTCCTGTTCTGCTGCATTTGTTTAATTTGTTGTAAGTGCAGAGAGCTATGAGGCCAAATTTAAGACATTAAAGAACAACAGAGGTTGCCACAGCCTTAAAGTTCTAGAAGCAACAAAGAATTCTGCAGAGCTGTGAGAGTGCCCAGCTCAAAGAAAATCTTCACTTGTGCAAATACATCAGGGCTAAAGTCAATGTGAAAGATAAAAGTCTGGGAAAACACACAAGGTGTTCAAAATAAGTGGACTACGTGTAGCTGGGGCCTGGCAAGTTTCTCCTTTCAATCCTAGGTCAACATTAAAACTCTCACAAGCGTTTGTGAGGCGCTCAAAAGAAAAGGAATGGCTTTATTCCACAAACTTGCTGCAGAGAGAATGAAAACACAGTGCAACACACACTCCATAAAGGCAATGATGTGGGAATAGAAGGACTCACAATGACCTCTTAGAATCATAGAATCAAGCAGGTTGGAAGAGACCTCCAAGCTCAGCCAGCCCAACCTAGCACCCAGCCCTGGCCAATCAACCAGACCATGGCACTAAGTGCCTCAGCCAGGCTTGGCTTCAACACCTCCAGGCACAGCGACTCCACTACCTCCCTGGGCAGCCCATTCCAATGCCAATCACTCTCTCTGACAACAACTTCCTAACAACATCCAGCCTAGACCTGCCCTGGCACGGCTTGAGACTGTGTCCCCTTGTATCTATCCTGGCCCCGACAAATCTCAAGCATTCTCTTCTAACCCAAGGTTCCAGTGCTAACAAGAAATGCCAACCTGACTGCGGTCTGTACCTGAAATCGTTTGGGGTTATTTTTGCCAGTGCTCTGGTACAGAACAGGTCTCATTTTAAAGAGCAAAACACCCCGCCCTAAAGAAGCAGGAGGGAGGACGAGAGTGTGATGCTCCAGAAAGCACAAGACAGAGCAGAAACACCAAACAAAACAACTGAGTCATCATCCTTCTTCCTACCGATGCCACCGACTCCAGCCCTAGCTGGCTCACGGCTTTGTAATGGGAGCAAACCTCACCTGAGACTTCACTTGGTACCTCCAAAGCAGCCTTTACACGGTGCCATAGTATCAGGGCCTGAAGAGGCGTAAAAATTGGATGCTATTGATATTCGGAGTCTGTTTTTCGCCCTCGAGTTCTACACCAAAAGGAGGTTTAGCCAGCACTGAACTCCAGCGAAACGCCGCAAACCGAGCAAGGGGGTGCGGGAGGCAGGAGGTGACAAAACACCTCCCAGAGACGCTGTCAGAGCAGGGAAACTTCAGCAGCAACAGCTCCGCCGGCCCCAAAACACACCCTGCAACTGCTGAGCGCCCCGTGGGGCGAGTCGGCGCCTCAGGCTGCGCTGCTGGAGCTCCGACAGGCCCCACTCCCCCGGCACACACCCCCGAGAGCAGCCAGGCAGGCCGGGCCGGCGACCCCCGCAGCCGCGGGTTACCGGGGAGCCCCTCAGGAACCGCACACAGGCTTTCCCCTGCAGCTTCGCGGTGAGGCTGCCTGCAGCCGCCAGCGCCCCGGGGCCGGGCAGTTCACCCAACAGGCCTGCGACGGCACCATAAGGCCACCACCGGCCGGCGTTATCCCTTCTCCCTCGGACGCCCCGGGCCCGCCGCGGGGAGGAGGAGGCCGCCGCCCCGCAAGCTCTGGCCCTGCCGCCCAACCAGGCCCAGCCACCGCCACCCCCCGGTCTCCTCGCACCCCGCTGCTCACCCACATCCTGCTCGAAGGGGTTAGGGGCGAAGAGCGGCATCTCGGCAGCGCCCAGCCGGACACCCGCTCCGCAGCCCACACACCCCGACCCCGGACGCCGGAGCTCCGCCGCCCCACGGCCACCGCCCCGAGGCCCTCGCGGCTGTCCCGGACGCCTGATCGCTGAGCGCAGGAAACACAGCAGCAGCACCGCAAGGCCACGGCGGTCAGCACCGCAAGGCCACGGCGGTCAGGCGGGAGGGCAGGGGAGAGCAGCAGCAGTGGGCGGCAGGACGCGAACGTTGTTTGGGGCGGGCAGCAGCAGGGGCGGCGCGGCTGAGTCAGGCGCTGCAAGGGGCACCCCGGCGGGGCGGAGCCAGGCGCTGGGGGGGCAGCAGGGGGCGGGGCCGGGGCGGGGCCTGCGAGGGGGCGGGGTTAGGAGAGGTCCTGTGCGGAGGCCACGCCCCGCTCGCCACTCCCCTGGCCGGTGACGCCGCGGGCGCCATCTTGACGTGGGGGCGGCCGGGCCCGGGGGGGGGTCTGTCTGGCTGCTGGCTTCGTCCTCCTGTCCTCACCCTTCCGTGTCCCTTCCTCCCTCGTGTCCCTTCCTCCCGCGTGTCCAAACCTGATTAAAGGCTTTGTTGCTTCTGGGGGTGCGAGGCGTGGAGCACAAGGACAGAGCCCAGCAAGCAGTGTCTGCGCAGCTGAGGGAAGTGGAAGCCAGGAGGTTCCACCTGAAGCTGAGGAGAAAGCTGTTTGGTGTGAGGGTGCTGGAGGCCTGGAGCAGGCTGCCCAGGGAGGCTGTGCAGTCTGCCGAGCTTCCAAGGCCAGCTGGGCGCTGTGCTGCTGGGCAGGCTGCTGTGGGTGCCCTGCTTTAGTGGGTGATCTCCAGAGGTCCCCTCCAGCCGTGCTGAGGAAATGATGGCTGAGGGAAAGGTGTATAAAGAAGCGAAGGGCACTGCCAGGAGGGTTGAGCCAGACTCTGCTCAGAGATGCCTAACGATAGGATGGGGCAGTGAGTGCAAGCTGGAGCACAGCAGGTTCCATGTGAACATAAGCAAAAGCTCTTTGACTGTGAGGGTGACACAACACAGGAGCAGGCTGCACAGAGAGGTTGCGGAGTCTCCCCTGGAGACGTTCAAAACCTGCCTGGGTGCATTCCTCTGTGACTTACTTTAGGTGATCCTGCCCTGGATGACCACTTTGAGTGCTGTGTTCAGTTCTGGGCCCCCCAGTTTAGGAGGGACATTGAGATGCTTGAGCGTGTCCAGAGAAGGGTGACGAGGCTGGGGAGAGGCCTTGAGCACAGCCCTACGAGGAGAGGCTGAGGGAGCTGGGATTGGTTAGCCTGGAGAAGAGGAGGCTCAGGGGTGACCTCATTGCTGTCTACAGCTACCTGAGGGGTGGTTGTGGCCAGGAGGAGGTTGCTCTCTTCTCTCAGGTGGCCAGCACCAGAACGAGAGGACACAGCCTCAGGCTGCACCAGGGGAAATTTAGGCTGGAGGTGAGGAGAAAGTTCTTCACTGAGAGAGTCATTGGGCACTGGAATGGGCTGCCCGGGGAGGTGGTGGAGTCGCCGTCCCTGGAGCTGTTCAAGGCAGGATTGGACGTGGCACTTGGTGCCATGGTCTGGCCTTGAGCTCTGTGGTAAAGGGTTGGACTTGATGATCTGTGAGGTCTCTTCCAACCCTGATAATACTGTGATACTGTCATTCTAAGTCAAGGGCATGCAGCCTTCTGCTGACTGTCCCCACAGCCTCACAGAATGTGTAACCAGGAGGGGAATTCCAGTATCACTAGGGTTGGAAAAGACTTCCGAGATCACTAAGTCCACCTCTGTGACCATGTCCTGAAGTGCCACATCTACTTGTTTTACTACCATCTGCAGGGATGCTGATTTGCCACTTCCCTGGGCAGCCTGGTCCAATCTCTGACCACTCTTAAAGAAGTTGTTCCTAATCATAGAATCAGCCAGGCTGGAAGAGACCTCCAAGCTCAGACAGTCCAACCTAGCACCCAGCCCTAAACAATCAACCAGACCATGGCACTAAGTGCCTCAGCCAGTCTCTTCTTGAACACCTCCAGGCACAGTGACTCCACCACCTCCCTGAGCAGCCCATTCCAATGCCAATCACTCTCTCTGCCAACAACTTCCTCCTAACATCCAGCCTAGACCTGCCCTGGCACAACTTGAGACTCTGTCCCCTTCTGTTGCTGCTTGCCTGGCAGAAGAGACCAACCCCACCTGGCTACAGCCTCCCTTCAGGTAGCTGCAGACAGCAATGAGGTCTGCCCTGAGCCTCCTCTTCTCTAGGCTAAACAACCTAAACCTCCCCTGATGCAGGCTGAGGCTGTTTCCTCTTGTCCTATTGTTACTTAGCCTCACAGCATCACAGAATTTCTGAGGTTGGGAAAGACCTTCGAGATCATGGAGTCCAGTCATGAGTTTCACACTGACAAGTCCTTGACTCCAACCTCCTTTCAGGGAGCTGTAGAGAGCAGTGAGATCTTCTCTCAGTCTCCTTCTGGCTAAGATGTAGAACAGCTCCTCAGAAAGCCACTTTGAGGGCACTCCTGGCCCTATGCCTGCTGAAGGCAGCCAGCAACAGCTGCTAGTAAGATATCGGGGAGCTACTAACCACTGCTGGGGGTACCTGCCTTGTGTGAGGAGTAATGAGGCTTCAGAGGAACTCCTTCCAGCCAAGCTGTGAGTCAGTAGTGTCATAGCCACGTGCTATGGAGTGTGCACAGTCACAGTTCTTAGAGGTACACCTCATAGTCATGAGCTGTAGTCATCATCGTGGCAGTGGCAGGGCATTAGTCAGAGCCTGCTTTTCACTTCTTCAAGCAGAGAGCTGGTGGAAAAGTGAAGCGTAGCAGCATTGCTACAAGGAGGGCATTGAGGGGCTGGAGCAGGTCCAGAGAGGGGCAGTGAAGCTGGGGAAGGGTCTGGAGAACAGAGCTGGGGAGGAGCAGCTGAAGGAACTGAGGGTGTTTAGCCTGGAGAAGAGGAGGCTGAGGGGAGACCTCAGTGCTCTCTACAGCTCCCTGAAAGGAGACTGGAGCCAGGTGGGGGTTGGGCTCTTCTATCTAGTGTCAGGTGATAGAACAAGAGGAAATGGCCTCAAGTGTGCTGGGCTGCAAGAGCAATGTGGGCAGCAGGGCAAGGGAGGGATTCTGCCCCTTTGCTCTGCTCTCCTCAGACCCCACCTGCAGTCCTGTGTGCAGTTCTGGAGCCCTTAACACAAGGTAGGACATGGAAGTGTTGCAGCCAGTCCTGAGGAGGCCACAGAGATGCTGAGAGGGCTGCAGCAGCTCTGCTATGAGGACAGGCTGAGAGAGTTGGGGCTCTGCAGCCTGGAGAGGAGAAGGCTTGGAGGAGACCTTGGAGTGGCCTTCCAGGATCTGAAGGGGATGTGACCTACAGGAGAGCTGGGAAGAGACTATTGACAAGGTCTTTAATGACAGGATGAGGAGCAATGGGTTTAAACTGGCAGAGGGCAGATTGACACTGGATGTTAGGAAAGGGTTCTGTACAGTGAGGGTGGTGAGACACTGGCACAGGTTGCCCAGGGAGGTTGTGGAGGACAGAAGCACAGAATGGGATCAAAGATCAAAGATCAAAGATCAAAGATCCCATTCTGTGCTTCTGTCCTCCACAACCTCCCTGGAGATGTTCAAGGCCAGGCTGGATGAGCCCTTAAGCAACCTGTTTTAGTGGGAGATGTCCCTGCCTATGGCAGGGGGTTGGAACTGGCTGAGCTTTGAGGTCCCTTCCAACCTGAACCATTCTATGATTCTAAGTTGCTCCAGGACCAATTGCTTCACCAGAAGGCTTGTCAAGCTCTGAACCGGGCTGCCCAGGGCAGTGGTGGAGTCCCCATCCCTGGAGGGGTCCCAGAGCTGTGTAGATGTGGTGCTGAGGCTGTGGTTTAGCCATGACCTGGCAGCACTCCGCTACTTGTTGTACTTGGTGGTGTTCGAGATCTCTTCCAACCGAAAGGATTCTGTGATTCCGATTTAAATCTGCAGGCTCTCTGCTGGCACACTGGTACCCTCTGCTCCGGGTTTCACCGAGTATGGAGACACAGCAGCAGGTCACTCGGCACCTCTGGAGCCAGCGTCCTCTGCTGGGTGAACTTCCCATTCCGCTCCCGTTTTCCAGCGTTGGAGGCAGGCTGCAGGTGGCACCATTGTCCCACGCTCGCAGCCAGCGCCACCCGTGCTGAGCTGAACTGAGCTGCAGATGGACTGCTGTCAGGTTCTTAAGGCAAGACAGGCCTCCTTCATAGAATCACAGAATCAGCCAGGTTGGAAGAGAGCTCCAAGCTCAGCCAGTCCAACCTAGCACCCAGCCCTGGCCAATTAACCAGACCATGGCACTAAGTTGCAACCAGCAGCAGCAACAGAATGAGGGGACACAGTCTCAAGTTGTGCCAGGGGACACAGTTAGCAACCAGCAACAGCACAGAACAAGGGGACACAGTCTCAAGTTGTGCCAGGGGACACAGCTGGCAACCAACAACAGAACAAGGGGACACAGTCTCAAGCTGTGCCAGGGGAGGTCTAGGCTGGATGTTAGGAGGAAGTTGTTGGCAGAGAGAGTGATTGGCATTGGAATGGGCTGCCCAGGGAGGTGGTGGAGTCACTGTGCCTGGAGGTGTTGAAGCCAAGCCTGGCTGAGGCACTTAGTGCCATGGTCTGGTTGATTGGCCAAGGCTGGGTGCTAGGTTGGACTGGCTGAGCTTGGAGGTCTCTTCCAACCTGGCTGATTCTACGATTCTAAGGACTTATTATGAGAGGATGAGAGGGAATGGATTGAAGCAGGAAGACAAAGGACCTGAAGGTGTTGTTTGACAGCAGCTGAAGATGAGTCAGCAGTGTGCCCAGGTGGCCAAGAAGGCCACCAGCATCCTGGCCTGGATCAGCAAAGGTGTGGCCAGCAAGAGTAGGGAAGTGATTGTGCCCCTGTACTGGGCACTGCTGAGGTCACACCTTGAGTCCTGGATTCAGCTTTGGACCCCTTGCTCCAAGAAGGACACTGAGGTGCTGGAGCAGGTCTGGAGAAGGGCAACAAAGCTGGGGAAGGGTCTGGAGAACAGTGCTGGGGAGGAGCAGCTGAGAGAGCTGGGGGTGTTTAGTGTGGAGAAGAGGCTGAGGGGAGACCTCGTTGCTCTCTACAACTCTCTGAGAGGAGATTATTGGGGATCAGTCTCCCTAGAAGCAAGTGACAGGATGAGAATAAATGGCTGCAAGTTGCACCTTGAGGGTTTTTAGGCTGGACATGGGGAACCTCAGAAGGTTTGTCAAGTCCTGATCCAGGCCGCCCAGGGCAGTGGTGGAGTCCCCATTCCTGGAGTGGTTTCAAAGCCATGCAAATGTGGTGCTGAGGGCCATGGCTTAGTGGTGACCTGGCAGTGCTAAGTTAACAGTAACTCAAGGATCCTAAAGGCCTTTTCCAGCCTGAAGGACTGTGTGATTCTAAGAGTTTGCTTGAGTAGCTCTTGAGGTGCTTTGTCCTCATGCAGAGAAGCAGCATGCTAAGGCACTGAGCTTTGTTCTGTGTCTGAGTGGCTTCTCTGTGTTCCTCCAGCTGCCCTCTGGTTTGCTTTCTGTCTCACTGAAATATTTCTTTCCTCTTTTTACCAAGGTCCCTCTGCTCTGGCTCTCTGTGTAGGAGTCATGCAGACAGACTGACAGAGAAAACTCTGGAAATCACAGAATTGTTTGGGTTGGAAAAGACCTCCAAGATCATCCACTCTAACTCTCAACCCAGCACCCCCATGGCCATTAAGCCTTGTCCCAAAGTGCCATGGTTCTTCAACACCTCCAGGCGTGGTGACTCCACCACCTCCCTGGGCAGCCTGTGCCAATGCCTGACTGCTCTTGCAGAAAAGAAAATTTTCCTCATGTCTAACCTAAACCTCCCCTGGGGCAACTTGAGGCCATTTCCTCTTGTCCTCTCACTTGCTAGTACACAGAAGAAACCAGCTTTCACCTGGCTCCAACCTCCTTTCAGAGAGCTGTAGAGAGCAATGAGGTCTGCCCTCAGCCTCCTCTTGTGCACACTAAACACCCTCAGTTCCCTCAGCTGCTCCTCACCAGCCCTGTTCTCCAGACCCTTCCATCTTTGTTGCCTTTCTCTGAACCTCCTCCATCCTCTCAAATGTCCTCCTTGTAGCGAAGGGACCACATCTTTGGTCTGCAGGAGAACTCTGCAGTAACCCAGGAAATGTACCCCAGGGAAGCTGTGCTAGTCTGAGCCTAGCTGGGATAATTTGGTGAGAAGAATTAGATGATAGGTTGTGAAAAGGAAGCAATGGTGATGTCTACTGCACTCATAGGCTTGCTGAGATGGACAAGAACATAAATATAGGTAACAGAGGTGCTCTCTCTGGCTCTGGCTGCCTCCCTTCTCTCCCTAACTTGCTGTCTGTGTAACTAATCCTTCTGCTTCCTAACCCCCCCTGGATGATTCTCCAAACTCACCTTGAACATAAGGCAAAGTCTGGGATAAGGTAGAGGGATGGGAAGGAGGTGGAAGAGTGGTTGGGAGCCCCTGCTGGGGACTCTGGTTTCTGGGAGGGCTGTTGTGTTTCTGTATTACTTTTAACTTGTCTATTTCTGTCTCTAGCTGTATATACCAAGGGGAAGTCACACAGTATCACAGTATCACAGTATCACCAAGGTTGGAAGAGACCTCAAGTCCTGCTTAACTAACCTGATAGCACTTTGTGATGCCATAACTGAATGGGGTAGATTCAGGGAAACCAGTGGATGTAGTCTACCTTGACCTTAGCAAGGCCTTTGACACAGTCTCCCATGACATTTTAGTGAGCAAGCTGAGGAAGTGTGGGATGGAAGAGCAGACAGTGAGGTGGGTTAGGAACTGGTTACAAGATAGAGTTCAGAGGGTGGTGATCAGTGGTGCCAGGTCCAGCTGGAGAGCTGTGACTAGTGCTGTCCCCCAGGGATCAGTGCTGGGGCCAGTCCTGTCCTAAATCTTCATCAGTGCCATTGGTGAGGGCACAGAGTGTCTGCTCAGCAGGTTTGCTGACGACACCAAGCTGGGAGGCTTGGCTGATGCAGCTGAAGGCTGTGCAGCCATCCAGAGAGCCCTGCACAGGCTGGAGAGCTGGGCACAGAGGAGCCAGATGGAGTTCAACAAGGACAAGTGCAGAGTCCTGCACCTGGGGAGGAATAACAAACTGCCACCAGTCCAGGCTGGGAGGTGATCTGCTGGAGAGCAGCCCTGTGGAGAGGGACCTGGGGGTGCTGGTGGCTAACAAGTTACCCATGGCATAGCAATGTGCCCTTGTGGCCAAGAAGGCCAATGGGACCCTGGGCTGTATTAGGCAGAGTGTGTCCAGCAGATCAAGGGAGGTTCTCCTGCCCCTCTACTCTGCCCTGCTGAGACCTCATCTTGAATACTGCCTTCAGTTTTGGGCTCCCCAGTTCCAGGGGGACAGGGATCTGCTGGAGAGAGTCCAGCAGAGGGCTAGGAGGATGATGAGGGGACTGGAGGGCATGGCTGATGAGGAGAGGCTGAGGGACCTGGGGCTGTTTAGCCTGGAGAAGTCTTAGAGGAGATTTGATAAAGATTTATAAGTATCTGAAGGCTGCCAGGAGTGGGGGGACAGGCTCTGCTCACTGCTGCCTGAGGTAGGACAAGCAGCAATGGATGGAAGCTGCAGCACAGGAGGTTCCAGCTCAACACGAGGGGGAACTTCTTTACTTTGAGGGTCCCAGAGCACTGGCACAGGCTGCCCAGAGAGGCTGTGGAGTCTCCTTCTCTGGAGCCTCTCAAGGCCTGTCTGGATGTGCTCCTCTGTGACCTGAGCTAGATTGTGTGGTCCTGCTCTGGCAGGGAGGTTGGACTTGATGATCTCCTTGGGTCCCTTCCAGCCCCTAACATCCTGGGATCCTGTGATCTCTTGCAAGTACCTGCTTGTGTGTTATGCTAAGCTGGGAATAGAAAGCTCCGTTCTAATTTCCAGCTCGGCTGAGTCTAGCCTGGGTGCCTTTGTTCAGTGGGGGGGGGGGGACACACACGGGTAACCCCCAGACCATCACCGGAGCGCTGCAGCCCCAGCGGTGGGTGCGGGGGGACTGACACGGCGCAGACCCCGAGCCGGCGCTGGGGGCTTTATGTGGCCCTGGCACGGAGCGGCTGAGCGCAGCCCTGCCGGGGCGGAATGCGCCTGGCTGCCCTCCCGATTGCAGAGCCGGGATCAGACATTTCCTCTGCTGAGCCCCAAAGCTGCCTGCCCTTTCACGGGGTTTGTGCCCTGAATGGAAAGTGCCATCGCGCTGCTTTGCGCCTCGCCGCCCGCAGCCAGACGGCGACTAAGCGATTCTCTGCGCCGCTCCGGCACAGCTCTCTGCCTGCCTGCCTGCCCGCCCGGCACTGCCACTGCCTCATCTCCTTCACTGCCCCTCACGCAGGCTTGTTAAAGATGGCTTTGTGCAGGGGCAGGGCTGGGCTGGCCACCAGAGCAGTGCCAGAGGCTCTCAAGGGACCCCTCTGCCTTCACTAAGGGAAGAGAAAGGGGAGAAGGGAGAGAGGCTGATGGGCTGGGAGAGAAACTCAACCAGCTGGGATGGAAAGCAGAACAATGCCATGGAAGAGAGACACAGAGGCACAAACCAGCAAGGAACCCAGCTCCTGAGGGCAATGATGGCACCATTGGCACCACTGATGCTGGGGGCAGGCACTGGGCAAGTCCCAACCTGGACTCGGCAGCAGATGGGAACTCAGGAGCCGGATTCTGGAACTGGATTCATGAACACAGGGCTGGGGATGGAAGGCAGAAGGGACAGAGTCCTGCTGGCACAGCAGCCAGGGAAGAAGAGGCTTGGCCCTGGGGATCCCTCAGCTTGACACTGAAGATGCCATCCATGGGCTGCAGTCCCTTGTTGGGCACTTGAGGCTCTCCTGTCCTGGCTGCTCCTCCCCACAGGTGCCAGCTCTGCCTTGCTGCCCCCCAAGGTGTGGCACAAGTTGTGGCAGCCAGGAGCAAGTGTCAGGCAGAGCCTTTCTGCAGCCAGCCCTTGGCAGGGCCTCTCCCCATCAGCTTCTGCCAGCTAGAAGCAGCCCCTGGCTGTGCCAAGCTGCCCTGAACTGCAGCAAGTGCCTCAGTGAGCAGAGCCTGAGCTGGGGAGTCCCAGCCCTGACCAGAACTGATTCTGCTCTGGCTCACAGCAGGACAGCCTTACAAAAGTGGGTTGTGCTTTTCAGAGCTGTGGCTGCAGATAGAATGTGATCTAGCTGCTGATGTCCCTGCTGGCTGCAGAGGGGTTGGACTGGATGAGCTTTAAATTTCCACTCCATTCCCTGAGCCTCTGATCCTACCCCTGAGCTGGGTACAAAGCCTGCACGTTATTTTGGGGCACTCACCCCACTACCAGCCTCAGCATCCAGACATCCTGTGCCTTGGGGCATCTAATTAAGGAGACAGCCTTGAATATGCAAATGGCCATTTCTAATTAGTGCTGAGCACATCCAACCAGCTGTCTGGATGCTGAGAGGATGGAGCCCCACATCTCCACCCGAGGCAGCCAGTTGTTGTGTCAGAGACACCTACACCATAGCATAGGGTTGATGTGTGCTCAGCAAGCAGCTGACTCTACAACACTGAATGTGTCTGGTTTGTGCTGCCAGGCTTGTTCCTGTGGCTCAGCAGAAACCCAGAACAAACCCAAACAGTCCAAAAGAGGCTCAACAAAATTAACCCCTGCAGGTAATGAGCAACAGTGGTTAAAATGACCCATGCTTGAAAAGTGGATGGGGTGGGAAGTGAAAGAAAGCAGTAAGTGAAGCTCTGGGTGATGCCCTTCAGATGAGGTTTAGGAATCCAGGCTAGGTCCTGAGGCAGGGACCTGAGCATGACCTCAGCAGGCTGCTTGGGCTGGGCTGCACAGTGGAACACTCAGCATGGTAGAATTGTTTGAGTTGGAAAAGCCTTCTGAAACCATCCAGTCCAACCATCAACCCAACACCACCATGGCCATCAGACCATGCCCCAGACTTTTCAGGTCTTTGGTGCCAATCACTAACCCAGCACTGACAGCTAATCACTAAACCATGTCCCTCAGCATCACATCTGCATGGCTCTGAAGTCCATCCAGGTATGGGGACTGCACCACTGCCCTGGGCAGCCTGAGCCAGGCTTATGGGGAACAAAATTATTCCTCACATCCAACCTAAACCTCCTCTGGCCATTTCTTCTTGTCCTGTTATTCCTTCAGAGAAGAGACTGACCCCCACCTGAAGACCAGGTGATTCAAGTGGGAGATAACTCAAGAGTTCCACCACTCCTCACCCCAACCCCAGCACCTCTGGTGTGTTTAAAAAGCAGGGGCACCCACAGCTCTGCAGTGAGGGTACAAGAGTGGAGGACACCTCTAGAGAGGAGAACTCAAAGAGCTCTCCTGCAGCTGACAGCAGAATCACGACAGCGGAGAGGCAAGTGCCTGCCTTTAACCACTTAGGGATGCTGGCCAGGACGAGGCTGGCAACCAGCCTCACTGGGAGATACCAGAGGAGTCACAGGATCACAGCATATCAGGGGCTGGAAAAGATCTCAAAAGCTGCCAGAGCAGGAGCACCTATACCAAAGCAGACAGGAACACATCCAGGCACGTCTTGAATATCTCCAGAGAGGGAGACTCCACAACCTCCCTGGGCAGTCTGTTCAAGTAGTTAGAATTACAGAATCAAGCAGGTTGGAAGAGACCTCCAAGCTCAGCCAGCCCAACCTAGCACCCAGCCCTGGACAATCAACCAGACCATGGCACTAAGTGCCCCAGCCAGGCTTGGCTTCAACACCTCCAGGCACAGTGACTCCACCACCTCCCTGGGCAGCCCATTCCAATGCCAATCACTCTCTCTGACAACAACTTCCTAACAACATCCAGCCTAGACCTCCCCTGGCACAGCTTGACACTGTGTCCCCTTCTTCTGTGGCTGCTTGCCTGGCAGAAGAGCCTAACCCCACCTGGCTACAGCCTCCCTTCAGGTAGTTGTAGACAGCAATGAGGTCCCCCCTGAGCTTCCTCTCCTCCAGGCTGCACACCCCCAGCTCCTTGGTCCTGTTGCCTCCCCCCTGACCCATCCAGCCATGAGCAGCTTGTCTTTTGGGGTGATTTCTCAAGGATTCTGCTCTCTCCTATGGTGGCTTTGGGAGCAGAACCATCCTTTTGCTCTGAGGTGTGTCCTGCTCTCAGCAGGATCCTGTTGCACATCTACACTTAAAAGCAGAGGTTTGCCCTGGTACCCAGCTGTGGTGCCAGGATGCTCCCCAGCCTCAGCAAGGTGTGCAAGAATCACAGGATCATCACAGAATGACCTGGGTGGGAAGGTACCTTCAAAGGTCATCTTGTCCAACCCCAAAAAGGCTGTCTTGCATTTCTGTGCCTCAGAAAATGTTTCCTTTGGTTTCCCTGTCTTGCCGTTGGGTTGTTTTGTTTTTTTAAGGGGCTGTCTATATTTCAGATCTGCCACACTTGAAGGAAATCCCCCCAAACCATAAGGAAATGTCCTCTTCTGGACAGACTCCAACAAGCTCCATTTCTGATCACATACTTGTTGGACAAGTATGATAAGGATGGGCCCTGCATGGGTGTTTTGTGGCTTCCTTCATGTTTATAAACTACTCTGAGATCCTCAGATGAGAAAGGATTTAGGAGTGCAAAAGAGTTAAGCTGCCAAACTCTTTCTAACCTCATAAACAGATAATTTTGCATTCGAGGAGACACAGAGGAGGACAAGATCACACAAGTGGTCTGGGAACATTTTCTATCAGCCATCCAGGGAAGTTACAAGGCAGAATTCCCTCTATTGCTGTTAACCCAGCTAATGGTTTGTTATGAACTGAGAAAAGCCTTCCTGAACTTCCTTTTCTAAGGTTTAGAAATGGAAAAGCCATTTGTTCTCAGCTGTTTTCAGCTCTTCCTCCTCCTTTAGGTTCTCTATTTGTGCTCTGCTCACACAGCCTTAGAGCAAAACCTGACTGCAGTAGGGGAATCCCAGAATCCAAGCATGGTGGAGGCTGGAAGGGGCCTCTGCAGATCATCCACTCCAACCCTCTTGCTACACCAGGGGCACCCACAGCAGCTTGCCCAGCAGCACAGTGCCCAGCTGGGCTTGGAAGCTCTGCAGAGAAGGAGACTTCACAACCTCTCTCTGCAGCCTGCTCCAGAGCTCTGTCACCCTTAAATTAAAGAAGTTCCTCCTCATGTTGAGATGAAACTTCTAATGTTCCACTTTGTGCCTACTGCCCCTTGTCCTGGCACTGGGCACCACTGAAAAAAAAGCCTGGTCCCATCCTCCTGACCCCCACCCTTTATGTATTTATAAGTATTGATGAGATCACCCCTCAGGCTTCTCTTTTCCAGGCTAAACAGCCCCAATTCTCTGTCTTTCCTCATCACAGAGATGTTCCACCCCCCTCAGCATCTCTGTAGCCCTTTGCTGTGCCCTTTCCAGTAGTTCCCTGTCTCTCTTGAACTGGGAACTCCAGAACTGGACTCAATAGTCCACAGGTAGCCTCACCAGGGTGGAGTAGAGGGGAAGTAGATCCTCCCTCCACCTGCTGGCCACACTCTTCTTCACGCACCCCGGGATGCTGTGGACCTTCTTGGCCATGAGGGCACATTGCTGCCTCATGGGGACCCTATTGTCCACCAGGTCCTTTTCCCCAGAGCTACTCTCCAACCTGTACTGGCCCATGGGGCTGCACAGAGGATTACAGGATCACAGGATATTAGGGATTGGAAGGGACCCAGGGAGATCATCCAGTGCTACCCCGCTGCCAGAGCAGGACAATACTGTCTAACACAGAGCACATCCAGACAGGCCTTGAAAGGCTCCAGGGAAGGAGACTCCACAACCTCTCTGGGCAGCCTGTGCCAGTGCTCTGGGACCTTTCCAGGAAAGAAGTTCCCCCTTGTGTTGAGGCAGAACCTCCTGTGCTGCAACTTACACCCATTGCTCCTTGTCCCATCCCAGGGAGCAGTGAGCAGAGCCTGTCCCCCCACTCCTGGATTGGAAGCTTCCACACAAGCCATGGTGCTCCTCAGGTTCTGGGGTGGGTGACCATCACCAGAAAGAGACTTTCCTGCATGCCACTGGGCTTGTGCTCTTTAATATTTTATGAGAAGGAAATGCAATTACAGCTTCATCTGATGGATGAATCATGACCAGAGCAACATTTCCTCTTCAAACCTTGCTCTGCAGCTGGTGCCGGGCGCTCAGCTCGGGGCAAGGAGCTGGCAAGTCAAAGCTGGCCACCCATGGCAGGGGACGCTGTGCATGTGCAAATGCTGAGGCCAAATGGTGTGTGGGGTGGGGGAAGAATGCAAAACAAACAGTGTGGACAATCCATCTGCCATTCTGAAGCAGCAGCCAGCACTCACACCCCATTAGGACACAGACCAAAAGCACAGATCTGGTGGTTTGGCTACCAGTGATTTTCATTTCTCTACAGAAAAGGCTTCTGTTAAAAAAGAGAGAAAGGCAGAGAGCCAAGGGGCTGCAGAACTTGGTTCAGTAACTGAAAGGCTGCTGCTGCCCCTCTGCTTTATGTCCTCAAGAAGGTAACAGCTCTGAACTAACTCGTGGGCAACCACAGCTCTGGCTGACTTCAGGCAGCAGAGCTGCCATGTGCTGCTTTGCTCACCTCCCTGGGGCCAGGCTCTCCTGGGGTGACTGTGGCCCAGCAGGCTGGTCCCTTGCTCTCTTGGCTCTGCAGCAGAGCTGCTTTGCTCACCTCCCTGGGGCCAGGCTCTCCTGGGGTGACTGTGGCCCAGCAGGCTGGTCCCTTGCTCTCTTGGCTCTGCAGCAGGGCTGCTTTGCTCACCTCCCTGGGGCCAGGCTTTCCTGGGGTGACAGCAGGCTGGTCCCTTGCTCTCTTGGTTCTGGAGCAAGGCTGCAGACCTCATGGATTCATAGGTTCATACAGTGGTTCATGTAGGAAAGGACCTGTCCTGGACCTCATGTCCTGGTCTGAGCTAAAGTAGAACTGATTTTGGTCAGGGATGCCACCCAGAGGGATGTGGGCAAGCTTGAGATGTGGTCCCAAGCCAACCTCATGCAGTTGGACATGGTCGAGTGCAAGGTTGGGGCAATCCCAAACACAAATACAGGCTGGGCAAGGAGCAGCTTGAGAGCAATCTGGAGGAGAAGGACTTGAGGCTGTCAGCTGGTGACAAACTGAACAAGCTGAAAAACTCAGCAGGAGCTGGTGGTTGTTGCTGGCAGCCCCAAAGGCAGCCATGTGCTGGGCTGCAGCCAAAGGGTCCAAACAACTCACAGAATCACAGAATTAACCAGGTTGGAAAAGACCTTTGAGATCATCGAGTCCAACCCATCACTCAGCACCTTCTAATTAACTAAACCGTGGCACTAAGTACCTCAATTCTATGACTCTTAAGTGTGGCCAGCCAGGGAACTGATTCTGCCCCTCTGCTCTGCTCTGGTGAGATTCCACCTGCAGTACTGCATCCCCTTCTGGCGCCCCCAGCATGAGAAGGACATAGAACTGCTGGAGTGGGCCCAGAGACCATAGAGAAGATCAGAGGGCTGAAGAACCTCCCTTATGGGGACAGGTTGAGGGAGAGAGCTGGGGCTGTGCAGCCTGGAGTAGAGAAAGCTCCAGGGAGAACTTAGAGCACCCTTCCAGTACCCAAAGAGGCTACAGGAGAGCTGGAGAGGGAGTTTTGACAAGGGCTTGGAGTACTAGGACAAGGGGGAATGGCTTGGAGCTGGAAGAGGAGAGATTTAGGGTGGAGATTAGGAAGAAATTCTTTCCAATTAGGGTGGTGAGACACTGGCACAGTTTGCCCAGGGAGTTGTGTATGCTCCCTCCCTCTAAGTGTTCAAGGCCAGGTTGGATGAGGCCTTGAGCAACCTAGGCTAGTGGAGGTGTCCCTGCCTTTGGCAGGGGGGATTGGAACTGGATGATCTTTAAAGTGCTTCCAAACCAACTCATTCTGTGATTCTGTGACACAGAGGTTAACCAAAGCAACTTCTTACATATTTAGAGAGGAGAAAAATCAGCCAGAGAAGCTGGAGGAATGTCCCTGCCTGCCTTCTGCATCTGCTACATCTCAGAGTCATCTACTTCAAACTCAAAAGATAGGAGGGGAAATGTTTGAAGGAGATGGAGACCTGCCAGTATTTCCAGTTCATTATAGGCAAACAATTGTTGCTTGTAGCACTTTCTTTTCTGGAGCAGAAATGTAGTCTGGTTGGAAATCCCTCCAGCAGTGTGGAATCATGAACTTGCTGATGAAAAGTGTTCTTCAGTCAGGGATTTACTAATTAAAAATAGCTTCATTTTCAAATCCAAGCTCAATTCCCTCCCTCCACATCACTGCTCTGTCTGCTTTCTCCAGGCGCTGCTGGGTTCCTGTAGCCTTAGCTGAGTTCCACCCAAACGTGAGGCCCAACAGGAGGGAAACTGAGCTTGGGTGTGCTCAAAGCTGGAGGGAAGCAGGGCAGGGACAGGGGTGGCTGCAACTGTAATTGTCTCCAAAGATAATATCATCATAGTATCATAGAATCAAGCAGGTTGGAAGAGACCTCCAAGCTCAGCCAGTCCAACCTAGCACCCAGCCCTGGCCAATCAACCAGACCATGGCACTAAGTGCCCCAGCCAGGCTTTGCTTCAGCACCTCCAGGGACGGCAACTCCACCACCTCCCTGGGCAGCCCATTCCAATGCCAATCACTCTCTCTGACAACAACTTCCTCCTAACATCCAGCCTAGACCTCCCCTGGCACAACTTGAGGCTGTGTCCCCTTCTTCTGTTGCTGCTTGCCTGGCAGAAGAGACCAACCTCTCATAGGGTTTGTGTTTCAGGCCCCTCACCAGCTTTGTTGCCCTTCTCTGGACACCTTCCAGCACCTCAACATCTCTCTTGAATTGAGGGGCCCAGAACTGGACACAGCACTCAAGCTGTGGCCTGACCAGTGCTGAGCACAGGGGAACAATAACCTCCCTTGTTCAGAGTCAGAAGTGAGGCCAAGGGCAATTTATGGCCCATCAAAGTGATCTTGGCCATGATGGGGACCACAGAATCATAGAATCAGTCAAGGTTGGATGGGACCACAAGGATCAGCCAGTTCCAACCCCTTTGCCATGGCCAGGGACACCCTACCCTAGAGCAGGCTGCACACAGCCTCAGCCAGCCTGGCCTTAAACACCTCCAGCCATGGGGCCTCAACCACCTCCCTGGGCAACCCATTCCAGCCTCTCACCACTCTCAGGCTCAACAACTTCCTCCTCACCTCCAGGCTGAATCTCCCCACCTCCAGCTGTGCTCCATTCCCCCCAGTCCTGTCACTCCCTGATAGCCTAAAAAGCCCCTTCCCATCTCTTCTGTAGGCCTCCTTCAGATACTGAAAGGCCACAGTAAGACCAGCAGAGCAGATGCCACCCATTCCTAGTGGCATCAGGGATGGTGGCACTGGTGGGTGCTGCTGAGCAAGGTGTGCTCCGTGGGAGAGGTGGGAAACGTGGGCTCTCCAGGAACAGCCCCCAGAGCCATGCTTCCACCACCACCAAAGTGCAAGGAAACTGAACATGGCTTTTGCCCAAACTGCTTATTCAGTAGCAGCCTCAGCAGGACCATGAGCATGGCTCTGTGGTCTGGTGGCCATTCAGAGGCACCTTCTCCCTGCACTGCTGGCATGTGAGACCAGACTTAATGGACCTTGGGGATGGAGGGACTTGCTCAAGCAGGATCACCTGGATGACAGACATATGAACATGAGCCATGGTGTGCCCAGGTGGCCAAGAAGGCCACCAGAATCCTGGCATGGATCAACAATGATGTGGCTAGCAGGAGTGGGACAGAGATCTTGTCCCTGCACCGGGCACTGGTGAGACCATACCTCTAATCCTGGGGTCAGTTTTGGACCTCTTGCTCCAAAAGGACATTGAAGGGCTGGAGCAGGCCCAGAGAAGGGCAACAAAGCTGGGGAAAGGGCTGGAGGAGGAGCAGCTGAGGGAACTGAAGGTGTTCAGCCTGGGGAAAAGGAGGCTGAGGGGAGACCTCAGTGCTCTCTACAGCTCCCTGAAAGGGGACTGGAACCAGGTGGGGTTGGTCTCTTCTCCCAAATATCAGGTAATAGAACAAGAGGAAATGCTCTGGAATTATTCCAGGGAAGGTGTGGGTTGGAGCTGAGGAACAGTTTCTTTGTGCAAGAGTGTTCAGGCACTGGAGCAGGATGCCCAGGGAGGTGCTGGAGTCCCCATCCCTGGAGGTGCTCAAGAAACCTGTGGGCATGGCACTTTGGGACACGGTTTAATGGCCATGGTGGTTTGGGGCTGATGGTTGGACTCGACGATCCCAGAGGGCTTTTCCAACCCAAACAATTCCATGATCCTGTGCTCTCCAGCTGGGCTTTGCCAGAAGCTGTGAGCAGGCTTGAGAAGTGGCCAGCAAGCCAAATCCAGAAGACCCAAGCAGTGGAGCAGCTCTGCTTGCAGGCGACACTAGAAGCAGATCTCTGTGTGAGCAAGATTAAAGTTTCATTGAACTCCTGCAAGACCTTTTTTGGGTCTTCATAGACCTCCTTTGACTTTCTGCCAACTAGGATGTGCTCAGTGACTGCAGAAGAGCCAAGCAAGAGCTGCTGTGTTTAGCAAACATGTTTCATAATGCATGCAGGTGCTGACTGAGCAGAAGGCTCACTGCTTGCCACCATGAGCACCACTGCAGAAGCACAAAGGGCAGCAGTTCTTGTTTTCCACTACCCTTTGGAAACTAGAGATGGAACAAAGCATCCTGTGATTAACTTCAGTCATCACAGCCACGCTGTGAAACAGCAGGGACTCTCCTGAACCCACTCTTCACAGCAGGAGGATGTGAGTTGGCCAAGGAGGAGTCTGTTCTGGGCAGCTAAATACTGCTTTTGCCCAAAGGAGGATCTTGATTAGGCACAGGTTGCATTGGCTGATGGCCAGGCCCAGAGACTGGTGGGGAGTGGAGATGAGTCCAGTTGGTGGCTGCTCAGTGGTGTTGCCCAGGGCTCAGTGCTGGGAGCAGTTCTCTTTTATGTCGTTATCAATAACCTGAGAATGAGGCTCCCTTGGTAAGTTGGAAGATGACATTAACTGGGTGCCAGTGTTGAGCTGCTGGAGGGAAGGAAGGCTCTGCAGAGGGACCTGCCCAGCCTGGATCCATGGGTTAAGACCAGTGGGATAATGTTCAACGAGGCTTCAGTTCTCAACTGAATTGGCTCTCAATTCAAGAGAGATGTTGAGGTGCTGGAAGGTGACCAGAGAAGGGCACAGCCCTGTGAGGAGAGGCTGAGGGAGCTGGGGGTGTGCAGCCTGCAGCAGAGGAGGCTCAGGGCAGACCTCATTGCTGTCTACAACTACCTGAAGGGAGGCTGTAGCCAGGTGGGGTTGGTCACTTCTGCCAGGCAAGCAGCAACAGCAGAAGGGGACAGAGTCTGAAGTTGTGCCAGGGCAGGTCTAGGCTGGATGTTAGGAGGAAGTTGTTGCCAGAGAGAGTGATTGGCATTGGAATGGGCTGCCCAGGGAGGTGGTGGAGTCACTGTGCCTGGAGGTGTTGAAGCCAAGCCTGGCTGAGGCACTTAGTGCCATGGTCTGGTTGATTGGACAGGGCTGGGTGCTAGGTTGGGCTGGCTGAGCTTGGAGGTCTCTTCCAACCTGGTTGACTCTGTGATTCTATGATAAGGGCAAATGCTGGGTCCTGCACTTGGGTCACTATGGCCCCATGAAAGCTCCAGGCTTGGGGCAGAGTGTCTGGAAACTGCCCAGGGGAAAAAGGACCTGGGAGGTGCTGGTTGAAGGCAGCTGAAGATGAGCCAGCAGTGTGCTCAGGTGGCCAAGAAGGCCACCAGCGCTCTGGCTTGGATCAGCAATAGTGAGGAGGCTCTCTACAACTCCCTGAAAGGAAGTTGGAACCAAGTTGGGGTTGGTCTCTTCTTTCTGCTATCAGGTGATAGGAAATGACCTGAAATTGTGCCAGAAGAGGTTTAGGTTGGAGATGAGGAACAATTTCTTTGCTGCAAGAGTGGTCAGGCATTGGCACAGGCTGCCCAGGGAGGTGCTGGAGTCACCATGCCTGGAGGTGTTCAAGAAACCTGTGCCTGTGGCACCCTGGGACATGATCTAATGGCAGTGGTGGTGCTGGGTTGAAGGTTGGACTGGATGATCTTGGAGGGCTCTTCCAACCAACCCAGTTCTCTGATTCTGTGACCTGGATGGGGTCAGGGATGGCTATGGCCAGGAGCAGATGGGTGGGCACTCAGGGCCTGGGGTGCACAAGAATCTCTGCTGCTTTTAGCCCCTTTGTGGGTAAGCCTAGAAATGAGGGACTGGGCTGCAGGGGAAAGGGTCACTGGGCAGGATGGGTGCAGGGACATCTGTCCTGGCCTCATCAGGAGTGGACTGACAGACAGCAGGATTCCCCTGCCCTCTTGTGCTGCTGCCTAAGTCTTTGTGTCTTGCTTTTAATCCAGTGCTAGTCCTTGTCAACACAGCCAGGGCTTATCTGACGTCAAGACCCTTTATCTGGTGTATCTGGTGGCTGAGTGCTGCACTTGCCCTCGGGAGAGGGACAGGCAGATTGGCACCCCTGGGCTGCCTCCCCCCTCACACTCATTCAGCAGGCTGCTGTCAACCTGCTCACCCTGGGACCCCACAGCAATCTTGCTCTAAGCACTTGGAAAGTTCAACAGCAAACTGACAGCAACATTCCCAAGCTCCCAGAGCAGCCACAAAAGGATTTCACATCCAGCCAAGGCAGGACCACAGCTCTCCCCACCCACCAAAAGTGATTTCACTGAATCATACAATGGGCTGGGTGGGAAGAGACCTCTCAAGGTCAGCTAGTCCAGCTCCCCTGCAGCCAGCAGAATGGATGATCTTGGGAGGTCTCTTCCAACCTGGTTGATTCTATGATCTGCAATTAGGGCAGGTTGCTCAGAGCCTCACACAACCTGACCTGCAGTGGTTCCAGGGATGAGGCATCTACCACCCCACTCCCTGGGTGACCTGGGCCAGGGTCTCACCACTCTCAGTCTAATATGAATCTCTCTTTTAGTTCAGACCTTCACCCCTTGCCCTGTCATAGAATCACAGAACTGTTGATGTTAGAAAAGATGTTTGAGTTCATCAAGTCCAACCTGGTACAACAGGCCCTGAGAAAAAGTCTGTCCCCAGCTTTCTGATCTGTCCCCTCGAAGCACTGCAAGGCCACCAGAAGGTCTCCCTGCAGCCTTCTCTTCTCCAGCAAGCCCAACTCTCAGCCTGGCCTCCCAGCAGAGCCCTTCCAGCCCTGCCAGTATTGCTGTGGCCTCCTCTGGCCCCGCTCCAACAGGTCCCTGCCTGTGCTGAGCACTCCAGAGCTGGCCCCAGCCCTGCAGGTGAGGTCTCAGCAGAGCAGATCAGAGGGGCAGAATCCCCTCCCTGCCCCTGCTGCCCACGCTGCTGGGGATCAGCCCAGGACACAGCTGTGGCTGTGCTGGTAATGTACCTCCATGGCTGTAATATAGAATCATAGAATCAAGCAGGTTGGAAGGGACCTCCAAGCTCAGCCAGTCCAACCTAGCACCCAGCCCTGGCCAATCAACCAGACCATGGCACTAAGTGCCCCATCCAGTCTTTGCTTGAAGACCTCCAGGGATGGTGCCTTCACCACCTCCCTGGGCAGCCCATTCCAATGCCAATCACCCTCTCTGACAACAACTTCCTAACAACATCCAGCCTAGACCTACCCTGGCACAACTTGAGACTCTGTCCCCTTGTTCTGTTGCTGCTTGCCTGGCAGAAGAGACCAACCCCACCTGGCTACAGCCTCCCTTCAGGGAGCTGCAGACAGCAATGAGCTCTGCCCTGAGCCTCCTCTTCTGCAGGCTGCACACCCCCAGCTCCCTCAGCCTCTCCTCACAGGGCTCTGCTCCAGGCCCCTCACCAGCTTTGTCGCCCTCCTGTGGACACACTGCAGTACTGCAACATCTCTCTTGAATGGAGGAGCCCAGAACTGGACACAGCACTCAAGGTGTGGCCTGAGCAGTGCTGAGCACAGGGGCAGAAGAACTTCCCTTGTCCTGCTGGCCACACTGCTCCTGAGCCAGCCCAGGATGCCATTGGCTCTCTTGGCCACCTGGGCACACTGCTGCCTCATCTTCAGCTACTGTCTAACAGCACGCCCAGGTCCCTTTCCTCCTGGCTGCTCTCAGCCACTCAGTCCCCAGCCTGTAGTGCTGCTTGGGGTTGTTGTGGCCAAAGTGCAGAACCCTGCACCTGGCCTTGTTCAGTCTCATCCCATTGGCCTCTGCCCACCCAGAGGCTGGCTGCAGAGGGTGGCTGCAGAGGCTGGCTGCAGAGGGTGGCTGCAGAGGGTGGCTGCAGAGGCTGTCTGCGGAGGCTGGCTGCAGAGGCTGGCTGCGGAGGCTGGCTGCGGAGGCTGGCTGCAGAGGGTAGCTGCAGAGGGTGGCTGCAGAGGGTGGCTGCAGAGGCTGGCTGCGGAGGCTGGGTGCGGAGGCTGGCTGCGGAGGCTGGCTGCAGAGGGTAGCTGCAGAGGGTAGCTGCAGAGGGTGGCTGCAGAGGGTGGCTGCAGAGGCTGGCTGCAGAGGCTGGCTGCGGAGGCTGGGTGTGGAGGCTGGCTGCGGAGGCTGGCTGCAGAGGCTGGCTGCAGAGGGTGGCTGCGGAGGCTGGCTGCAGAGGGTGGCTGCAGAGGCTGGCTGCGGAGGCTGGCTGCGGAGGCTGGCTGCGGAGGGTGGCTGCGGAGGCTGTCTGCAGAGGGTGGCTGCAGAGGCTGGCTGCGGAGGCTGGGTGCGGAGGCTGGCTGCGGAGGCTGGCTGCAGAGGCTGGCTGCAGAGGCTGGCTGCGGAGGCTGGCTGCAGAGGGTGGCTGCAGAGGCTGGCTGCGGAGGCTGGCTGCAGAGGGTGGCTGCGGAGGCTGTCTGCAGAGGGTGGCTGCAGAGGCTGGCTGCGGAGGCTGGGTGCGGAGGCTGGCTGCGGAGGCTGGCTGCAGAGGCTGGCTGCAGAGGCTGGCTGCGGAGGCTGGCTGCAGAGGGTGGCTGCAGAGGCTGGCTGCGGAGGCTGGC
This sequence comes from Pogoniulus pusillus, assembly GCF_015220805.1. Lineage (NCBI taxonomy): Eukaryota > Metazoa > Chordata > Aves > Piciformes > Lybiidae > Pogoniulus > Pogoniulus pusillus. Next base: position 6,149,818 of record NC_087265.1, read on the forward strand.
TGCAGAGGGTGGCTGCGGAGGCTGTCTGCGGAGGCTGTCTGCGGAGGCTGGCTGCGGAGGCTGGCTGCAGAGGGTGGCTGCGGAGGCTGTCTGCGGAGGCTGGCTGCGGAGGCTGGCTGCAGAGGGTGGCTGCAGAGGCTGGCTGCGGAGGCTGGCTGCAGAGGCTGAGTGCAGAGGCTGGCTGCGGAGGCTGGCAGCGCAGCACGGAAGGGGTTCAGGGCGATAAGGCAGCAGCTCCCGCGGAACAAAGGTGGCGTTTCAGGGGCGAGACAATGGCCTGTGTTTGCTGCGCTCTCTGCACTCATCCGCTTGGCACCGAGGCTGAGGTCAGCCAGCCAGGCGCGCACTGCAGCATCTCTGTTCCGGCGAGCAAGGAGAAGGCAAACAAAGAGGAGCTGAGTCGGCAGCAGCCGGGTGGCAGCGCTGCCTGGAGGAGCCTTCAGTAGCCGTCAGCTGGCGGGGCAGCCCCGGGCACCGCTGCCCTTTCCTTGCTCAGGCCCCCCTTAGCTCTCTGCCCAGGCTCAGCCGCACCGCGGGGGTGAGCCCGGCCCGGGCTGGTGCGGTGGCTGCCGGGCGGGAGGCGCAGCGCACGCAGCGCCCGGCCCCGAGCCCGCAGCCGCTGCCAGCCGCCCGCAGGGCTCCCTCCGCCAGCAGCTGCCCTGCCGCTGCCGCGGGAAGAGGCTCGCAGCTCCCGTGTGTGGCCTGCCACAGCCACGTGTCCCGCAGACACGCAGCAGGTACACAGAGGAGGATCATGGAATGGGTTGGGTCGGAAGGGACCTTCAAGGTCATCTACTTCCAGCCGCCCCCCGGCCATGGGGGCTTCACCTAGACCAGGTGACCAAGGTCCTAAGGATGAGAAGCTGTCCTGGCTGTGCCACTGCTGCTGGTGAGAATCACAGGCTCACAGAATGGCAGGGGCTGGAAGGGACCAGGAGCAGGCTGGCAGTCAGCCCCACTGGGAGGTACCAGAGGGGTCACAGAGTCACAGAATGGCAGGGGCTGGAAGGGACCTCCAAAGCTCAGCCAGTCCAACCCCCTGCCAGAGCAGCAGCACCTAGAGCAGGTCACACAGGAACACATCCAGGCAGGTCTTGAGTATCTCCAGAGAGGGAGACTCCACAACCCCCCTGGGCAGCCTGTGCCAGGGAACAAATTTCCCTCACAGGGAAAAAATTCCTCCTCCTGTTTCCATGGAACTTCCTATGCCTTACTGATGCCCAGTGCCCCTTGTGCTGTCACTGGCATCACCCAGCAGAGCCTGGCCCCAGCCTCCTGCCACTCACCCTGCACACCTTTATAACCACTGCTGAGGTCACCTCTCAGTCTGCTCTTCTCCAAGCAGCACAGCCCCAGCTCCTCAGGCTCTCCTTATAACAGATCTTCCATTACCCTTATCATCTTTGTGGCTCTGCACTGGACTCTCTCAAGCAGTTCTATGTCCCTCTTGAACTGGGGGGCCCAGAACTGGACACAGCACTCCAGATGCAGCCTCACCAAGGCAGAGTAGAGGGGCAGGAGAACCTCTCTTGACCTACCAACCACAGCCCTTCTGATACACCCCAGAATGGCACTGGCCTTCCTGGGCACCAGAGCACAGATGCACAGGAGAGCAGGCAATGGGCTCCACACCACAGAGATTCCTGGCACAGTAGGAGTTGGAAGGGACCTCTGGAGATCATCCAGTCCAACCACCCTGCTAAAGCAGGGCACCCACAGCAGCTTGCCCAGCAGCACAATGCCCAGCTGGGCTTGGAAGCTCTCCAGTGGAGGAGACTCCACAGCCTCTCTGGGCAGCCTGCTCCAGGCCTCCAGCACCCTCACAACAAACAACTTTCTCCTCATCTTCAGGTGGAACCTCCTGGGTTCCACTTTGTGCTCACTGCCCCTTCACCAGGTTCCCCCCACCCAGCTCTGCAGCCTGTCCACGTCTGGCTGAACAGCAGCACAGCCTGGCAGGGTGCCAGCCACTGCTCCCAGTTTGGCATCACCAGCAAGCTGGCTGAGAGTTCACTCCTTCCCTCCACCCAGGTCTTTGGTGCAGATGTGGAACAAGACTAGACCCAGTTGTCACCCCTGGGGAAGATCATCAGCTACAGCCTCCCAGGCAGCCCATCACAGCCCTCTGAGCTCTGTCCTTCAGCCACTTCTCACCTCACTGCCCACTCAGCTAACCCACACTGCCTAAGCTTCCCTGTGAGGGTGTTATGGGAGAGGCAGTGTCCAAAGCAGCACTACAGCCAGAAGGCCTCCCCTCAGCCTCCTCTTCTCCAGGCTGAACACTCCCAGTTCCTTCAGCTGTTCCTCCCCAGCCCTGTTCTCCAGACCCTTCCCCAGCTTCCTTGCCCTTCTCTGGACCTGCTCCAGCCCCTCAATGTCTTTCTTGGAGTGAGGAGCCCAAAACTGAATGGAGAATCGGAGATGTGAGCTCACCAGTGCCCAGTACAGGGGGACAATCCCTTTGGGTATCTCCAAGCCCTCCCCTTAGGAAAGCTATTAAAGATGCAGGAGTCATCTTCACACTCCCTGCATCTAACAGCATTTCACTCGTCCCTGTCTGGGCTCAGCTGTCTGCCTTCAGTCCCCTGCTTCCCCGTGGCAGTAAATAATTCAGTGTGAACTTCTGTTGGCCTTATCTGGGAACAGAAGTGGAGATGTTTGGAGTTGGATGGGAAGGGAGGAATGCTTCTTGCTGGGGAAAGCTCCATCGTTGACCTTTTGTGTAACACAGCACCGAAACAAAACCTTGCAGCGTGGGACCTGAAGGGAAATGGACCCATCCATGGTCCAGCTTGCTCAGCTCTTGCCTGCCATGAGGAATGACTTACCCAAGTGCCCAGCTCCCAGCAAGCTCCACCAGGCAGCTGAAGAACTCCAGGGAAGTGTGACTGAGCTGCCATGGCAGTGCTGATTGCTGCCTTGAAAACCCATCAGCTCAGACTGAGCAATTAAGAAGCCTCCTGAAATTCAAGGAGGCCAAAGGTAAAGGACCTGCATCTAGGCAGAAACAACTACCTGGACCAGCACAGGTGAGGGGGTGGCCTGTGGGAAGCAGCTCTGTGGAGAAGGACCTGGGAGTGCTGATAGGCAACAGGTTCTACAAGAGCCAGGAATGTGCCACTCTGGCCAAGAAGGCCAAATGGGCTCCTGGGGTGCATTAAGAAGAGTGTAGGCAGTAGGTTGAGGGAGGTTCTCTTCCCTGGTGAGGCTTTATTTGGAGTCTTGAGGGAGGGTCTCTTCCTCCTCTGCTCTGCCCTGGTGAGGCTGTATCTGGAGTCTTGAGGGAGGTTCTTTTCCCCTCTTCTCTGCCCTGGTGAGGCTATACCTGGAGTCTTGAGGGAGGTTCTCTTCCCCCTCTGCTCTGCCCTGGTGAGGCTGTATCTGGAGTCTAGAGGGAGGTTCTCTTTCCCCTCTACTCTGCCCTGGTGAGGCTGTATCTGGAGTCTTGAGGGAGGATCTCTTCCCCCTCTGCTCTGCCCTGGTGAGGCTGTATCTGGAGTCTTGAGGGAGGTTCTCTTCCCCCTCTGCTCTGCCCTGGTGAGGCTGTATCTGGAGTCTTGAGGGAGGATCTCTTCCCCCTCTGCTCTGCCCTGGTGAGGCTATATCTGGAGTCCTGTGTGGAGTTGTGGGTGCAGTTCTGGGCTCTCCAGTTCTAGAGAGACATGGAACTACTGGAGGGAGCCTAGTGGAGGCTGCAAAGCTGCTGAGGGGGCTGGAGCATCATTGTGAGCAGGATGTTAGGAAACACTTCCTCATGAAAATGGTAATCAGACACTGGGATAGACTGTCCAGGAAGGTGGTGGAGTCACCATCCCTGGAGGTGTTTCAGGAAAGATTGGATGTGACATGATTTGGTCAATGTGGTGCTGTTAGGTAGGTTGTAGGCTGGACTTGATGAGCTCAGAGGTCTATTCCAGCCCCAATAATTCTGTGATCCTGTGAAAGGCTGAGAGACCTGGGGCTGTGGAGCCTGAAGAGCAGCCTGAAATGGCACCCTCTCATTGCAAGAGCTAAAGGGCCTGTGGTGGGGCAAGAGGATGGGGACAGATTCTTATCAGTGATGCCCAGTGGCAGGAAAAGGGGCAATGGGCACAAACTGGAAGCCAGGAGCTTCCACCTGGAGCTGAGACAGTTATTCAGTGTGACGGTCCTGGAGCTCTGGAGCAGGCTGCCCAGAGGGGTTATGGAACATCCTTGTCTGGAAAGCTTCCAACCCCAGCTGTCTATTGTGCTGCTGGGCAAGCTGCTGTGGGTGCCCTGCTTTGGCAGGGAGGCTGGAGTGGATGATCTCCAGAGGTCACTTCCATCCCGCACCATGCTGAGATGTGGGATTCTGTGATCTTAGACCAGTATCCACTATAAACAGACCCTTACTGGTGAGGACACTCACACCAGTTTGGTGAAAATGAGAGCTGTGAAGACTGTGACACCACTTATCCTTCCAATGGCCCTACCACAAGATCAGGTGGGGACCTCACAGTCTCCAGTTCCACTCAAAGAGCCCAGAGCTCATTTTCACATGATTGTAGAATCATAGAATTGTTTGGGTTGGCTCTAAGGTCATTGTGACCAACCACCCAACCCTATGAGGAGAGGCTGAGGGAGCTGGGGGTGTGCAGCCTGCAGAAGAGGAGGCTCAGGGCAGAGCTCATTGCTGTCTGCAGCTGCCTGAAGGGAGGCTGTAGCCAGGTGGGGTTGGGCTCTGCTGCCAGGCAAGCAGCAACAGAAGAAGGGGACACAGTCTCAAGTTGTGCCAGGGGAGGTCTAGGCTGGATGTTAGGAGGAAGTTGTTGACAGAGAGAGTGATTGGCATTGGAATGGGCTGCCCAGGGAGGTGGTGGAGTCGCTGTCCCTGGAGGTGTTGAAGCCAAGCCTGGATGAGTCACTTAGTGCCATGGTCTGGTTGATTGGCCAGGGCTGGGTGCTAGGTTGGACTGGCTGAGCTTGGAGGTCTCTTCCAACCTGCTTGATTCTATGATTCTATGATCACCCAAAGCCCACCACGGTAATTAAGCCACATCACACAGTGCCATGTCCATACTGTTCTTGCTCATTTGGTGAGCAAAGGGAAGCAGAAGCAGGAGAAGGTGTTCCCAGTGAGTGCACAACTCCTGCTCCTGCAGATCCCCCCCTGCCCCTTGCTGCCTTGCTGGGAGACAACTGGAATTAATCAGGGCTGTGAAGGGAAATCCATCCTTTTCTCACGAGTTCTGAAACCCATTTAAGGCCTCGAAACAGCTTCTATCAGCTGAAAAAATTAAATGAATTTTATTCCTCTCGCCTGACTCTCCCCAGGAGCTCTTTGTCAAGAGCCTTTGGTGGAGAAAAAAAAAACCCCAACAATGGGAACTTGTGTGGCTGTGCTGCCAGCAGCCCGCGTGGAAGCACACCGAGCTGCTCCCCTGCCAGGGGCACAATGGCCACCATTGTCCCAGCCCTGGTGTGAGGAGCCACAGCCCAAGCTGAGGGCTGAGGAGCTGAGGGAGCTACAGCCCTACCAGCCCACAGACTGCTAACTCCTATGGGGAGAGAAAAACAGAGGGGGAAAGCCTCTTGTGATTCATAACAACAATCACAGAATCATCAGAGGATGGGTTGGGTTGGAAGGGACCTCTAAGATCATCCAGTCCAATCATCAACCCAAAGCCACCGTGGCCACTGAATGCTGTCCCCAGGTGCCATGCCCACAGGTTTGGTGAGCACCTGCAGGCATGGTGACTCCACCACCTCCCTGGGCAGCCTGTGCCAGTGCCTGACCACTCCTCATTTTCCTAATCTCCAAACTAAACCTCCCCTGGGGCAATTTTAGGGTTTCTCCTCTCCTCCTATCACCTGATACTAGGGAGAAGAGACCAACTCCCACCTCACTCCAACCTTCTTTCAGGCACCAATTAGGTGTTACCTCACCAGCCCTGTGCTCCATACACTTCACCACCTTCATTTTCCTTCTCTGGACCTGCTCAAGCCCCTCAGTGTCCTTGGAGTGAGGAGCCCAAAACTGAACCCAAGATTCAAGGTGTGACCTCACCAGTGCCCAGTACAGGGGCACAATCGCTTACTCCTGCTCGCCACACCACTGCTGATCCAAGCCAGGATGCTGGTGGCCTTCTTGGCCACCTAAGCACACTGCTGGTTCATCTTCAGCTGCTTTCAACCAACACTCCCAGGTCCTTTCTCTTCCAGCTTAAACCCATTCCCTCTCCTCCTATCACAAGAAGTCCTTGTGAGAAGTCCCTCCCCAGCTTTCTTCCCTTCCCTTGGCTCGTGGTGTCCTTGGCCACACACTGGCTCATCTTCAACCAGCTGTCAACCAGGAATGCACAAAGGTTAGAAACTGTCCACCTAGTAAAAAGTGCTCCTGATGCCTCTTGTCTCAGCTGTGGTGCTTTGAGCTGGCAGGGATGCAGAGACTCAGGCTCTGCCTCCATTTGAGCTCAGCCAGTGCTGCTCTCCACTCAGCGAGAGGCTTCCATAAACATTGACTCATTCTCTCCCATTATTTTCTGCTCCATTATCTCCCTTTCATTTGCATTTCCAATTCTTTGCCTTTCTGGGAGTTCAGAAGTTGTGTTTTGTCTGCCTGCCTGCCTTCCTGCCAATAAATCACCAGCGAGCTCCTGGCCAGGGAGATCAGACCAGAAAATAGCTCTCCTCTTGTGTCTGCATGGCATGAGGGCAGTTTGGGCACCTCACTGCAGGAAGAAGTTTCTCCTCATGTGGAGCTGAAACCTTCTCTGCTCCAGTTTGTTGCACCATATCTGGTAGGTACCTTCACAAGCACAGTGCTGGGCTCACACAGAGCCTGGCTTTGGGCTCATCAGCCCAGCACCATGGGCTGGGAGGTGTCCTGCACCATGGAAAGAAGCAGCAAGTCTGCAAGGATGGATTGCTCTTGGATTGAGTGGGTATAACCCCACATGCCCTCCTGTAGAAGATCTGGATCTGCTATTTAGAGCTTACTCCTGGCAGAGGAGTGGTCTTGAGGAGAAAGAGGGAGCTGATCTCATCTCTGTTGGCACCACAGATTACTTTGATGGAGCTGCATCTGATCTCTACAACCAAGTGGTGGAAGTTAAGGCTAAGTACGTCAGCACAGCGCGAGCTGAGCAGAGCTGCTGCAAGGAAATCAGGTTCAAAGTTGATAATTGAATTTCCAGAGACAAAGAAGAATCAGAGGACTAATAAGATATGAACCTAATAACTTGCTCTGCTGGGACCAATCATTTCCATCTGTTAGCACAAGCTCAGATCTCAGCATGAGATGTAGAAACAGCAATTGCTTAATGAGGATGTGGACACAGACATGCAAAGAGGGAGTAGAAGGCTTTCCAGTGAGGGTGGTGAGGCACTGGAGCAAGTTGCCCAGGGAGGTTCAGGATGACAGCATCACAGAATGTGACCAAAGATGGTTTAGGTTGGAAGGGACCTCAAAGCTCAGCCAGTTCCACCCCCCTGCCACAGGCAGGGACACCTCCCATTAGAACAGATCACTAAAGATGTAAACCAGCTTGGCCTTGAACATCTTCAGGGAGGTTGTGGAGGACAGAAGCACAGATCCCATTCTGTGCTTCTGTCCTCCACAACCTCCCTGGGCAACCTGTGCCAGTGTCTCACCACCCTCACTGCAAACAACTTCTTCCTAACATCCAGTTTCAATCTGCCCTCTGCCAGTTCAAACCCATTGCTCCTTGTCTTGTCATTACAAGACCTTGTCCATAGTCCCTCCCCAGCCCTCCTGTAGCCCCCTTCAGATACTGGAAGGCCACTCCAAGGTCTCCTCCAAGCTTTCTCTTCTCCAGGCTGCAGAGCCCCAACTCTCTCAGCCTGTCCTCAGAGCAGAGCTTCTGCAGGCCTCTCAGCATCTTAGTGGCCTCCTCTGGACTGGCTCCAACAGTTCCATGTCCTTCTTGTGCTGGGGGTTCTGGAGCTGCACACAGGACACCAGGTGGGGTCTGATGAGAGCAAAGTGGGAGAATCACTAACAAGTCTATACATTAAATACTAACAGGGCCATGAAGTGGACAGCAGATAAGTTGTACTAAGCAAAACATGATGAACTGAGGTGGAACAGCCTCTTCTCCAACAGGAGATATGTATCAGGGTAAAGACTACCAAGAATTTATTTCCCATTGTTGTGAAAATCCCTGAGGCAGCTGCTTTGCCTTGAGAAGCCCCTCCTCAGAAAGCAGCCTGTTATATATATTTTGTAGCAGTTATTACAAAGAGATAAATAAAAAGCCCTCTGTAGGCTTCTAGGCAAGGTCAAGCCCTCCATGGGGGGCAATCAATAATCTCTTTCTAAGTATACCTGGCTCAGCTCTTGCAGGGGAGTTTATGGTTGCATTCCATCTTTGTTATGGATGAAGATCACCTGTGCCAGTGCTGAGCTAGGAGCTAGATATTTATTGAAGCCTGGTGTTGGCCCTTCCAGCTTGAAGAACATTCTGTCAGCTGGAACTTCACTGATAGGGCGCCTCAGGATCTCCTGGGAAATGCTGAGCACTGAGGATAAGGAGGGTTCATAAACCAGCTTTCTTTTCCCTTGGCTTTCCTCCCCTGATGGAAAGGCAGAGACTGGTTAGTGAAGACTTGGCCACAAACTACACATTTCTCTTAATCAATAGAGTCACAGAATCAACCAGATTGGAAGAGACCTCCAAGCTCATCCAGCCCAACCAGACATGGGCACCCAGCCCTGGCCAGTCAACCAGACCATGGCACTAAGTGCCCCATCCTGTCTTTGCTTCAACACCTCCAGGCATGGTGACTCCACCACCTCCCTGGGCAGCCCATTCCAATGCCAATCACTCTCTCTGACAACAACTTCCTCCTAACATCCAGCCTAGACCTGCCCTGGCACAACTTGAGACTGTGTCCCCTTGTTCTGTTGCTGCTTGCCTGGGAGAAGAGACCAACCCCCACCTGGCTACAGCCTCCCTTCAGGTAGTTGTAGACAGCAATGAGCTCTGCCCTGAGCCTCCTCTGCTGCAGGCTGCACACTCCCAGCTCCCTGAGCCTCTCCTCATAGGTCTTGTGCTCCAGGCCTCTCACCAGCTTTGTCACCCTTCTCTGGAATCACAGAATCATAGAATCAAACAGGTTGGAAGAGACCTCCAAGCTCGTCCAATTAATGTCTCAGATGTTGGCACAGGCTGCTCAGAGAGGTGGTGGAGTCCCCATGCCTGGAGGTGTTCGAGAGAAGTGTGGCTGTGGCACTTTGGGACAGGGTTTGATGGCCATGGTGGTGTTGGGTTGATGGCTGGACCCAACAATCTTAGAGGTCATTTCCAATCAAAACAATCCTATGACTCTGTGATTCTGTAATGTGGATGACACAATCCTGGTGATAAACAGAGGTACCAGTTAGCTTCAGTCTGGAGAACAGGGCTGGTGAGGAGCAGCTGAGGGAAGTGGGGGTGTTCAGCCTGGAGAAAAGGAGGCTGAGGGGAGCCCTCATTGCTCTCTATAACTCCCTGAAAGGAGGTTGGCACCAGGTGGGGTTGGTCTCTTCTCCCAAGGAACAAGTGACAGGATAAGAGGAAATGGCCTCAAGTTTCACCAGAGAAGGATGAAGTTGGACATGAAGAACAATTTCTTCCCCAGAGGACTGTCAAGGCCTGGACAAAGCTGCCCAGGCAGTGAAGTCAGCATCCTTGGAGGGGTGTTTCAAAGCCAATATAGATGCAGTGCTGAGGGACATGGTTTAGCACCAGACTTGGTGGAGTTAGATAATAGTTGGACTTGAGGATCTTGCTCTCTATAACTCCCTGAAAGGAGACTGGAGCCAGGTGGGGTTGGTCTCTTCTCCAAAGGAACAAGCAACAGGCCTTGAGGTGCACCAGGGGAGGTTTGGGTTGGATGTTAGAAGAAGATGATGTTACATGAAGGGTTGGACTTCTTCACTGAAAGGGTTCCCAAGCACTGAAACAGGCTGCCCAGGGAGCTGCTTGAGTCCCCACCCCTGGAGGTGTTTCAAGGCTGCAGAGATGTGCTGCTGAGGGACATGGCAGTTAGAGGATGCTTGGACTGGACATTCATAAAGGTCTTTTCCAACGCAGACCACTGTAGGAAACCAGCGTGGATGGGTTTGGGGGTGCTGAAGCCCCAGACAACACACTTTGAAAGGGTAACACTGGCTGACTTCGGATTTTCAGGCCCCAGCTGCAGGTACCCAGGACCACTTTTGAGGTGTCAGGGAGGCCCTGCTCTGAGGGTTGGCTGGGAGGAGGAAGGATTCCTGGCTGGAGATGATCTTTGGCACCCTGTACCCTGCCCCTGGTGTGTTATCTGTGACAGCTTAGCGCTCCCTTATCTCACAGCAGGGTTGTGAAGCTTAATTAGCTAATTAATCTTTCAGAGAATTGTGATAGTCTCAGATAAAAGACATCAGGCAAAGTATCTGTTGCAGCTTCCCTCGCTATTGACAAGGACATTAACTCCCAGGAGCTGCTAGGGCTTTACAACCTTCCTTGTTTAGGACACTGCAAGAATTTGAGGCTTTTAACAAAGAAACACCCCCCAAAAACTAGGTCACACCTTCCCTGCTGCCTGCAGAGTGGCAATCAACACCTCCACTTTTCTTCCCAACCTTTTTTACTTTCAACTCCACTTTTTTCTTCCCAAACTTTTTGTTTTCTTTCCCATCATTTTTGCCCTTCCTAACCTTTTTAGTTCCAACTTCATTTCCCCTTTCCAACCTTTTTTCATCCCAACCTCTTTTATTCTTCTCAACCTCTTGTCTTCCCCAACCCCTTCTACTCTTCCCAACCTCTTCTTTTCCCCAACCTCTTTTTTTTCTTCCCAATCTCTTCTTTTCCCCAACCTCTTTTTTCTTCCCAACCTCTTTTTTTCTTCCCAACCTCTTTTATTCTTCCCAACCTCTTCTTTTTCCCAACCTCTTTTTTCTTCCCAACCTCTTTTTTTCTTCCCAACCTCTTTTTTTCTTCCCAACCTCTTCTTTTTCCCAACCTCTTTTTTTCTTCCCAACCCCTTCTACTCTTCCCAACTTCTTCTTTTTCCCAACCTCTTTTTTTCTTCCCAACCTCTTCTTTTCCCCAACCTCTTTTTTTCCTTCCCAATCTCTTCTTTTCCCCAACCTCTTTTTTCTTCCCAACATCTTTTTTTCTTCCCAACCTCTTTTATTCTTCCCAACCTCTTCTTTTTCCCAACCTCTTTTTTCTTCCCAACTTCTGATTTTCTTCCCAATCTCTTCTTTTCCCCAACCTCTTTTATTCTTCCCATTCTGCCCCATGGCAGGGGGGGTTTGAACTGACTGATCCTTGTGGTCCCTTCCAACCCTGACTGATTCTATGATTCTAATGTCCAACCTAAATCTCCCCTGCTCCAGTTTCAAGTCATTGCCCCTTGTCCTATCACCACAGGAGCTTCTGAACAGTCCCTTCTCAGCCTTCCTCTAGATCACCTTCAAATATTGAAATGCTGCTCTGAGGTCTCCCTGAAGCCTTCTCTTCTCCAGGCTGAACAGCCCTAACTCTCTCAGCCTGTCCCCATAGGAGAAGTGTTCCAGCTCCTGATCAGGTAGTGATAGGAGTGGGGGGAATGGAACACAGCTAGAAATGGGTAGATTCAGACTGGATGTTAGGAAGAAGTTCTTTACCATGAGGGTGGTGAGACCCTGGAATGGGTAGCCCAGGGAGGTGGTGGAAGCCTCATCCCTGGACGTGTTTAAGGCCAGGCTGGATGAAGATCTAGTGTGAAGTGTCCCTACCCATGGCAGAGGGGTTGGAACTAGATAATCCTTGTGGTCCCTTCCAACCCTGACTGATTCTATGATCATCTTTGTGGTCCTCTTCTAGGCCTGCTGAAGCAGGTCCATGTCCTTCTTGTGTTGGTGGCCCCAGAGCTGGACATAGTCCTCCAGGCAAGGTCTCACCAGAGCAGAGTGGCAGGATCCCCTCTCTCCATCTGCTGCCCACACTTCTTTTGATGCACCCCAGGCTGCCATTGGCCTTCTGGGCTGCAGGTGCCCACTGCTGGCTCATTCCCAGCTCCTCGTCCACCAGCACCCCTAAGCCCTTCTCTGCAGGGCTGCTGCAGGATGGTATTTGTGATTGTGCCTATAGCTGTGAGCGGGCACGGCGCAGGGATGCCAAGGCAAGGATGGACTGAAGACAGTGCTGAGCAGGAGGAGGAAGGGCAGCAGGGGTGTTGTCAGGAAGGTGAAAGCTGAGTGAAAATCGTTCCTCCCTGGCAGGACAATCAAATGCTAATATAAGACAGTGGGATATAGATTGGTGAGGGGTGACAGGAGGGGAATTAGGTCTTGACTGGATAATAAAACAGCAAGCGGTGCAATACAGCACAGTCACCAAGTGGGTCAATAGCTGCTGGAGCTGGGCTGCAGGCTTTCTGTCCAGCTGAGCTGCATGCACAGTTGCTCCCCAAAATAAACCACTGCACACCCAAAAGGCTTGAAGCAGCTGTCATCACACTGCCCAAGCTGAAGGCATGGCTGCATGGTTGGACTTGATGGTCTTAAAGGTCTCTTCAAACCTCAATGATTTCATGCTTAACAGGGTCTGGGGTTGACCACCACAATGCTTGGACACAGTGTTGGAGAGAACTTGCAAGGAACCAGAAAGAAATGGAAAAGAGCATCTGGAGATACCAGCCCAGAGAGATGTGGTTTTGATCAACCCCAGCCTTTCTGTCCTCAAAACCCAAACCTTCAGTTGGTGAGGCTCCAGGTGTGCTGCTGAGGGTGGCTGCAGAGAGCTGTGGGAGTGATATGGTGGGGGCTGGCTGGGGGAGAAGGGGGAGATTTCATCTCCACCCACCAAAAATGTTTTCATAGAATGGGTTGGGTGGGAAGGGACTTTTAAAGCTCATCTAATGTAACACCTGTGCTGTCAGCAGGGACATGTGCAGCTAGAGCAGGTTGCTCAGAGCCCCCAGCAACCTCACCTGGAGTGGCTCCAGGCATGGGGCATCTGCCACCTCTCTGGGCAAGCTCGGGCAGGCTCTCAGCACCCTCAGTGCCAAACATTTCTCTCTTCTCTCCAGTCTCAATCTCCCTCCTTCAGTTCAAACCATCACCTCTTGTCCTGGCACAACAGGCCCTGAGAAAAACTCTGTCCCCAACCTCTTCTTTTCCCCAACCTCTTCTTTTCCCCAACCTCTTTTTTTCTTCCCAACCTCTTCTTTTCCCCAATCTCTTTTTATCTTCCCAACCTCTTTTTTTCCTTCCCAACCTCTTCTTTTCCCCAACCTCTTTTTTTCTCCCCAACCTCTTTTTTTTCTTCCCAACCTCTTCTTTTCCCCAACCTCTTTTTTTCTTCCCAACCTCTTTTTTTCCTTCCCAACCTCTTTTACTCTTCCCAACCTCTTCTTTTCCCCAACCTCTTTTTCTTCCCAACCTCTTCTTTTCCCCAACCTCTTTTTTTCTTCCCAACCTCTTCTTTTCCCCAACCTCTTTTTATCTTCCCAACCTCTTTTTTTCCTTCCCAACCTCTTCTTTTCCCCAACCTCTTTTTTTCTTCCCAACCTCTTCTTTTCCCCAACCTCTTTTTATCTTCCCAACCTCTTTTTTTTCTTCCCAACCTCTTCTTTTCCCCAACCTCTTCTTTTCTTCCCAACCTCTTTTTTTCCTTCCCAACCTCTTCTTTTCCCCAACCTCTTTTACTCTTCCCAACCTCTTCTTTTCCCCAACCTCTTTTTTTCTCCCCAACCTCTTTTTCTTCCCAACCTCTTCTTTTCCCCAACCTCTTTTTTTCTTCCCAACCTCTTCTTTTCCCCAACCTCTTTTTCTTTCCAACCTCTTCTTTTCCCCAACCTCTTTTTTTCCTTCCCAACCTCTTTTACTCTTCCCAACCTCTTCTTTTCCCCAACCTCTTCTTTTCCTCCCAACCTCTGACTACCAGAAGGTCTGCCTGGAGCCTTCTCTTCTCCAGGGTGCATGACAGGGTTGGAAGGGACCTCTGGAAATACTCCCGTGCAAGCCCCCAGCCCGAGCAGGTTCACCCCGAGCAAGCTGCAGAGGACAGCACGGGTTGCTGTGGGCTGTGAGCACCCTGTGCTGGCTCTTGCCCAGCCTTTCGCTCCTTTGTTCGGATCTCAGCAGATCAGGATCATAGAATCATTTAAAGAGTTGGGCTGTCGGAGAGCTTGCAGCTCATCCAGTCCAGCCATGGACCCAGCACAGCCAGGGGCCATGGCCCTCAGCACCACTCTCAATGGGTTTTGAGCAGCCCTCCGGGGATGGAACTCTGCCGCTGCCCAGGGCTGCCTGCTCCAAAGCCTGACAGCCTTTCTGGGCAGGAGATTGTCCCTCTTGTCCAGCTCCCCCTGCTGCGACCCCACTCTGTGGGGGCTTCAAGCAGGACTCCCTGAAAGCGCCTCAGAGGGGCCAGAAGGCGCTCGGTGAGCCCAGACCACAGCCCCGCAGCAGCAGGGTGTCTCTCAGCCTCACACCAGCTACCCGGGGGGACACACACACCGCGGGCCCCGCAGCCCCCAGGCCCCGGCCCGAGGAGGCGCCTGAGGAGAGCCGCAGCGGCAGGAGGTAAAATGGACGCCGAGGGTCCCCTCAGCGCCGGCCTTCCCCCGCGGCGGGCCCGCGGCCGGCCCCTGCCCCTCGGACCACGGCAGCGGGACTACGAGTCCCGGCGCGCCCCGGGCCGGGGGCGGAGCGGGGCTTTGTGCGGGGCCGGGACGGCATGCCGGGGAGCAGCAGCAGCCGCCGCCGCCGCCGAGCCGCAGTCGAAGCGAGCCCGCCCCGGGGGGAGGGCGAGGGCGGCGAGCCATGACGGGCGGCGGCGACGCCGCCGCGTTCCGCCGTCGGTGCTAGAGGGCGACCGCGGGGCGCGGAGCCCGCCTGGCTCGGCGGCGCGGAGCGCGGAGGTAGCGCGGAGGGGCCGCCGCCGGGGCCGGTGCTGCTGCCACCGCAGCCGCCGCCGCCATGGGCAACGCGGGGAGCGTGGACTCGCAGCAGACGGAGTTCAGGGCGCACAGCGTGCCCCTCAAGCTGCCCATGCCCGAGCCCGGTGAGCTGGAGGAGCGCTTCGCCGTCGTCCTGGTGAGTACCGGCCCCATTGTCTGTGGGGAGCGGGGTCGGGCGGCCGGGGACGGGGCGCCGCGTTTCAGCCGTTGCGGTTCGCCCGCGGGCCTCTGCGGAGCGGCCGGGGAAGAAGTGCGGGGCGCCGCGGTGGCCCCGGGGAAGCGGGGGGTGTGTGCACGGAGGGCGGCTGAGAAGCGGGGAAAAGTTGGAGACCGAGCCGGGAACTGCCCCGCCGCGCTCTACCCGCGGCGGCTGAGGCGGCCCCAGCCCGGCCGGGGCACAGGTGGGCTCGGCGGGGCGGTGCCGCTCGCAACACCCAGGGGCCCGGCCGGAGGCGGTGGGACGGGGCCGCGGCGGGGCTGGGGATGGGTGGGGGGGAGGCGGACACAAGGCGTGTGTGCCGGCTGCGGCTCTTTGTCTCAGGAGCCCCCGAAGAGCCGCCTTTCCCCGAGCCGAGGCGCTTCCCCTGCGGCGGGGGCCAGGCGCTGCGGAGCAGCCGGGAGGGTGCAGCCCGCGGCCGCTCGCTGGCGGTGCCGGCCCGGCGGGAAGGCCGGTGCGGGAGCCGGTGGCCGCGGGGAGACTCGGCGCGGCCTCGCCTCGGCCTGGCGGCTTCCAGGAGGCCGGGCTGGAACGGGGCCGGAGCCCTTCGGTCGGCGGTGGGGCGGTGGGACCCTTGTCCGCACATCCCGGTGCTGCCATCCCCGTGTCCTCCGGCGTCTGTGTGCGGCTCACCGGGGCTGGTTCTGGGCGTTTCTGTCACTTTTGGGTCTATTTCGGTGTTTTCGCCTCACCTGAGTCGTGCGATGGAGTGTTTAGGATCACCCTCCCGTCAGAACTTCCCAAGGAGGGGCAGTGCTTTGGTTGGACCTGACGAGTTGAAAGATCTTTCCCCACCTAAACCACTCTGGGATTCCCTTGGTGCTGCTCCGGGCAAACGTCCTGGTTTCCTTTAGGTCTACAGCATGAGTAGATTTAAACAACGCATGGGTTCTGCCAGGCCCTTGTTACTTTTGAGCAGTGTTCGGGTGAAAAGCAGGAGCTGAGGAAGGAGAAGGACTCCAGCCCGTGTGCATGCCGTGCCCTGCCTTCCCTTCCCTCGCTGCCATGTGAAACCCAGCAAGGCGAGCTGCTGCCAGCCTGGTTCCCGTACCCGAGGCTAGAGCAAACCCTCCCGCTCTTGAGAAGGCTCCTGCTGTTGACTGAGGATTCACAAACTGGTGTGCTGGGGATTATTTCTGGTTAGACCCAATTAGATTATCATGTCTAAGAAAAGAATAAGCCTATTCAGGCAGGAACCCCCACTGATGAGCCAAATGGCAAGTGAGATGTGAGGATGATTAGGCGCGGTGGAAAAAGCCGGAGCTCCCGCAGCTCTTGTTGGGGAAACCCGTGGCCCTTTTGCAGATGGGAGATGCCCCCTGCAAGCAGCACATGGCTCAGAATCAAGTCTTGGAGTCTTGATTTGTCATGGCCATGATGGGCTGCATCAGAAGAAGTGTGGCCAGCAAGGTGAGGGAAGTGATTCTGCCCCTTTGGTGAGACCTCGCTTGGAGTGTTGTGTCCAGTCCTGGTGCTCCTAGCACAAGAAGGACATGGAGCTGCTGGAGCGGGTCTGGAGGAGGCCACGAAGATGATCAGGGGATTGGAGAACCTCCTCTGTGGGGACAGACTGAGACTTAGGGCTGCTCAGCCTGGAGACGAGAAGGCTCCAGGGAGACCTTAGAGCTGCGTTTCAATACTTGAAGGAGTTACAGAAGAGCTGGGGAGGGACTTTTGACAAGGGCTTGTAGCGATAGGATGAGGGAATGGCTTTGAGCTGGAAGAGGGCAGATTTAGGCTGGAGATTAGGAAGAAATTCTCTCCAGTGAGGGTGGTGAGACAGTGGAACAGGCTGCTCAGGAAGGCTGTGGGTGCTCCCTCCCTGAAAATGTTCAAGGTCAGGTTGGATGGGGCCTTGAGCAACCTGAGCTGGTGGGAGATGTCCCTGCCCCACGGCAGGAGGGATTGGAACTGGATGATCTCGAAGACTGCTTCCAACCCAAGCTGTTTTTTGAGTCTGTGAATAACCAACCAGGAGGGTGCTTGGCTTCATTTGTGTGCCTGCTCTGTGGGAGAGAATTAGTGGGCTTGAGTTAGGAGCAATCGATGAGACCGGTGAAAGGAAGAGACATCCATCGGGAGAGCAGAGTGTGCTAGATCCGTGTAACATAAATAGGGGAGATAACAGGACCATGCCTGTGATCTCCTGAGGTACTTGAAAGGAGGAGATGGCATCTGGTTTTGGGAGAGAGACTTAAATTAATGCTCAGGGGAGGAGTGCTGCAGCTTTGCTTGGGGGGAGCAGGGCTGTGCAGACGCATCTGTGCAAACGGGGTGTCGAGTGGTCTGCTCCCATCGGGGAAGCTGGGGGGAGCTGTGAGATGGGAGGCAGTTGGATGATCTTAGAGCTCTTTTCCAACTTGGAACAATTCCTTGGAGCCTAAATACCGCTGCTGGAGCGGCCAAAAAGCACCCTCAGCCTGTTCTTAAAGCCAGCTGGGGATGGCTGATGATGGTTGCAGCTTCCAGGAAACATCTGACCAGTGTATGAAAGAATAAACTCTCCTAGGCTGTTATTAGTTCGTTTACTCTGTGGCTCTGAGGAGAAGATGACTCTGCCACTGGGTAAAGCCCAGAAAGGGGTAGGCAGGAGAACAGAAGGAATTAATGAGAAAGGAATGGTGATTGGGGTGAGGGAAAGGATGAGGAATATTTCCTGTAGGGAGAGAGGAGATTAGTCAGGAGCCGAGAGTGTGGAGAAGGAGATGCTGAAGGTTGTGGGACTAAGTCTCACCTTCTTTACAAGCTGTCTTAAGAAATGAGGCTGGCACAAGCGTGGCTGGCACACTCAGAGAGCCCTGCTGAGGTCTTGAGGGGCTCTGCTGGCAGCAGTCATTTTCTTAGCGCTAATGAAGTTTCTAAGAGCGCTTCTGACGGCGGTGAGGAGGCAGCTCCCTGGAGTGGCAGCCGCGGGCAGGGTCGTTGTCATCGCACCCGGGGCTTTCTGTGCGTACAAGTGTCGGAAAGGTTCCTCCTGTGCAGCCTCACCAAAAGAGATTTTGGAGTTGGATTCTTTTCTCCCTGTGCAGAACCAGTCCAGTGAGCCACAGCCTCGTGTGACCACGAGGAGGCTGCAAGGTAGCCACGGTTGTGCCACAAACGCTGTTGTTTTCTCTTTCCCACTTCAAACACAGACTGGTTTGGGTTGGAAGGGGCCTTGAAGATCATCTAGTTCCAACTGCCCTGCCACAGGCAGGGACACTTCCTAGTGGACCAGGTTGCTTAAGGCCCCATCCAGCCTGGCTTTGAACACACTCTCCT
Source organism: Pogoniulus pusillus (assembly GCF_015220805.1). Classification (NCBI taxonomy): domain Eukaryota; kingdom Metazoa; phylum Chordata; class Aves; order Piciformes; family Lybiidae; genus Pogoniulus; species Pogoniulus pusillus. Next base: position 6,168,194 of record NC_087265.1, read on the forward strand.
GATCTTTAGGAGCAAGGGCATGGGCAAGCAGCAGTGCTCCTGGAGATCATGCATGTGTTTGCTCACTTGGTTTTGCTGGGGTCTTAGCAGAGGAGGGTCTCTGGTGAAGTAGTTTGTCCACTTCAAATGTACATCATCAGCTTAAGCCTCTCTTTGAGGTTTGAGGTGCACAAATTGCCTGAGACAATGGGAAGTGCTCCAGGTCACTGTTTTGGTGAAGCTCTGGATTCTAACTGTGCTGATAAGCTGCTCCAGCCTGTTATCAGGGGCATGCTGAGCACGTGCAGTGCTGGCTGACCAAGGTGAAGGTTATTCTGCCCCTGTACTCAGCACTGCTCAGGCCACACCTTGAGTATTGTGTCTGTTTCTGGGCTCCTCAATTCAAGAGAGATGTTGAGGTGCTGGAAGGTGTCCAGAGAAGAACAGCAAGGCTGGTGAGGGGCCTGGAGCACAGCCCTGTGAGGAGAGGCTGAGGGAGCTGGGGGGGTGCAGCCTGCAGAAGAGGAGGCTCAGGGCAGAGCTCATTGCTGTCTACAACTACCTGAAGAGAGGCTGTAGCCAGGTGGGGTTGGGCTCTGCTGCCAGGCAAGCAGCAACAGAAGAAGGGGACAGAGTCTCAAGCTGTGCCAGGGGAGGTCTAGGCTGGATGTTGTTAGGAAGTTGTTGTCAGAGAGAGTGATTGGCATTGGAATGGGCTGCCCAGGGAGATGGCAGAGTTGCTGTGCCTGGAGGTGTTCAAGACAAACCTGGATAGGTCACTTAGTGCCATGGTCTGGTTGATTGGCCAGAGCTGGGTGCTAGGTTGGACTGGCTGAGCTTGGAGGTCTCTTCCAACCTGGTTGATTCAGTGAGTCTCTGACAGCAGTGCTGGGTCTGGCTGCTTCAAACCTCTTGGTCCACTGCGGTCTGTGTCTCCTGGTACTGTTTCTGGGACTGCCATAGTAGAAGTGCTTCCCTGCCTTGCTTGTTGCATTGAGACTTGTACTTCTCTCTGCTAGTGAAGATCAGGGTCTGTGTTTTTGAGGAGAAATTTGGTGGGATGTGCTTCCAGGAGCAAAATGTGGAGAACAAGCCAGGAGAGACCCAGGGTTCTGTCTGTGAGCTGTGAGCTAAGTGTTGCTTGTCCATCACTGTCAAACTTCTGTGAGTCCTCCCCTTGTGATAGGATGTGTGAAATAATTCTCTAAGCTTCAGGGTTACACAAGAGTGTAAAGTCCAGGGAGCTGCTGGCATGCTACTGCCACTGAGTTCCCCATTTGCCTGTCAGGCATTCTGGAGGAACTGGGAGCTCTGATACTGACTTTGAGCTTGCCATCTCTGGCTGTTCATTCATAGAATGGTTTGGGTTGGAAGTGACCTTCAAGATCATCCAGTTCCAACCCCCCTGCCATGGACAGGGACACCTTCTGCAGCCCAGACTGCTCAGGACTTCATTCAGCCTGGCTGTGAACACCTCCAGGCTGGCATCCACAACCTCCCTGGGCAACCCTTCCAGTGTCTCACCACCCTCACTGGAGAGAATTTCTTTCTAATCTCCACCCTATATCTGCTTTCCTCATGCTTCAATCCATTCCCCCTCATCCTGTCACTCCAAGCCCTTCTCAAAAGTCCTTCCTCAGCCCTCATGTAACCTTGTTCAGGTACTGGAAGGTAGCTCTAAGGTATCCCTGGAGCCTTCTCTTCTCTAGGCTGAGCAGCCTCAACTCTCTCATCCTGTCCCCACAGGGGAGGTTCTTCCCTTCTGATGTTCTTTGTGACCTCCTCCAGCAGCTCCATGTTCTTGTTGTGCTGGAGGCAGCAGTACTGCAGGTGGGGTCTCATCAGAGCAGAGTGAGGAGCAGGGACCTCTTGATGTTGCCTCTTCCCCACCATGTACACTTTTCCTCCTCAGCTCTGTTGGATTTTTCTCCTAATGTTATCCTGTGATCAGCCTGGAGCAGAGGAGGCTGAGAGACCTCATTGCTCTCTACAACTCCCTGAGAGGAGGTTGGAGTGAGCTGGGGGTTGGTCTCTTGTCCCTGCTGTCAGGTGGTAGAATGAGAGGAAATGGCCTGAACTGCTGGAGTGAGTCCAGAGGAGGCCACCAGGATGCTCAGAGGGCCTCAGCAGCTCTGCTATGAGGACAGGCTGAGAGAGTTGGGGCTCTGCAGCCTGGAGAAGAGAAGGCTTCCAGGAGACCTTGGAGTGGCCATCCAGTATCTGAAGGGGGCTACAGGTGGGCTGGGGAGGGACTATTGACAAGGTCTTTAATGACAGGATGAGAGGAATGGGTTTAAACTGGCAGAGGGCAGATTGAAACTGGATGTTAGGAGGAAGTTGTTTGCAGTGAGGGTGGTGAGACACTGGCACAGGTTGCCCAGGGAGGTTGTGGAGGACAGAAGCACAGAATGGGATCTTTGATCTCATTCTGTGCTTCTGTCCTCCACAACCTCCCTGGAGATGCTCAAGGACAGGTTGGATGAGTTCTTGAGTGACATGTTCTAGTGGGAGGTTCCAGGGATGGAATTGGATGGTCCCTTCCAACCTAAACCATTCCATGATTATGCTGGGGTACTTTAGATTGGACACGAGGAACACTTTCTTTCCTGCCAAGAGTGATCGATCATTGGCACAGGCTGCCCGGGGAGGTGGCAGAGTCCCCATCCCTGGAGGTGTTCAAGAACCCTGTTGGCATAGCACTTTGGGACACGGCTTACTGACGATGGTGGTGTTGGGTTGAAGGTTGGGCTGGATGATCTTGGAGGCTTTTCCCAACCCAAAGCATTCTGTGATGCTGTGACACGTGGGGCGAGTGCCCTTGAGCCAGGACCCGTGGTCACCAAGCCTTTGTTGCAGAGGGCACCGCGGCTGAGCGTGTGCGAGCTGAAGGTGGCTGCAGACATCCTGGCACCGCCCTGCGATGGAGCAAGCCGTGGGTTTGGAGGCGTGGGGGGCTAAGATCCAGGCTCTCCAGCTCCTGCAACAGGGGTGGTCTCCTTCTGAAGCAGTACCGGGCTTGCACGTTTGCAAATGAGAGGTGGTTTGGAGGAAGCAGCCAGGCTGAGGTTGGCAGGGTAAATGGTTGCCTAATGAGCTGTGATTGACATAATTTGACTGCTGGATTAGGCATCTGCGGCGAGGTGAACAGGAAATATCCTCTTACCCCCACCAAGTGCTGTTTCGTTTTACAACGGAGTCTTCTGTGCCCGGGCCCGAGGAAAACATCTGAAAGGTGGAGGGAGGAGGAGGTGTTTGCTGTCCTGCTCCTGGCCCTGCTTCCTACCTGCAGGCAGAGCATCAGCTCTGCTCCTGCTGACTGCTTGCTGAGAGGAGCTTCTCCATTCTGCTAAAGTTTCCTCCTCTGCAGTGCATTTTTAATTCCCAGCATCGTTTTCCATACCGGTGGAAGGAGTTTCAGTGCCTATGGCTGAAGAATTTGAAAGCTCAGTGTGAAAACTCTCTAACATTTCCCAGCTGTTTTCCATTCCTCTCCCTAATCCTCTATCAAATATAGTATACATTGTTTTATAAGATGTGGGATTTGGAGTCTGCAAGTCATTAAAGAGCACGACATGGGTGCAGGAGATGTCTGGGAGGTACTCTTCGTTCCCTCGCTTTGGTGGGATGCTGGATTCCTTAATGCCTAGATTTGACAGAGTTCTTGGACAGATTTCAGTGGAGATCCTATGCTTGGGTGTAATCTGTGTTGTTTCTGTGGAAGGTGAAGGCAATCCTGTGGAAGCTGAAGGGCACCAAATTAGATTTAGGAAAACCTTCAGGAAAAGGAGGTGGTTGAGGTTCAGATATCGACAAGACCTGTTGTGCTTTCACGTTCAGACCTCATCTCTTGCCAGGCTTCTGCCCCTGGACTCTTTCTCCAGGTCTCTAAGTGATTCAAGCACTAACACCTTTTGCTTGAAGAAGCAATCCAATAAGTCACCTTGGTAAATGTCTGCTTTTCTGGCAGGCTAAATTCAGAGAGTGAATTTACTTGGTGCTGACACATCTGTCGAGCTGCCTTGGAAGCCAGCAAAGGGCATTTGTGTGTTTTATCCACCTGGACATCACAGGAGAATAGTTTTGGGTAAAAACTCTATTTCTGAATGCCTGGAACACAGGCATACTCTGGGGTGAGTACTTGGCTACTAAGCAAAGTTAGTCCCATCCCTAAAATTAATTTCATCTCCTGGAAACCTGGAAGGCTTAAGAAATGCCTAAGCTGATGTAGATGTGCTTTTCTTTCTGGGTACTATTGTCCCTTACAGACTAATTACCTTATCAGGCTATGATACCCAACCTGTCACACTCTGTCTCTCACTTGCTCTTAATACCCTGACAGATAGCAGCAGGCTTTTGTCCAAAAGCCCAGGTAAAAGGGATGGCTCTTTGGTGGCTACAAAGTGGGGTTAGACCCAAAGAGTTGTCCCACAGGAGGGGCTGCTGGCAAGGGCCTCCCAGTTGGATGTGAAAGCCTGAATGTGTGAACCCAGTTATGGAAATGCTGGCAAAGAGGTTTCCTAATGCTTTTTGTGCTGCACAAACCCATCATCACCTCATACTTCCTTCCAAATGACTCTCTGATTTGTCTCCCGTGAGTAACAACAGGGCAGCAGCAGGAGATGAGGTGCACATCAGCGACTGGCAGCACTGTTCCTTCTGTTTCTTTAGCTGTGTGTCCTGGTGTGGGCCAGAGCAGGACCAGTTCTGGTCAGGGCTGGGACTTCCCAATTCAGGTTCTGCTCACTGAGGCACCTGCTGCAGTTCAGGGCAGCTTGGCACAGCCAGGGGCTGCTTCTAGCAGAGAGAGGCTGATGGGCAGAGGTCCTGCCAAGGGCTGGCTGTGGAAAGGCTCTGCCTGACACTTGCTCCTCTGCACATCAAGAGCACTACCACAACTTGTGCCACACCTTGGGGGGGGCAGCAAGGCAGAGCTGGCACCTGAAGTGGGGAGGAGCAGCCAGGACAGGAGACCCTTAAGTGCCCAACAAGGGATTGCAGCCCATGGATGGCATCTTCAGTGTCAAGCTCAGAGATCCCAGGGCCAAGCCTCTTCTTCCCTGGCTGGTGTGCCAGCAGGACTCTGTCCCTTCTGCCTTCCATCCCCATCCCTGTGTTCATGAATCCCATTCCAGAATCCAGCTCCTGAATGCAGTTCCAAATTGCTGCTGAGTCCAGATTGGGACTTGCCCAGTGCCTGCCCCAGCCTAAGTGGTGCCAATGGTGCCATCATTGCCCTCAGGGGTTGTGTTCCTTGTTGGTTTGTGTCTCTCTTCCATGACGTTGTTCTTTCTATCCCAGCTGGTTGAGCTTCTCTCCAAGCTTATCAATCTCCCCTCTTCCCTAAGTGAAGGCAGAGGGGTCCCTGGAGAGCCTCTGGCACTGCTGTGGTGGCCCAGCCCTGCCCTAACTCTTGACAGTGTTCACAGAGTGCTTTTAACAGAACAGAGCCTGCAGCTCCCATGCCCTGCTGCTGACAGCTAGCAGACCTCCTGCCTTTACCCATGTCCTGCACCATCATTTCTCCTCCACTGCACCAAAGCTTTTATCAAGCATCTCCACCACCTTCCTTAACCTTCCTTGCAGGAGAAAGGGCTTTTTATTTTATCTTCACAAGCAAGGTCATGGCCCCAAGGTGTGAGATGGTCTCTTCAGTGGTACCACAGGTAGTGGGTGATGCTCTGGGAGGCACTAAATGAAATGCAGAGTTTATAAGGTGATCTTAAATAAAGCAGTAGCTGTTGAATTGCCTTCAGTCCAGTGGTTTGAAGCCACTGGAGTCTACCTTTAGTCTTTCAGTTACAATGAAAAAATAAATCATTTTGGTTCTTCATGCTGTGTGAAAAGGTGTTCAAGTCTACAGCAATTTTTCTCTCCCCTGAACAGCAAAACTGAGCAGTAGCACAAAAGGGAAGAGAAAGGTTCAATTTCCCTCTGTTAACAGCAAACACCAGCAGCTGCTTTTGGTTTTGTTCTGCTTTTGCATGGCTCAGCAGAGATGCTTGAACGATTCACACAACTTAGTGAAGAATCTAATTCCTTTTTTCAAACAAATTAGCTGTCTAAAAGGTGATTTTTATGAACCCATCTCTTTCTGTGGGTATTTAGGAGAAGAAGGGGAGTGTTTGTCATAGAATTATGGAATGGTTTGAGTTGGAAGGGACCTTAAAGGTCCCTTCCAACTCAAACCATTCCATGATTCTGTGATGAAACATCCAGTTCCACTCCCCCCTACCACAGGCAGGGACACTAAACCAGGTTGCTCAAGGCTCTGTCCATCCTGCTGAAGTTTGGGTGATGGATGCTCTTCCAGCTGCAGAAGGGACCGAGCTGGTGCTTCTTCTTGGGTCCTCACCACCTCTGTTTTTGACAGGCTCCAGACAAACTTTTACTCTCAACTTTAGGCCTCTACTTGTTGAATAAGAGAAGTAGAAAAGGTGGTTTAAATCTGTCATCTCCATCTGTGAGGTCTTACACCGAAGAGGTGAAGACCCCACAGGAGATGCTGGGTTTTGATTCATCATTTGTAGCCTGGAAGACATCCTAAAGTGAAACCAAGCTTTGACTATTCACTTTCAGATCTTTTCTTTGGTCAGAGAGATGTTACTTCAAGGCAAACCTAATGTCACGTCCCTCTTTTGTCTCCAAAATGTGCTTTTGGTCTGCAGCTCATTTTTCCCTGTTGTTGCTGTTCTTCTTCCAAGAGGGGAGCAGGGAGGCGAAGGCAGTGCAGGCTGCTGGGGAGCAGGGAGGTGAAGTGGGCCCAGGCTTTCAGTTTTACTTTTGGTTTGCTTGCTGGCCCAGCTCCTGCAGCTTGTGACACTTGTTTTGAGCAGCAGCTTCTTGAGTGGCTGTGAGCATGAGGTGACAGGGGGAAAGGTCTCACATGACAGGTCTGTACTCCAGTGTCACTGCTGCTCTACTCTGCCCTGGTGAGGCCACACCTGGATTACTGGGTCCAGTTCTGGGCTGCCCAGTTCAAGAGAGACAGAGAACTGCTGGAGAGAGTCCAGTGGAGGCTACAAACCTGCTGAGGGGCTTGGAGCATCTCTGCGAGGAGGAAAGGCTGAGAGCCCTGGGGCTGTGGAGCCTGCAGAAGAGCAGCCCCAGAGGGGATCTGGTGAATGCTCAGCAAGAGCTAAAGGAGCTGTGGGGGGCAAGAGGTTGGGGCCAGACTTTTGATGGTGGTGCCCAGTGCCAGGCCAAGGGGCAATGGGCACAAAGTGGAACCCAGGAGGTTCCACCTGAAGAGGAGAAGAATCTTGTTTGGTGTGAGGGTGCTGGAGGCCTGGAGCAGGCTGCCCAGAGAGGTTGTGGAGTCTCCTTCTCTGGAGAGCTTCCAAGCCCTGCTGGGCAAGCTGCTGTGGGTGCCCTGCTTTAGCACAGGGATTGGAGTGGATGATCTGCACAGGTCCCTTCCGGCCCCTGCCGGGCTTCAGGGCTTCTGTGAAATGATCTCATGTCAGCAGTGATGCCCAGTGCTGACTCATAGCAGAGGTGGGGAGGTTGAGTGGGCCTTGTTGGTTTCACTGTAGATTCTCCCCCAGAAGTTGCTGTCAGCAGTCAGAGACGTCCCTCGGTGGAGCTCGGGGCTGCTCACACCACGACTGGCAGATGTTCATCAGCCAGCTTGTGCCTAACCAGATGCAAAGCTTCATGTGAAAGAACATCAGCAACCTTACCCTTTGAGCCCCATTTAAATGAAGAGTCATTGGACACTGGAATGGGCTGCCCGGGGAGGTGGTGGAGTCGCCGTCCCTGGAGCTGTTCAAGGCAGGATTGGACGTGGCACTTGGTGCCATGGTCTGGCCTTGAGCTCTGTGGTAAAGGGTTGGACTTGATGATCTGTGAGGTCTCTTCCAACCCTGATGATACTGTGATACTGTGAAGGTGCTAAGAGGGTGCACTCATCCAAGAGTGTTGTTGGGTTGCAGAGTGAGTTTGGCCAGGCAGGGGAAGCTGGTGCCCAGCTCTGCTGGAGGAAGCCTTGGAGAAGCACGTTCATGACCTTGCACAGAGCTGGAACCGAGGAGCAATCCACAGCAAGACCAAATGAATTATGCAGAACATGCTAATGCAGTGTTGCTCTTCAGCAGCAGTTTATTTTTGAGTGCCTGGGCTGCCTCTTGAGCTTGAATTAAGCTCATCATGATCAAGATCAAAATAACTTCTCAGTGCAGGAAGCAGTAAAGAAAATGGCAAGCGAGAGGATTGGTTTTTATGGTCACTCTGGAGGGCTGTGTCCTCTGGAGGTGTGTGTGACAGCACATGGCTGCTTCAGACAGGCTTTGCAGGGTCAGGGTTGGTCCCCTGGGAGCAGTTTTAGACGGAATGTGCCCTGCTCTGGTGGGTTTTCTTACTGCTGGGAGAGGATGGCAATGGCAGCCTGGGCTGCATCAGAAGAAGCATGGCCAGCAGCTGGAGAGAGCAGATTCTGCTCCTCTGCTCTTCTGTGCTGAGACCTCACCTGCAGCACTGTGTCCAACTGTGGGGCCTCCAACACAAGAGAGGCATGAACCTGGTGGAGAGGTTGCAAAGGAGGCCATGAAGATGATCAGAGGGCTGGAGAACCTCCCTTATGGGGATAGGCTGAGTTGGAGCTGTTCAGCCTGGAGAAGGGAAGACTCCAGGGAGACCTTAGAGCACCCCTCCAGTACCCAGAGAGGCTACAGAAGAGCTGGGGAGGGAGTTTTGACAAGGGCTTGGAGTGCTAGGACAAGGGGAAATGGCTTTGGGTTGGAAGAGGGGAGATTTAGAGTGGACATCAGGAGGAAGCTCACACTGAGAGTGGTAAAATACTGTCACAGGTTGCCCGGGGGTATGATTGGGGCCCCGGAGACATTCAAGACCAGACTCGATGTGGCCCTGGGCAGCTTGATCTAGTTGGAGGTGTCCCTGCTGACTGCAGGGGAGTTGAGCAAGATGACCTTTGAGGGTCAATGCAATCTGTGTGAATCCATGAAGGTGATTTTCTTTGGTAAACTGAAGGTTAGACTTTGAAACTAGCTGCTGAGGAGCAAAAGCAGGCATTGTCAGGGTGAAATGTGCTTCCAGGCAGAGGCTGTGGAGCAGCCCTTCTAACCCCTGGAAGACTTCCACAGTGAGTATTGTGCAGCCACACTGCAGACAAACTGAGCTGAATTATTGTTTGTTTTCTTCTTTGTTTGTTAGAAAGAGTGCATTTGGGAATTTGGTGTGGGAAGTTAAGTGACACCAACTCATTGCATTTGATTTATACTTGTGTCTGAAAAAAAAAAACCCACTGAACTAGCCCAAGCCTCCAGCAGTGCAGGACTGCAGCATCACTGGAGCCAGAGGTTGAGGAGGAGAGATTGAGACTGGAGATTAGGAAGAAATTCTTTCCAGTGAGGGTGGTGAGACACTGGCACAGGTTGCCCAGGGAGGCTGTAGATGTCCCCTCACTGGAGGTATTAAAGGTTGGATGGGGCCTTGAGCAGGCTGGGCTAGCAGGAGGTGTCCCTGCCAGTGACAAGGAGTTAGAAATAGGTCTTAAGTGTTCTTTCCAACCTAAACTGTTCTTTGGCCTCAGCTTGTCAGAGAGTCATAGAATCAGTCAGGTAAAAGCACTTTTGGCTGCTGTTGCTCCAAGAGCATTAGTTTTCCATGAGTCACATCCTGCCCTTTCCACTTCTGAAGGGTCAGTGTAGTAAAGCCAGCTGGGTTTTAGGGCCTGCACTCCATGTGATGGCATGAGGTGGCTCTGGAGAGTCATGCTCTTACCCACATAGCATCCTCACTTGGGAATGTCATGTTCCCATCACATCTGCAAAGGGCTCCCAGGTCTATAGGTGGTGGAAGGAGCTCTGTTTTACTTGAAGATGGTCTTAGTTCCATGCATTGTTTTGATCCTCTGCTTTGTGCTTCCAATAACCCAACAATCCCAGCATGAAGGGGCTTGAAAAGGACCTCTGGATGGCATTTCCTAAAGCAGGGGCACCCACAGCAGCTTGCCCAGCATTACAATGGCTTTGGAAGCTCCCTAGAGAAGGAAGCTCCCCAACCTCTCTGAGCAGCCTGCTCCAGGGCTCCAGCACCCTCACACCAAATAAGCTTCTCCTCATTTTCAGGTGAAACCTCCTGGCTTCCAGTTTGTGCTTGTTGCTGGGTACCACTGACAAGAGTCTGGCCTCATCCTCTTGCTCCCCCCCCCCAAGTCCTTTACCTCCTGCTGAGCATTGAGAAGACCCCCACCATCCCCAAAAGCTCCACATTCTATATGGATATGTTGGAAAATAGAAGCATTAATTTATCCCAGGCTTTGCCTCTTCCTAAAATAGCATCTCGCTGCCTTCCACCAGCGTTTCGTTACATAAGGGCTTGGCTAATGGCCCCCCCACAGCTAACATGCTCTATGAGTTCCACATGTGCTGGTTTCCAATTTGCCATGAGATCTCCAACAAAACAAGTGTTTGTCTTCTGCAACTGTGCAGCCTTAAACATATATTTGGGGAGGATATTCATAAAGCCCCACAATAGTCCCATTGTGCTGGACGTGAATGGTCCTCTGATGAGTGCCGAGCGATGCGTGGACCTCCAGCACTCTGCCTTGCATCTCTTGAGACCAACTGTGTGTACTTGGGCATCAGCTGGAAGTGTGCCCAACCCCTTGGAGAGGCAAGTGGGGACACCTCTGCATAATGCCCTGAGGTCATTTACCCTGGGAAATGTCCTGTAATGTGCTGGGACTGGTTGGGTTATGGCAGCCAGTACAGCTTGGTTTGTGTCCTGGAGAAAACTCCCATGTCAGAACCATCCTGAGTGTCCTGGTGTAAGCCAGAGCAGAACCAGTTCTGGTCGGGACTGGGACTTCCCAGCTTAGTCTCTGCTCAGTGAGGCACCTGCTGCAGTTCAGGGCAGCTTGGCACAGCCAGGGGCTACTTCTAGCAGAGAGAGGCTGATGGGAAGAGCTCCTGCCTAGGGCTGGCTGTGGAAAGGCTCTGCCTGACACTTGCTCCTCTGCACACCAAGGGCACTGCCACAGCTTGTGCCACACCTTGGGGGGGCAGCAAGGCAGAGCTGGCACCTGTGGGGAGGAGCAGCCAGGACAGGTGAGCCTCTTGTGCCCAACAAGGGATTGCAGCCCATGAATGGCATCTTCAGTGTCACGCTGAGGGATCCTCAGGGCCAAGCCTCTTCTTCCCTGTCTGCTGTGCCAGCAGGACTTTATCCCTTCTGCCTTCCATCCCCATCCCTGTATTCCTCAATTCAGTTTCAGAATCCAGCTTCTGAGTTCCCACCTGCTGCTGAGTCCAGACTGGGACTTGCCCAGTGCCTGCCTCCAGCCTCAGTGGTGCCATCATTGCCCTCAGGGGTTGTGTTCCATGTTGGTTTGTGTCTCTGTGTCTCTCCCTGTGGCATTGTTCTTCTTTCCATCTCAGCTGGTTGAGTTTTCTTTACCAGCCCATCAGCCTCCCTCCCTTCTCAAAGGGAAGAGAAAGGGAAAAAGGCAGAGGGCTTCCTGGAGAGCCTCTGGCACTGCTCTGGTGACCCAGCCCTGACCCCTTGACTCTTGGGAAGCCACCTAAAAGCTGTGACTTCTTTCATCCTGTTGCCTCAACAGTGCAGAAGGGGCAGCCTTCACCTTTCAGAAGTTGTGTCCTTGTCTGGTGGGCACAGGTGGTGATGGCTGCAGGAGCCCAGATTGCTGCATTTATTTTCTCTGATGTTTGTGATCTTTGCTGTCCAGATGTTGGTTGAGGGCAGGAGTTACTTCTGGACAGAAGATCCTTGAGATGTCCAGAAGCAGGTTTTGTTTTTTTTTCTGTAGTGTGTCTTTGGGTGTCATGGGAGACAGCTCCAAAGGCAGGAATTGTTTGGGGTTCTAAAGGAATATTGTTTATGACTATAAAAGGACTTGGGGTGAATACAGATTGTGCATCTGTTCCTTGTTTCTCTGGGAAGTGACTCTTCAGTAGAGGCCAAAAATGAAGAATGGAGTGTTGGAGAAATTGGCAAAGATTCTCAGGTCTTTCAGAAGCCAGTAATTAAAAGCAAGAAGGTAATTATTCAGTCCAAAACTTTTGCTTGTTCTGATGCTTCAGAATATCCCTCTACTGACTCCTCTTCTGCTTTCCACATTTCATCCTCCAAAAGAGGCCAATGAATTAACACACAGAATCATCACAGAATGGCAGGAGTTGGAAGGAACCTTTGCTGAGTCCAGTGCTTCTATCAAGGCAGGTTCACCCAGAGAGAGTCACACAGGAACATGTCTGGGTGGGTTTTGAATGTCTCCAGGGATGGAGGCTCCACCACCTCTTTGGACAGCCTGCTTCAGGGCTCTCTCATCTTTAAATTAAAGAAGTTCCTCCTCATGTTCAGATGAAACTTGTTGTGTTCCACTTTGTGCCTCTTACCTCTTGTCTTGTCACGGGGCACCACTGAAAACAGCCTGGTCCCATCCTCCTGACCCCCTACCCTTGAAGTATTGATCAGCATTGATGAGATCCTCTCTCAGCCTGCCCTTCTCCAGACTAAACAGCCCAAATTCTCCCACTCTTCTCTTCTCCAGACTGAACAGCCCCAGTTCTCCCAGTATTCTCTTCTCCAGACTAAACAGCCCCCAGGTCTCCCAGTCTTTTCCCACCATGGAGGTATTCCAGTCCCCTCAGCATCTTTTTACCCTTTGCTGCACCATCTCCATCAAGTCCCTCTCCTTCTTCAACCGGGAACTGGTCCCAGTATGCCAGCTGTGGCCTTGCCAGGGCAGAGGAGAATGTTTCTTGATAGCAGCCTGCATTCTTCATCTGCCCATGCTGTATCCATGGGAGGAGGCCAGTGGGCTTAGACTCAATGAGGCCAAGTGCTGGGTCCTGCACTTGGGTCATGACAACCACCTGGGCACACTGCTGCCTCATCTTCAGCTACTATCTACCAGCACCCTGAGGTCCCTTTCTTCCTGGCTGCTCTCAGCCACTCTGTCCCCAGCCTGTAGTGCTGCTTGGGGTTGTTGTGGCCAAAGTGCAGAACCCTGCACTTGGCCTTGTTCAATCTCATCCCATTGGCCTCTGCCCACCCATCCAGCCTGGCCAGGTCCTTCTGCAGGCCTCTCCTACCCTCCAACAGACCCACAGCTGCTCCTAGCTTGGTGTCATCTGCAAACTTCCTGATGCTGGACTCAATCCCCTGGTCCAGATCTTCAATAAAGCTATTGAACAGGACTGGGCCCAGCACTGATCCCTGGGACACACCACTGGTGACAGCTGCCAACTGGCTGTGGTACCATTCACCACCACTCTCTGGGCCTGGCCCTCCAGCCAGTTCCTGACCCATGTCAGAGTGAATCTGTCCAAGCCACGAGCTGAAGTTGCCCCAGGGGAAGTTTAGTTTGGACATGAGGAATATCTTTTTCACTGAAAGTGTGGTCAAGAGCTGCTCCAGGCTGCCCAGCAGGTGACGAAGTCCCCATCCCTAGAGGGGTTTCAAAGCCCTGTGGATGCGCTGCTGATGGCCATGGTTTAGTGGAGCCCTGGCAGTGCTGGGTTAACAGTTGGAGTTGATGTCCTTCTATGTCTGTTCCAGGCTAAGCAATTCCCTGATGAATCCTTGTGAATCCTGCTCTCTCTGAGCTGCAGCTCCTTAAAACAGCCTGGCAGCTGTCACCTCTTCTCCACGCTGCTCTGCCAGCGTGTGGCATGTCTGTGCCGCCGCCGCTCCGCCGCCTGTCAGAGCTGCACCTACACAAGTCTTGTCTCTTGATCATGTAAATGAATATCTGAGTGTGGCAAATGTACAATGTTCTCTTGGGTAAACAGAACAAAAACTTTTGTGCTTTGCAGTGTTTTTCATCCCTGGATCTTTCAGAAGCCTTTCAGTGCAGCAGAGGAAGATGAGGTGTGAGAGCTTTCCCTTGAATAAGGAAGATGAAGTGCTGGGAGCTCCCCAAAAGTGAGGACAAAGAGTAGAAAAGAGATCTTCTAACTTCCCAGTGGCACCTCTGGGGAAGGAAAGTGGCCCTGATGGCTGCCTCCATGTTTATAAACATCTGAGGGCTGGGGGTCAGGAGGGGGTACAGGCTCTGCTCACTGCTCCCTGGGATAGGACAAGGAACAGTGGGTATAAGTTGCAGCACAGGAGGTTCCAGCTCAACACAAGGGGGAACTTCTTGACTGGAAGGGTCCCAGAGCACTGGCACAGGCTGCCCAGAGAGGCTGTGGAGTCTCCTTCTCTGGAGCCTTTCAAGGCCTGTCTGGATGTTTTCCTCTGTGACCTGAGCGAGACTTGTGTGGTCCTGCTCTGGCAGGGGGGGGTTGGACTCAATGATGTCTTTGGGTCCCTTTCAGCTCTAACATCCTGTAATCCTGTGATCTTGTGCAGCCCCCCTGCACTCAACAGGAACACCTCCAACTACATCAGGCTGCCCAGGGCCAGGTTGAGCCTGATTTTGAATGTCTTCCAGGGATGAGACCTCAGCTACATCTCTGGGCAACCTGTTCCAGTATTATACCACTCTCTGTGTGAAGAACTTCCTCCTAGTGTGCAACCTAAATTGAGGGGATGAGACCTCAACTACATCTCTGGGCAACCTGTTCCAGTATTATACCACTCTCTGTGTGAAGAACTTCCTCCTAGAGTACAACCTAAATGAGGGGATGAGACCTCAACTATGTCTCTGGGCAACCTGCTGCAGTATTATACCACTCTCTGTGTGAACAACTTCCTCCTAGTGTGCAACCTAAATGAGGGGATGAGACCTCAACTACATCTCTGGGCAACCTGTTCAAATATTATACCACTCTCTGTATGAAGAACTTCCTCCTAATATGCAACCTAAATCTCTCCTACTTGGTTGATGCCACAGCCTGTTAGGCCACCCTGTGAGATACTGGGACACCAGTGCCATGCAGAAGGCTGAATGGGTTCTCAACCACTGGAATAATCTGCCCAGGGCAGTGCTGGAGTTGCCATCCCTGGAGGTATTTATATGACACATAGACCTGGTGCTTAGGGCCATGGTTTAGAGTTGATCTTGCAGTGCTGGGTTAATGGCTGGCTTGGATGATCTTGAAGGTCTCTCTTCCAACTAAAGGTATCCTGTGATTCTCTTTTGGTGGGCTGAGGGCTGTTATCAGAGCTGTGCTGGAGCTTCTTTCAGAAGAGAAAGTGATGATGAAAGGGGGTCACAAAGGTCTGTAGAATCCTCTTGGCTTGGAAATGAATTCAGTGCTTTCTATCAGTAGAAGCAAGGTTTCCTCTTTCATGTAGAGATGTGTGAAGTAGACAAAGCACTGGGAGGGGAAAATGCTTCTCTTTTTAATCATTTGGGGTTGGTTTTGTGTTTGGTTTCAAATCCTTTTCCATGAGAACCTGCAGTAGCTGAGGTAGAGAGCCAACAGTGCTTTCCTTGTGCTGAGAGCAGTCAGGAAAAGAGATTCAGCTGACTCGGATCAAACGCCGAAAGAATGGCAGAAGAGGAATTTGGGAAGCTGAGTCTCAGGCTTTGTACAGATTAAAATGGAATGACCTTTCAGATCAGCACCCAGGAAGGTTTGCAGGAGCAGGGATGTGGCTGATGACCTTTTCTCCTCAGCCTGGCATCGTCTCTCACACACACTCAGTCTGCAAAAGCTTGGTCACAGAATGTCAGGGGCTGGAAGGGACCTCATCCAGTCCAACCCCCCTGCCAGAGCAGCATCACCTCTAGCAGATCACACAAGAACACATCCAGGTAGGTCTTGAATATCTCCAGAGAGGAAGACTCCACAACCCCCCTGGGCAACCTGTTCCAGGGCCTCACCACCCTCACTTCATTCTATTTTCTAATAGGGGAGGTTTAGGTTGGAGATGAGGAACAATTTCCTTGCTGCAGGACTGGTCAGGCACTGGCACAGGCTGCCTGGAGAGGTGGTGGAGTCACCATGCGTGGAGGTGTTCAAGAACCACGTGGCCATAGCACTTTGGGCCATGGTTTAATGGCCATGGTGGTGTTGGGATGATGGTTGGAGTGGATGATCTCAGAGGTCTTTTCCAAGTGAAACAATTCTGCAGTTCTGTGACTCCAAGTGGGTGTAAGCTAATCAGAGTGAATTTCTCATGCAAAAGCAGACTGATAGTGCATAAGTTGGGAAAGGCCTTTAGGATCATTGAGACAAAACATTCTTTAACTCCACCAAGGCTGGTGCTAAGCAGCCTCAGCACCACATCTCTGCCTCTTTGAAACACCTACAGGGTTGGGAATTCAACCACCACCCCAGGCACTCTGTTTTAGTCTTCTGAAAACCCTGCCAGTGAAGAATTTCCTACTGATGTCCATCCTAAACCTCCCTTGCTGCAAACTGAGGCTGCTTCCTCTGGGCCATTTTGGTGCAGGGTTGGTGATTGGACTGGAAAATCTTGGAGGACTCTTCCAAAGGAAACAAGTCTATAGGTCATAGAATCATAGAATCAACCAGGTTGGAAGAGACCTCCAAGCTCAGCCAGTCCAACCTAGCAGCCAGCCCTGTCCAGTCAATCAGACCATGGCACTAAGTGCCTCAGCCAGGCTTTTCTTGAGCACCTTCAGGGACAGTGACTCCACCTCCTCCCTGGGCAGCCCATTCCAATGCCAATCACTCTCTCTGACAACAACTTCCTAACAACATCCAGCCTAGACCTCCCCTGGCACAACTTGAGACTCTGTCCCCTTGTTCTGTTGCTGCTTGCCTGGCAGAAGAGCCCAACCCCACCTGGCTACAACCTCCCTTCAGGTAGTTGTAGCCATCAGTGAGCTCTGCCCTGAGCCTCCTCTTCTGCAGGCTGCACACCCCCAGCTCCCTCAGCCTCTCCTCACAGGTCTTGTGCTCCAGGCCCTTCACCAGCAAGCTCACTGCCAACGAACTCATTGCATCTTAGAGCAGGGCAGGAGAACCAGCTCGAGGTTTTCACCAGCTGCTAACTGCTCCTGGCTCCTCAGATGCTGCAGGCATTGCAGAGTGCAGCCAGAGCATCCTGAGCGGGTTGGATTTTCAGTGAAGATGAGGAACTGGGATACACCTACAAATATGAGGGAGGCAAAAATTGATTAAGCATGAAATTCTTCCCTGGCAGCCAATTCCTGCTTGGCTGGGAGACAAAAGGTTGCACAACTGCGAGGGAAAAGTGCTTTGCCTTAGCTCAGAGCCATTGTTTGTTTGGGTTTGCAAGGTTTGTTTTGTGTCTGATGGCAAATCTTTGTTAGAGGTGAATTGCCCCTTCTGGTTAGCAAGTGGAGTGGAAACCCACCCACCCAGATGCACTTTTAAGGCGTTCAGTGAATTGTTCAAACTGGATCCCTTTTATGTGCTCTCAGGAAGGGCTGATCCTTGAGGTGCAGCAGCCCGTGCAGGCCAGAGTAGTCTTTGTGTTCATAGCCCAAAGCATGTACTGAGCAACCAAGGAGAAGACCTTCCCCTCCTGACTTGGAAAGATTCCCTGGTTTGTAGAATTGTGGTATTGTTAGGGTTGGAAAAGACCTCCAAAATCATCCAGTCCTGCCATCAACCCAGCACCATCATGGCCACTAAAGTGTCTCCCAGAGTGCCATGACCACAGGTTTCTCAGCACTGCTCAGGCCACACCTTGAGTGCTGTGTCCAGTTCTGGGCTCCTCAATTCAAGAGAGATGTTGAGGTGCTGGAAGGTGTCCAGAGAAGGGCAACAAAGCTGGGGAGGGGCCTGGAGCACAGCCCTGTGAGGAGAGGCTGAGGGAGCTGGGGGTGTGCAGCCTGCAGCAGAGGAGGCTCAGGGCAGAGCTCATTGCTGTCTGCAGCTACCTGAAGGGAGGCTGTAGCCAGGTGGGGTTGGGCTCTGCTGCCAGGCAACCAGCAACAGAAGAAGGGGACACAGTCTCCAGTTGTGCCAGGGTAGGTCTAGGCTGGATGTTGTTAGGAAGTTGTTGTCAGAGAGAGTGATTGGCATTGGAATGGGCTGCCCAGGGAGGTGGTGGAGTCACTGTGCCTGGAGGTGTTGAAGCCAAGCCTGGCTGGGGCACTTAGTGCCATGGTCTGGTTGATTGGCCAGGGCTGGGTGCTAGGTTGGACTGGGTGAGCTTGGAGGTCTCCTCTAACATGCTTGATTCTGTGATTCTTGGACACCTCTTGGAACGGTGACTCCAGCACCTCCCTGGGCTGCCTGTGCCAATGCCTGACCACTCTGGCAGCAAAGAAATTGTTCCTCATGTCCAACCCAAACGTCTCCTGGCACAATTTCAGGCTACTGCCTCTTGTTCTATCACCTGATACTAGAGGGAAGAAACCAACCCCTGCCTCACTGAAACCTGCTTCCAGGCACTTGTAGAAAGCAACGAGGCCTCCCCTCAACCTCCTCTTCTCCAGACTAAACACTCCCAGTTCCCTCAGTTGCCCCTCATCAGCCCTGTTCTCAGACCCTTCCCCAGCTTTGTTGCCCTTCTCTGAACCTGCTCCAGCCCCTCAATGTCCTTCTTGGAGTGAGGAGCTCAAAAATGAACCCAGGATTCAAGGTGTGGCCTCAGCAGTGCCCAGGGACATGATCACTTCCTTACTCCCTGCTGGCCACACCATTGCCAATTCAGGCCAGGATGTTGGTGGCCTTCTTGGCCACCTGGCACACTGCTGGCTGCTGTTCAGACAGGTTTATTCCATATTCAGAAATGGTGGTTTTGGGAATTACTTGTTCAGAAGATAGACCTTGTGTGATAGTTCTGCATCTGTCCAAGTCCACCCTTCCTGGCAGGGCTGGTAGCTCATGACAGGCTCCTGTGCCAATGCTCTGGGGAGCCATAAGCTCTGTGAGTTACTTCAATGAGGGCTTTTCTCATGAAGATACTGGAGAAAAACAAGGAGTCTTCTGCTGGAATGTAGGGCAGTGTAGCCAAAATATTGCTGGAGGCCTTGAGTGTGGCTGCCCTTATCCTGCTGAGCTTTTAGCCTGGCTGACCTTGTGCTGTGTGATAGCAGGTCCTTGGACACGTCTGCTGTTCCTCTCTGGTAGCTGCACACACTGACTCCACGACTTGGGAATGGCCTGATTCTGATTTCCAGGTTGCTGCTACTTACTCAGGGTGCTGAGGGGCCTGGTTGCAAGCTCCTTTCCCCCTCTTTCATAGCATCAACCAGGTTGAAAGAGACCTCCAAGCTCATCCAGTCCAACCTAGCACCCAGCCCTGGCCAACCAACCAGACCATGGCACTAAGTGCCCCAGCCAGGCTTGGCTTCAACACCTTCAGGCACAGCAACTCCACCACCTCCCTGGGCAGCCCATTCCAATGCCAATCACTCTCTCTGACAACAACTTCCTCCTAGCATCCAGCCTAAACCTCCCCTGGCACAGCTTGAGACTGTGTCCCCTTCTGTTGCTGCTTGCCTGGCAGCAGAGCCCAACCCCACCTGGCTACAGCCTCCCTTCAGGTAGCTGCAGACAGCAATGAGCTCTGCCCTGAGCCTCCTCTGCTGCAGGCTGCACACCCCCAGCTCCCTCAGCCTCTCCTCACAGGGCTGTGCTCCAGGCCCCTCACCAGCTTTGTTGCCCTTGTCTGGACACCTTCCAGCACCTCAACATCTCTCTTGAATGGAGGAGCCCAGAACTGGACACAGCACTCAATCAGTAAAGGTTTTTGTTTTTCTGCTACTTAGCAGTTTTGGAGCTGAAACTTCCCTAACAGGGGTGGGGATCAGCAGCTATTGCAGCATCTCAGCACAGGATGATGCTGAAGGCTTTAGATGGTGGTTGAAACAGAGCAGATCAAGAGGTTTATGGATTTTTCTGGCCACATTTCATCCTTGGAGATATCTGTGTAGGTCTCCCCTTCAAGGACTTCTCAGCAGTTGTCCACAGCTGTGAGTGGAGCTTGGTCCTCAGCACAAGTTGTGTTTGCATCACTGTTACTGCCAGCTTGGGGCCAGAGACCTAAACTATGGAGATGTTTATAATATCTTTGCATCTGGTACCCCAGGAGTCTTTCCAGGTGGCATCTTCAAGCTACCAAGCAGCACTTTCTTGGTGGGGTGTCCAGGCTGGTGGAGCAGAAGACCCAAGAGAGCTCTCAGAGGGGTTGCAAATATTGTTTCTTCCCCTTGTGGGAACCTTTTGAAAGCATTTGAGCTCTTTGATGAGCTCTGGCCTAAACACAGCCTTGGCTCGGGGTTGCTGTGCTTTGTTTGTGGAGGCAGGCAGTGATGTGGGAAGTGTTGTGGTCTTGCTTGGAGAAGTCAGGAGGAGCTGGGTGGCCAGTTGGCACGCTCAGGATGTTTGTTAGAAAAGCCAAGGGCATCCAGGCATAGATTTTACATGGACAGGGCACTTCAAAGGCTAACTTGGAAAGCAGGCTGCTTCATCTCCCCTCTGTTATCTTGAAGACATTTCTGGCTTGCTGGGAGGGAAGGAGGCTGAAGAAACATCAACAAGTCAGCAGCAAGCACAGCTGGAAGTTTTGTGCCTCAGTGGGAGGCTGAGCTGAGTTGTCTGTGTCTTGTTTGTGTGCTTGGTGGTGGATGGAGGAAGGGAAGGACCTTCTGTGTTTTGTGTATGAGCAGCAGGGAGCAATTTCACTATGTGTAATAAATGATGGTGATTGTAGAATGGCTTGGATTGGAAGGGACCTTCAAGAGCATCCAGTTCCAACCCCCCTGTCGTGGACAGGGACACCTCCTGCCAGACCAGGCTGCTCAAGGCCTCATCCAACCTGGCCTTGAACAGGCTCCCAGAGAGGGAACATCCACAGCCTCCCTGGGCAACCTGTGCCAGTGTCTCACCACTCCCACTGGAAAGAATTTCTTCCTCATTTCTAGTCTCAATCTCCTCTCTTCCAGCTCACATCCATTCCCCCTCATCCTGTCATTTCAAGCCCTTGTCAAAAGTCCCTCCCGAGCTCTCCTGTAGCCTTCCAGGACCTGAAGAGGACTGCTCTAAGGTCTTCTCCAGGCTGAACAGCCCTAACTCTCTGAGCCTGTCACCACAGAGGAGGTTCTCCAGCTCTCTGGTCATCTTTGTGGCCTCCTCTGAGCACTCTCCAGTAGTTCTGTGTCCTCCTTGTGTTAAAAATACAGCTGAACAACAACAAAGGCTTTGGGTTTGCTGTCCCACACCAGCCCCTGACTTGCTGGAGGAGCAGTTGCTTGCTGGGGGACCTTGAGATGCACAGGAGCCTGACATGAAGTGGTAATGCTCCTCAGGGGATGCTGTGGTGTAAAGATGTGGTGTTAACCATGTCATAGAATCATTGTTAAGGTTGGAAAAGACCTCTGAGATCATCCAGTCCAACCATCAACCCAGTACCACTGTGGCCATTAGGCTGTGTCCCAAGGTACCATCTCCATACCTTTCTTGAGCACCTTCAGGTGACTGCACCTTCTACCTGGGCAGCCTGTTCCAGTGCCTCACCAGGCATTGCAGCTGACTTCTTCACTGGTGGAGTCATCTTGGCTGTCAGCTGAGGAGGTGTGCCCTGTGATAAGCAATGCCATGTAGTACATCATGGGTTTAGCACACTGGGGTTACTTTTACATTCCTTTCTCTTTCTGCTCAGGGCAGCCCCCAGCTTCCAGAGCAGTCCTGAGCTTCCAGGGCAGCCCTGAGCTTCCAGAGTGGTCCAGAGCTTCCAGGGTAGCCCCAAGGTTCCAGAGCAGTCTGGAACTTCCAGAGCAGCTTGGAGCTTCCTAAGCTTCCAGAGCAGCTCAGAGCTTGCAGAGCTTTCAGGGCAGCCCTGAACTTCCAGGGCAGCTCAGGGCAGCTTGGAGCTACCTAAGCTTCCAGGGCAGCCCTGAACTTTCAGGGCAGCTCAGGGCAGCCTGGAGCTTCTGGAGCAGCTTGGAGCTTCCTGAGCTTCCAGAGCAGCACAAATCTTGCAGAGCTTTCAGGGCAGCCCTGAACTTCCAGGGCAGCTCAGGGCAGCTTGAAGCTACCTAAGCTTCCAGAGCAGCCCAGAGCTTGCAGAGCTTTCGGGGCAGCCCTGAACTTTCAGGGCAGCCTGGAGCTTCTGGAGCAGCTTGGAGCTTCCTGAGCTTCCAGGGCAGCCCTGGGCTTCCAGAGCAGCTCCAAGCTTCCAGAGCAGCCCCAAGCTTCCAGAGCAGCTGAGAGCTTCCAAAGCTTCCAAGGCAGCCCCAAATTTCTAGAGCAGCTGAGAGCTTGCAGAGCTTCCAAGGCAGCTCATCTGTGAGCTCTGTCCCCGTGCTTCTGCTGTGAGGTCCTGGTGTTGTTTGCAGATTGTCTCCCTGTCCTGCCTGTGTGCAGCATGTGTTTTGGCAAAATGAAGCTGTGATGCCAGGACTCCTCTTTCTTTTTTCTCTCTTGTTTTATGTCACATTCAGGTCTCTGGAGAATGTCACCAAGTGTTTCAGCTGAATAAGAAATCAAAAGACAAGCCCTTTCCTTTTAGGATAATTGCCAGCCCTTGCTGCTCCATCCCCAGGGAGCAGAAGCATTTGTAGGGCTGCAGGCTCTGCCCAGTGCAGGTCTGCATCCCACAGATTTATCCAGGCATTAAAATAGTCCCTCAGGTCCCTTGCAAGCTACCAGACACGTGAAGATGGGCAGACTCTGAAGTGTGTTTCTCTTAAAAGCAGGATTTGTGTCTCTTGGATGCTGGTTATGAGGCTGTGCAGTATCAGACAGCGAGCTTGGAGCACAGGAGATAGTGGCAAGGAGAAGGGACAGCCTTGGCCACAGCAGTGAGGGGACCCTCACCATCCTGTGCTGGCATAACCACGGACAGGATCAACAGGGTTCAGTTTTGGGCCCATCACTTCAAGAAGGTCTTTGGGATCATAGAATGGTCTAGGTTGGAAGGGACCTCAAGGATCATCCAGCTCTAACCCTCTGCCATAGACAGGGACACTTACCACTAGAGCAGGTTGCTCAAGGCTCGAGGGATGCTGGAGCAGGTCCAGAGAAGGGCAACAAAACTGGAGAAGGGTCTGGAGAACAGGGCTGGTGAGGAGCAGCTGAGGAAGCTGGAGGTGTTCAGCGTGGAGAGGAGGAGGCTGAGGGGAACTAGTCAATGCTTGTCACAGTTAGAAGCATCTGGAGAAGGGCTGGCAAGAAGGACAGGACAATAAATCATGTTGTTAGCCTAGTGGGATGGGCTTTCATGTAACTGTGAGTACAAATTGAATTGGAAGTTCGGGAGTGGAACCAATTCCTGGCTGCTCACAGAGTAACCTCCTTCCGTAACGCCGATGGCATGTGCCTGGATGCTGCGTGCTGCACATCAGCTGCTGGGAAATCACAGCAGCACAGAGTCCATCCGCTTGGAAGGGACCCTCAAATGCTGTCATGTCCAACCTCCTGCACTTAGCAGGGTCTCCTCCAGCTAGATCAGGCTGCCCAGGGCCCCGGCAAGTCTGATCTTGAATGTTTCCAGGGATGAAGGCTCCAGCACATCTCTGGGCAACCTGTTCCACTGTTTCACCGCTCTCAGTGAAGTGAAGAACTTCCTCCTGATGCCCAACCTAAACCTCCCCTGCTCCACTTCCAAACCATTGCTCCTTGTCCTATCTCCACAGGCTCTTCTAAACAGTCTCTCCCCATCCTTCCTGTAGATCCCTTTCAGATACTAAAACGCAGTTCTGAGGTCTCCCTGGAGCCTTCCCTTCTCCAGGCTGAACAGCCCCAACTCTCCCAGCCTGTCCTCGTAAGAGAAATGCTTCAGCCAGGTTGGATGAGACCTTGAGCAACCTGATTTGGACCCTCTCCAGCGGGTCCATGTCCTTCTGGTGTCGGTGGCCTCCAGTCTGGATGCAGTACTCCAGATGAGTTGTCAGCAGAGCAGAGCAGAGTGTCAGTATCACCTCTCTTGATCTCCTGGCCATGCTGCTTTTGATACAGCCCAGCCTGCACCACAGGAAGGTTTTCCTGTTCTTCAGATAAAATATAACTGTGCTTACACCCCCCTTTGAATAGATCTCTTTGGAGAGAGCTTTACAGTGAGTTCTTCGCTTCCTTCTTTCTGTGAAGTGCTCAGGAGACCTTCAGATGAGATGCAAAAGCTAAAACTCTGCTGTTCATCTGGAACATCTCTTTTCCTGCCTTTGTGGTAGCACCACGGTGTGCAGAGCTCCTGTTGCACCAGTAACCGTATGGCTTGGAGGCTTAGTCACACTCCATTGGGGATCTCCAGAGCTGGGGTCTGGGTTTAGCTTTACTGTTCTTTAATAGTTGAATCATCTGGAAAACAGATTTGGGTTCTCATTTTACATGGTTTGGGTTTTCATTTTCTCCAGCAACTGAGAGAGCTGGGGATGCTTAGTGTGAAAAAGAGGAGGCTGAGGGGAGACCTCACTGCTGTCTAAGCCACCTGAAGGGAAGTTGTGGAGAGGCTGCTGCTGGTCTCCTCTCACAGGTAATTGGAGACAGAACAAGGGGGAATGGCCTCAAGCTGAGGCTGGGGAAGGTTTAGATTGGACATTAGGAAGAAGTTTTTCATGGAGTGGTCAGGCACTGGAATGAGCTGCCCAGGGAGGTGGTGGAGTTGCCAACCCTGGCTGTGTTTAAGGGTGGTTTGGATGTGGTGCTTAGGGCTATGGTTTAAGGTGAATCTTGTAGAGTAGGGTTCTAGGTTGGCCTTGGTGATCCTGAGGGGCTTTGCCAACCTGGCTGTTTCTGGGATTCTGCTGTTGAATCAGTCTGTGAGGCAGCATCAGTTTCCTTCAGTGCTCAGAGGTCATGTCCCACCTCGGCATCGCCTCTGTGCTCAGCACAGGCTACCTCAGGACAGCTTCTTCATAGCTGTGAAAATCCTCTCCTCAGGTTCCAGGTGCTGAGGAAGTCTTTCCTCAGTGAGCTCTGAGCTTTCCCTCTGAAAACTTTGGGAATTCAAAGAGTAACCCCTTTAGTATAAGCTAGCTTTCTCTGAAGAGGTGTCCAGTTTATCACTGTCCCACTGGAACTGGGGAGCCTCAGAATCACAGCACGGCAAGGGCTGGAAGGGACCTCCAAAACTCAGCCAGTCCAACCCTCCTTCCAGAGTAGCAGCACCTAGAGCAGGTCACACAGGAACACATCCAGGCAGGTCTTGAATACCCCCAGAGAGGGAGACTTCACAACCCCCCTGGGCAGCCTGTGCCAGGGCTCTGTCACCCTCACAGGGAAAAATTCCTCCTCCTGTTTCCATGGAACTTCCTCTGCCTCAGCTTCCACCCAGTGCCCCTTGTGCTGTCACTGGCATCACCCAGCAGAGCCTGGCTCCAGCCTCCTGCCACTCACCCTGCACATCTTTGTCAACATTGCTGAGGTCACCTCTCAGTCTCCTCTTCTCCAAGCAGCAGAGTCCCAGCTCCTCAGGCTCTCCTCCTAAGCAAGACACAGTATTCCAGATGCAGCTTCACCGGGGCAGAGCAGAGGGAGAGGAGAACTTCCCTTGACATACTAACCACAGCCTTTCTGATACACCCCAGAATGGCATTGGCCCTCCTGGCCACCAGAGCACATTGCTGGCTTATGGTCAACCTTCCATCCATCAGGACCCCTCAGGTCCTTTTTCCCTTCACTGCCTTCTGACAGGTCAGAAAATTCAGGAGGTTGTTCTTTCTTTCTTTGATGTTGTTCACTCCCAGGTGCATGACTCTACACTTGCCCTTGTTGGATCTCATTGCATTTCTCCCTGCCTAACTTTTCATCCTGGCTCAGGCTCCAGGGAGACCTAGTAGCAGCCTTAAAGGTGGCTACAAGAAAGATGGAGAGAGACTGGTTACAAAGGCCTGTGGTGATAGGACAAGGGGCAGTGGCTCCAAACTAGAGAAGAGCAGATTCAGACTGGATGTTAGGAACAGGTTCTGCACCATGAGGGTGCTAGAACACTGGGACAGGTTGCTGAGGGAGGTGGTTGGGACCCCATCCCTGGACATATTCAAGATGAGGCTCAGCAGGGCTCTGGGCAACCTGACCTAGTTGAGGATGTCCCTGCTGCCTGCAGGGAAGTTAGACTGGATGACCTTTGGAGGTCCCTTCTAACCCAGACTGTTCTGTAATCCAGTACTCCAGATGTGACCTCCCTAGGGCACAGTGGAGGGGGAGGAGAACCTCACCTCCCTTAATTGATGAAAGCTCAATCTCCTTTAACCCAAGTTCATGAGCACAGCCTGGCTTCTGAATGTGCTTCTTACATGTTGTCTTCCCTTGGCCAACTGACCAGCAGCCTTCTAGTGGTCCTCTCCTCCTGCACTTAACGCATCCTCCTAGCCAGCTGTGAGGCTCAGAGCTTGTTTCTTCTGCAGCTTTTCATGTTGTGTCTGACTCCTCCTGTCTGAGCTGAGCTTCAGGAGCTACTTTTCTATATCTTAATCCACATCTGTCTAAATCAATCCCTTTGGTTTTTTTCCTTTCTCCCAGATAATATTATCCCTTGCTTGTCTCTGCTGAACCCTCCCCAGGTTTACATGTCCTTTAAGTAGCTTAGGTAGAAAAATGAGGATCATTTTCTAGTGATTTCCTGGGTTACTCAATTAAAATTTCCTAGTCCCAGTAATTCAGTGCAAGGGTTATTTATGGCAGAATCCACTCTGGAGTCTGCAGGCTCACTTAGCTCCCTGGCAGCCTGGCCAGGAAAGGAGAGACTGCACGCACCTGGTAGGAATGTGCTGCCCATGAAGGTACAATCATTATTTCCTTGGCTTCTTGCAAGGGCATGTGAGGGGAAAAAGGCAGCAGTTCACAGGCTCTGGAGAGCTGGGAGGAGGGGAAGCTCCTGAAGTTCAACCAGGGTAAGTGTAGTCTCCTGCCCCTCGGGAGGCGAATAACCCCATGCACCAGTACAGCTGGAAGGCAGCTCCATGGAGAAGGACCTTGGGAGTGCTGGTGGACAAGTTCCTAGTGAGGCAGCAAATGTGCCCTTGTGGCCTGGGGTGCATTCAAAAGGATATGGCCAGCAGGTTCAGGGAGATTCTTCTCCCCAAGTTACTCTGCCCCGGTGAAGCCACAACTGGAGTTCTGAGTGCAGTTCTGTGCTCCTCAGTTCAAGAGAAGCCAGTGGAGGCTACAAAGATGCTGAGGGGCCTGGAACTTCTCTGTGAGGAGCAAAGGCTGAGAGCCCTGGGGCTGTGGAGCCTGCAGAAGAGCAGCCCCAGAGAGGGCCAATACTCAGCAAGAGCTAAAGGACCTGTGGGTCCAGACTCTTGTCAGTGGTGCCCCGTGCAAGGCCAAGGGGCAGTGGGCACAAACTGGAAGCCAGGAGGTTCCACCTGAACCTGAGGAGAAAGTTGTTTGTTGTGAGGGTGCTGGAGGCCTGGAGCAGACTGCCCAGAGAGGTTGTGGAGTCTCCTTGTCTGGAGAGCTTCCAAAACCCCTTGACTGTTGTGCTGCTGGGCAAGGATTCTGGGGTTCTCCCTCTCTAGGAATGCCTTGGGCTGCGTTTGCGCAGCGGAGAGCGCTGCAGAGGGGTGTCAGTGGGCTGCAGCAGCCCATTGCAGCTAGCACGGATAATGCAGGCAGGCAAGCTGCTCTCAGCTGCCACACTCCTGCTGAATGAAGCACTGGGGCTGCCTCTCTTTCCTTTCTTTTGCCAAGAGACCTGGGTGGAAACCAGCTTCAACATAGCCTAATGTAAAGAAGCGTGGCTCTGGCCCCCAGATGTTTGAAATGAATCACGCTGCTTGTCTTGGTTTCTCAGCTGGGGAGAACTCCTGGACTATGGAAAATCAAAATGGTCCTTTTATTGCTTTGGAGGCTGCATTGTTGAGCTGATGCCATGGATGCTTGGTGATGAATAGTGGAGCACCAAACAGCTGTCTGTGAGAGCAGCACAATTGGGAGGCAATATGCCCAGCGAGATGATGTGATTGAATCACAAAGAGATACACAGAGCTTTGTGTCTTCTTTTGGGCTGCGCTTTGGTTTGTTTCTTTTCTGAGCAGGGGCTTCTCTTCCCCAGCATTGCCAGGAGAAATCATGCTGGCTTGCACTCAGCAGCACAGCACTTGCAGCAGTGCTCCTCCCTGCTAGATTGCTTAGGAGCAATCTCCATATATTTCTTTGAAGGCAGTAGCATTGATGACACATGACAATTCAAAAGCAGCCACCATCATCCTTCTGTTTATTTATTTAAGGCAGGAATTGGAAAAGCTTTGCAGTACTGAAAAGATGTTTCTGAGTTCTGGCAGCCCTCCTGTTTGCCTGCTGCTTTTGGCTCTCGCCCAGGTATCTCACAGCACCTGCCCTTTAAGGCTTCTCCAGCTTCAACAGCCCCAGGTGTCTTCACTGCCTTTCCTTCTGATAGAGATGCCACAGGTCCCTCAGCATCTTTGGAGGTGTAGCCTTGGTGGAGTTTGGTTGATGCAGGAATGTGTGCGTGAGTGAGTGTGCAGTACAGCCCTGCTCTGCCCTGGTGGGGCCACAGCTGGAGTCCTGGGTCCAGGTCTGGGCTCTCCAGTTCAAGAGACACAGGGAAATACTGCAGAGGGTCCAGGGGAGACCACAAAGCTGCTGAGGGGCCTGGAGCATCTCTATGAGGAGCAAAGGTTGAGAGCCCTGGGGCTGAGAGCCTGCAGAAGAGCAGCCCTAGAGGGGATCTGATAAATGCTCAGCAAGAGCTGAAAGACCTGTGGGGGGTGAGAGGCTGTGGCCAGACTCTTGTCAGTGGTGCCCAGTGCCAGGACAAGGAGCAACAAGCACAAACTGGAAGCCAGGAGGGTCCACCTGAAGATGAGGAGAGACTTGTTTGATGTGAGGGTGCTGGAGGCCTGGAGCAGGCTGCCCAGAGAGGTTGTGGAGTCTCTCTCTGGAGATCTTCAAACCCACTTGGCTGTTGTGCTGCTGGGCAAGCTGCTGTGGCTGCTCCTGCTTTATCAGGGAGGATGGGACTGGGTGATCTGCAGAGATCCCTTCCAAACCCCATCATGCTGGGATGTTCTGTGATAATTCATAATTGATTGGCAGATGCTTTTGTTATGGCAGCAGTTGAGAGTACCAATGGATGCAGATCATCAATGCAGTTGAATGGCTGAAAATCATCCTGGCAAATACATGAATGTCAGCTAAACAGTAGTAAATTCTTCTCAACTTTACAGCAAACCCAAGTCTGGGCTTATCAGTGCCAAATGATCCTGACTGAGAGCTGTTTGTTGACTCTGCACTGTAATAAATCCCTGTAGTTGGTAGCAGTCCTTGCTTAAACTCAGCTGTGCAACAGGGAGCAGCACCATGGTCCTGGTCCTGAAAGGAGAGAAGGTGGGACACGAAGGCCAGCAGGAGTAGCAAAGTGATTGTCCCCCTGGTCTCAGACTGATGAGGCCACACCTTGAATCCTGGGTTTGGTTTTGGGCCCCTTTACTCCAAGAAGGACATTGGGAGGATGGAGTGGGTCCAGAGGAGGGCAACAAAGCTGGGGAAAGGTCTGGAGAACAGGGCTGGGGAGGAGCAGCTGAGGGAACTGGGGGTGTTTAGTCTGGGTGAAAGGAGGCTGAGGGACCTCATTGCCCTCTATAGCTCCCTCAAAGGAGGTTGCAATGAGATGGGAGTTGGTGTCTTCTTTCTATAGTCAGTGCTAGAATGAGAGGAAATAGCCTGGAATTGTGCCAGTTGAAGTTTAGGTTGGACATGAGGAACAATTTCTTTGCTGCAAGAGTGGTCAGGCATTGGCACAGGCTGCCCAGGGAGGTGCTGGAGTCCCCATCCCTGGAGATGCTGAGGAACTGTGTGCCCATGGCACTTTGGGCCATGATTTAATGGCCATGGTGGTGTTGGGTTGATGGTTGGAGTGGATGATCTCTGTTTTTAAGGGCAACTGAAGAACAAAAAAGGCTTGGAGGTGAAGAAGAGGTGATGTTATTTCAAGTACTCCTCAGACCATCACCCATATGAAGCTTTATTTGGCTTCTCCTGTTCATGGAGCACTACCAGAGAGCCTGTGCTGAAAGATGCTCGTTGCTGAAGGAAGGTGGAAGGTGTTAATCAGGAAAACAGGACATTCTCATTGATGGATTTCATTGCAGCTCAGATGTTCTGGGCAAAGAGAGAGCAATCCAAGTGCTTTCTCTCACCCAGAGCACCACCTTGGGTAGACACCTCCCTTTGGTAGTGCCCCAGTGATGATTCCTCTCCAGCCTGGTGTGTATTTTGCTGTGCTCCAGCCAGCACTTTGGGACAGAACTGTCCCCCTAATTAGGTTTTATTTCTCAGCTGGCCATCTGTTCACTGAGCCCTCTCTCAGTCTTCCTCCCCTGCCTGCACTGAGATCCTGGCTGCCTCTCAGCTGCTTTTGTACAGCCAAGCAGACTGAGCTGAAAACAAGTCGGTGCTGAGTCTCAGTACCCCAGACCTGGGAGTAGCTTGCCCTACAGAAGATTTTTTTTTTGGGGAGGTGAACTTAATAAATGAGTCTATCTGGACAAGAAAAGACCCAAAAGACCTAAATGACAGCAAGCTAACAAACAGCTCTTGAGGACAATGGTCTTTCTCCCAGCCCCAGACTGCACGTCTCTCTGGCTCCCGTTTCTTTTTGCCTCTTGCCAGGGCTCTTTTCTCTCCCTCTGCTCCCCTTTTCAGCTCTGGTGTTCTCTCCCAAGCCTTCATTTAACTCTCCTGATGGCTGCTGCAGTATTTTTGTGCAGGCAGTGCATGCCCTGGAGATTAGCCTGGCTGAGCAGCTTGCCCTGAGCGTGGTGGGAAATCTCTTTGCTGTTATTGCTTAACTAAGGGAAATGAGAAAGCTGGGAAGGTTTCACCTGCCAAAGCTGCTTCACCCAAACTGAGCCATGCTCTGTTTAGTTGAAGAGCTTGTGGTGGCACACCAAGGTACACATCCACCTTCTGCAGGCTGCAGGAATCTCCCAGCAGCTCTTGGACATTCCTGCAGTGTGCTGGCCTTGGGGGGCTTGAGATGTATTTAGTAACCACAGAATGGTTTGGATTGGAAGGGACCTCAAAGGTCATTCAGTTCCAGCCTCCCTGCCATGGGCAGGGACACCTTCCACTCGACCAGGTCGCTCAAGGCCTCATCCAACCTGGCTTGGAATGCTTCCAGGGTTGGAGCCTCCACAACTTCTTTTGGCAACCTGTTGCAGTGCTGCATTACCATTGTGGTGAGCTGAACATAATCTTTGTTCAGCTGAGGCAGCCCTGGTGCATGGTCAGAAGTGACACTCCTGTGCCTGGAACAGAGCAGTGTCCTCTCTGTTCCTGCTCTGCTCTTGTCAGCAGTGTCCAGGATAAAGGGCACTGGGCACGAACTGGAAGCCAGGAGGTTGGATGAGGGGAAGCATTGTTGGTGTGAGGGTGCTGGAGCCCTGGAGCCTCTTCTCTCTCCCTAGTGACAGAACAAGAGGTTTAGATTGGACATGAACAATTTATTTCCTGAAAGGCATTGGAGCAGGCTGCCCAGAGAGGTTGTGGAGTCTGGAGAGACTCCAAGCCCAGCTGGGCATTGTGCTGCTGGGCAAGCTGCTGTGGGTGCCCTGCTTTAGCAGGGGAGTTGGGCTGGATGATCTCCACAGGTCCCTTCCAACCCTCACCATGCTGATCCTATCAAATTTGTGGATGGTGACCCAAAAGTCCCTTGTAGCCATGCAGGCTCTGGATCTCCTCTCTTGGTCAGGGCTTGACCAAGGCACTGTGCCAGCCCTGTGACATTGAAAGTTTACCTGGCATGCAAAGACTCACAGGGTCAGTGGTTGAGCTGCTTCCTGCTGTCTTGATGGTGGGTACCAGCTGGAGCAGCCACCTGCTCTTCTCTTCCAGCCAGTTTGATGATCACCAGCCATCCATACAGACACATTCCTGGGGGTCCTTACTCCATGCCCCTGAGTCCTGTCAGTGCCATGTCCACAGGTTTCTTGAACACCTCCAGGGATGGTGACTCCACCAGCTCCCTGGGCAGCCTGTGCTAGTGCCTTGCAGGAAAGAAATTGTTCTTCATGTCCAATCTAAACTTCTTGTGGCACAATTTCAGTTTGGTCCCTAGGGAGAAGACACCAACCCTCACCTTACTGCAGGCTCCTTTCAGGGAGTTGTAGAGAGCTTCTGGGGTCTCTCTCAGCAGCAGGTTGAGGTTTGCATCCATCTCACATTTCCCAGGCTGTTGCAAGGTATCCCATTCTTGAGGAGAAGATGGATGAGGAGACAGCATGGTGCTTCCTTCCTGGTGTCATGGTGCTGTTTCAAGCTGCTGAACTCTCTAAGAAGAAGGTTAGGGGTGCACACAAAAGGTCTTTATTTTCTAGCTGTTGCCCATGAGGAACAGTTTCTTTGCTGCAGGAGTGGTCAGGCATTGAAACAGGCTGCCCAGGGAGGTGCTGGAGTTCCCATCCCTGGAGGTGTTCAAGAGCTGTGTGGCCATGGCACTTTGGGCCATGATTTAATGGCTATGGTGGTGTTGGGTTGATGGTTGGAGTGGATGATCTTAGAAGGCTTTTCCAACCCAAACAATTCTGTGATTCTCTTCTATGATTCTCTGTCCCATTCGTTAGAAGATGGATGATGAGCTGGCATAATGCTTCTGTCCTGGTATCACAGAATCATAGAATCAACCAGGTTGGACGAGACCTCCGAGCTCATCCAGTCCAACCTAGCACCCAGCCCTGGCCAATCAACCAGACCATGACACTAAGTGCCCCATCCAGGCTTTGTTTCAACACTTTATGGGCTGCCCAGGGAGGTGGTGGAGTCACTGTCCCTGGAGGTGTTCAAGCAAAGCCTGGCTGAGGCACTTAGTGCCATGGTCTGGTTGACTGGATAGGGCTGGGTGCTAGGTTGGGCTGGCTGAGCTTGGAGGTGTCTTCCAGCCTGGTTGATTCTATGATTCTATGACCTCCAGGGACGGCGACTCCACCACCTCCCTGGGCAGCCCATTCCAATGCAAATCTCTCTCTGGCCACAGCTCCCTCCTAATATCAAGCCTATTCCCCCATGGAGCCTTTTCCAACTGCTGCACTCTCTAAGAAGGTTAGGGGTAGACACCAAAGGTTTTTTGTCTTCCCAGCTGCTGCAGAGGAGCTGAATGTTTGTGTATACAATTTGTGATTTATCTTCAGGGAGGATGGAAACTCTGTCCCTGTGGTAGCTTTCTCTTGAGTAATCAGTTTCATCCTTCATGTTTCCTGTGTTTTCTTTTTGAGCCTCTTCAGGAGAGTTCAATTTACATTGAATTCCTCTTCGGTCCCCTCTGCATTCGTGGTCCAGTTCTGGTTTGAGTTAGCTTATGGACAGCTTTGCTGACGTCAAGAGAGGCTGGGTGCCTGCAGGAGCGTGGCTCTCCAGGAGTTTATGCTTTTATTGCTTTCCTTTTGGCTCTCTGGTGTCTGCCATTACAAAGAACAGATGCCCCTCATTTCAGACCCACACGGATCTGCTCAGTGTTCTTGCCCTGTCCCTGCCGTGCGCAGCGCAGAGGCGCTGGCAGCGAGAGGCCCAGGCCCCGCGAGTGCAGACAGTGCTGGTGTCCAAAGCTTGCAGCCTCGCAGCACAACGCTCCCTTTCTGTGCTCCTTCCATGCTCAGAGGCACAAGCAGCAGCTTGGAACGGACCCTGAGGGTCAGCTGATCCAGCCTTCCTTTGGCTTCCTTCCTTCGGGCTCCTTCCTTTGGGCTCCTTCCTTCGGGCTCCTTCCTTTGGCCTCCTTCCTTCGGGCTCCTTCCTTTGGCCTCATTCCTTTGGGCTCCTTCTTTCAGGCTCCTTCCTTTGGCCTCCTTCTTTCGGGCTCCTTCCTTTGGCCTCCTTCTTTCGGGCTCCTTCCTTTGGCCTCCTTCTTTCAGGCTCTTTCCTTCGGCCTCCTTCTTTCAGCCTCCTTCTTTCGGGCTCCTTCCTTCAGCCTCCTTCTTTCGGGCTTCTTCCTTCGGCCTCCTTCTTTTGGGCTCCTTCCTTTGGCCTCCTTCTTTCGGGCTCCTTCCTTTGGGCTCCTTTCTTTTGGGCTCCTTTCTTTGACCTTCTTCTTTCAGGCTCCTTCCTTTGGCCCCCTCCTTTCGGGCTCCTTCCTTTGGCCCCCTCCTTTTGGGCTTCTTCCTTTGGCTACCTTCTTTTGGCCTCCTTCCTTCTTTTGGCTGCCTTCTTTCGGGCTCCCTCCTTTCAGCCCCCTTTCAGGCTCCTTCCTTCGGGCTCCCTCATTTGGTGTTTGTATGCTTGGAGAAATCTGGACGCTTGGTTCACGTTTCTGCATCTCTCTCTGCTTGCATTTGTTGTCCTGTGTTTGTTGTTTTTAAGCTGGAGCAGGGTAGCTTTAGGAGGAAGTTCTTTACAGTGAGGGGAGTGAAATACTGGAACAAGTTGCCCAGGGTTGTGGTGGAGGCTCAATCCCTGGAGACATTCAAGGTCAGGCTGGATGGGATTCTAGTTAAAGATGTCATAGAATCATGACATTACTTCAGTGGGAAGTGACTTCCCCAGAAGAGTTGTCAATCCCAGAGCAGTGGTGAGAGTCCCCATCCCTGGAGGAGTTTCTAAGCCAAGTGGTGCTGAGGGCCATAGCTTAGTGGTGACCTGGCAGTGCTGGGTTAAGAGTTGGACTTGATGATCTTAAAGGTCAGTGATTATATGCACACCTCTTTCCTTGGCACGAGAGTAGCAGTTTTGAACCAGCTATGACTGGACTAAGCATCAGCCCTCAGAAAACTTAACAGCTGAAGGAATAC
Source organism: Pogoniulus pusillus (assembly GCF_015220805.1). Lineage (NCBI taxonomy): Eukaryota > Metazoa > Chordata > Aves > Piciformes > Lybiidae > Pogoniulus > Pogoniulus pusillus. Next base: position 6,202,674 of record NC_087265.1, read on the forward strand.
TTGGGTCTGTTCCTGGCAAAGAGCAGGAAGGGATTTGCAGCAGTCATGACCTTGTTCCTCTCAAGCTGCTGGGCTCTGTCCTGGCTTGACCCTCACCTGTGTGGGCTATGCCTGATGGATGCAGAGAGCTTTTCAGTTCTTGGCACCTGCAGGAGCTGCTGGCAAAGGTGGTCTCAGTGCCGTCTGTCGTGCCAGTGTCGCCACAAGCGCTCACAGGTTGCGGTGCTGGAGCACCCTGCGTGCGTCCTGGTGGCAGTCAGCAGTGCTGGCACCGTGCCCCCCACCAGTTGCGCCGCTTCGTGCCCTTGAAGAACCTCTCTGCTTTTGCCTGCCTGCAGATGAGGGGCATGGCAGCAGAAATCTCATCTTGGGAGCCATTCGGTGTTAGGATGGGCGTAGGCACTTCAGCCAGTTTTGAAGCCCTTCAGTTTGAGAAGGACCTGGCAGTGCTGGTGGGCAACAAAGTGCCCAGGAGACAGCAGTGTGCCCTTGTGGCCAAGAAGGTGAATGGGCTCCTGTGCTGCATGGAGTGTGGCCAGCAGGTCAAGGGAGGGTCTTCTGCTTTGCTCTGCCCCAAAGAGGCAACATTTGGAGTGGTGTTTCCTGCTCTGGGCTCCCCATTTCAAGAGAGACAGGAGAGAGTCCAGAGGAGGCTGCAGAGCTGCTGAGGGGCCTGGAGCATCTCTGTGAGGAGCAAAGGCTGAGAGCCCTGGGGCTGTGGAGCCTGCAGGAGAGCAGCCCCAGAGGGGATCTGAGCAATGCTCAGCAGGAGCTAAAGGAGCTGTGGGGCACAAGAGGCTGAGGCCAGACTCTTGTCCGTGGTGCTCAGTGCCAGGCCATGGGCCATTGAGCACAAACTGGAAGCCAGGAGGTTCCATCTGAAGCTGAGGAGAAATTGTTGTGAGGGTGCTGAAGGCCTGGAGCAGGCTGCCCAGAGAGGTTGTGGAGTCTCCTTGTCTGGAGAGCTTCCAAGCCCTGCTGGGCATTGTGATGCTGGGCAGGCTGCTGTGGGTGCCTCTGCTGTAACAGGGGTCTTGAATTGGATGATCTCCACACATCCCTTCTAACCTCACTGTTATGGGATTCTGTGATGACCATGAAGACTTGGCAAGGCTTCTGCAGGAGGTAGAATGGAGGCTTGGGAAGGGGACAGAGCAGTGCAGGATGGTGAGGTGGTGACAGGACAGACTGTGCTGCCTGCAGGCACCTGATGCCTTCATTGGTTCTGCCCATGTGCTTGGGGAGAGATCTATGAAATAGTGAGGGGGACTGGAGCAAGGCAGAAATCAGCTGTGTCCTTCCCTCCTACTTCTTGGGATGCTTTAGAGATGTGGATCCAAAAAGTCCCTGCTGAAGCCTCATTGAGTTTAATGAAGTCAGTTCATTCTATTTAGAAATGAAACCAAACCTCTAACAAGGCAGCAACCTTCAGTTGAACAAGGGGGTGGTTAAAAGGCTGTGTTTGGAACCTCCTGGCATGCTGAGCCACTTACCAGGTCTGCTCACTGGTTAAACAAGAGTCCTAGTGAAAACCCAGGGATCAGCAGGAGAAAACAGTTTAAAACCAGTCATAAATAAGAATGGCTCCTGAGAGCAGGGCAGGAACATCTTTCCTGAGCCTACTGGTGCTTCCAAGGCAGACCACAGGTCTGAACAGATCCTTCTGGCATAATTTTTCCCTGGATAACTGTAAATACCTGCCCACATCCATGGAAAGGTGTTTCACATGAGATTCTTCCTTCTGTGGAATTACAGCTCCAGCACTGGACTTGCCCAAACAGATTCTGGTCCTCAGGGCTGCTCATGCCTTGTTATGATGCTGGCAGGCGAGTCCTAGGGCTGAGCTTTGGGAAGGGGAATGCTGCCTTGTTGGGGGAAACAGTTTGGCCAAACTCATGGTGGAGAGACCCAAAGGGGCTCCATAGGGCAGGCTGGAAATCTGGGCTCTGTGTCTGGGTATCTGTTTTGGAGGGAGGATCATGGAATGGTTTGGGTTGGAAGGGACCTTCAAGATCATCCAGCTCCAACCTCTCTGCCGTGGACAGGGACACCTCCCACTAGAACAGGTTGCTCAGTGTTGCATCCAGCTTGGCCTTGAACACCTCCAGGGAGGGAGCATCCACAGCCTCCCTGGGCAACCTGTGCCAGTGTCTCACCACCCTCACTGGAAAGAATTTCCTCCTAATGTTGTGATGCCTTGGCCTTAGCTGTGGCTGAGGACCTTTACAAAGTCTGGAGTGTGAACATGCCATTAAACCTGAGCTGTGAAGTTAACCTGTCCCTGATTTCCCTCAAATTCAGGGAATATTGTAATCCCATCATGCTGGGGGTTGGAAGAGACCTCTGCAGATCATCCACTCCAACTCCCCTGCCAAAGCAGGGGCACCTACAGCAGCTTGCCCAGCAGCACAGTGCTGAGCTGGGGTTGGAAGCGCTGCAGAGATGGAGACACCACAACCTCTCTGGGCAGCCTGCTCCAGGCCTCCAGCACCCTCACAACAATCAGCTTTCTCCTCCTCTTCAGGTGGAACCTCCTGGTTTCCACTTTGTGCTCACTGCCCCTTGGCCTGTCCACTGACAAGAGTCTGGCTCCAGGCTCTTATGCTCCCTCCCTTTATCTCTTGCTGAGCTCTGATCAAATCCCCTCTGGGGCTGCTCTCCTGCAGGCTCCACAGCCCCAGGGCTCTTAGCCTTTGCTCCTCACAGAGAAGCTCCAGGCCCCTCAGCAGCTTTGCAGCCTCCCCTGGACTCTCTCCAGCAGTTCCCTGTCTCTCTAATGCACTGATCCACGTTGATAAAACACGGGGAGACCTGAGGGTGATCACTAAAGGGTGATTGCAAAATCATTACTGGAAAGGATAAATGTGAGAGCCAGAGCTTCCTGCTGTGGGTGGAGGTGCAATCCTCCAGCACCTAAAGCTGTGCTGTGGAGCCACGAACTGAGGAATATTCATTTCCGTGTCAGTGTTGCAGGGGAGGGATATTGTTTGTAGTGATGATGTGAGTGACGCATCCACACATGTTAGTAAGGGCACAGGCTTACCCCAGTTCATAGAACCATGCACCTGTAGAGGTTGGAAGAGACCTTGGAGATCATCAAGTCCAACCACTCACTTTCACAGCACTACTGCTAAACCACTGCCACTAAGCCATGTCCCAGCACTGCATCCACTTCCTTTCAGCCAAGCATTCTCCAACCTGGTTGATTGTATGATTCTGTGGTTCTATGATTCTATGATGAGAATGACATAGGTTTGATGTCTGAAATCAGGTCTGTGTTCAAGTCTCCAGCTGCATCAGAAGTGCTGTAGCGATCCCAGCCTACAAGGAGAGGCTGAGGGAGCTGGGGGTGTGCAGCCTGCAGCAGAGGAGGCTCAGGGCAGAGCTCATTGCTGTCTGCAGCTACCTGAAGGGAGGCTGTAGCCAGGTGGGGTTGGGCTCTTCTGCCAGGCAAGCAGCAACAGAAGAAGGGGACAGAGTCTCAAGCTGTGCCAGGGAAGGTCTAGGCTGGATGTTGTTAGGAAGTTGTTGTCAGAGAGAGTGATTGGCATTGGAATGGGCTGCCCAGGGAGGTGGTGGAGTCACTGTGCCTGGAGGTGTCGAAGCCAAGCCTGGCTGGGGCACTTAGTGCCATGGTCTGGTTGATTGGGCAGGGCTGGGTACTAGGTTGGACTGGCTGAGCTTGGAGGTCTCTTCCAACCTGCTTGGTTCTGTGACTGCACGACTGTCCCTGAAGGTGTTCAAGAAACACATGGCCATGGCACTCTGGGACATGGTTCAGTGGCCATGGTGGTGTTGGGTTGCAGGTTGGACTTGACGATCTTAGAGATCTTTTCCAACCCAAACAACTCTATGATTCTCTGATCTCCATGTCTGGAGCCCTTTAAGGCCTGCCTGGAAGTGTTCTATTGTGACCTGCTTTAGGTTTTCCTGCTCTGGTAGGGAGCTTAGACTTAGAAACATAAAATGATTTAGGATTGAAGAGACCTCAAAGCTCAGCCAGTTCCAACCCCCTGCCATAGGCAGGGACACCTCCCACTAGAACAGGTTGCTTAAGGCCTCATCCAACCTGGCCTTGAACACTTCCAGGGAGGTTGTGGAGGACAGAAGCACAGAATGGGATCTTTGATCTGTGCTTCTGTCCTCCACAACCTCCCTGGGCAACCTGTGCCAGTGTCTCACCACCCTCACTGCAAACAACTTCTTCCTGACATCCAGTTTCAATCTCCCCTCTGCCAGTTCAAACCCATTCTCCCTTGCCCTGTCATTACAAGACCTTGTCAGTATTCCTCCCCCAGCCCTCCTGTAGCCCATTTCAAATACTGAAAGGTCACTCCAAGGTCTCCTCAAAGCTTTCTCCAGGCTGCAGAGCCCCAACTCTTGTAGCCTGCCCTCATAGCAGAGCTGCTGCAGCCCCCTGAGCATCTTGGTCGCCTCCTCTGATTGGTCTTCAGAGATCCCTTCCAACCCCTACCATTCTATGATTCTGTGATCTCTGACTCTTGTTTTATTTAAAGAGCCTAAGAATGCCTCAAAACTGGGAGTGTTTGTGGAAAAGGGCAGGGAATTCTGACTGCAATATTTGATTGGTGGCTGAGCTGCTTGTAAAGCTCTGCTCTAAGAGAAGGCAGGACCTGAAAGCGACTGGGAGACATTAAACCACTGTAAATGGAAGTGACTTGGAAACACTTAGGCCAATTCTCCTGTTTCTCCAGAGGGTTTGGCCTTGCAGGGTGGTTTCAGATGGAAGCTGCTGCTCCCTGTGAGGATGGGGCTCTGGCAGGCTTTGATGTGGTCGCAGGAACAGGCACTCATTTTGGCTTTGGAGGTGTTTGCTTTGCTAGCAGATGAAGTGGAAGGAGGAAGGCGAGTCTGGACTTCTTCAAGCCCTTCTGTTTGCAGGAGACATGTAGGCAGTCTGCTTGCAATTCCTCTTGGGCATCTGGAAAACCCCTCTAGCATGTGTTTCTGATTTGTCACTGACTGTCCCTTCTGCAGAGGACAGCTTGCAGATGACCTGGCATGGTGCTGGCCAGCCAGCGGAGCCTCCAGGAGACGTAGCTTTGGCTCCTGGCCCAAGGCAGTTGATGTGTAAGCTCTTGGTCCAAAACCCCTTGGGAGAATTGCAGTGGCAGGCTGGGAAATGAAAAGTGCAAGGAAACCACAAGTCCTTCTGGTCCTCTGAGGAGCCGAGTGGTGAGAGGCCTGCAAGGAGAATCTCACAGAATCATTCAGCTTGGGAAAGCCCCTCAGGATCACCAAGTCTAACCCATGTCCCTGCTCTGCAAGGTGCACTCTAAGTCCTATCTCCAAGTCTCACAGCCAAATAACTTTTAAACACCTCCAGGGTTGGTGACTCCACCATCTCCCTGGGCAGCTCATTCCAATGCCTGACCACTCTTGCTGGGACAAAGAATTTCCTAATATCCAGTCTCAACCTACCCAGTGGCAGCCTGAGTCCATTCCCTCTTGTTCTGTCTGTAATCACCTCTGAGAAGAGACCAGCACCAACCTCTCTACAAGGTCCCTTCAGGTAGCTGTATACAGTGGTGAGGTCTCCTCTCAGCCTCCCCTTTTTCAAGCTAACCATTTCCAGCTCCCTCAGACTCTCCTCATAAGATTTATTCTCCAGGCCTTTCCCCAGCTTCATTGCCTCCTCTGCACTGGCTCCAGCACCTCCACATCCTTCTTGTAATGAGGTGCCCCAAACTGAACACAGTACTTGAGCTGTGGCCTCACCAGAGCTGAGGCTTTGTGTTCCTGGGCTTTATATTCCTTGTGAACACTTAGTCACAGGGCAGTGTGTTGCTGATTGCTCACCTTGGACAGAAGGTGAGCAGCTGAGAAGGTACCAGCCTCATGTTCTTGTTGGAGTTGAGGAAGCATTTTTTCCTTTGCTCATCCTCTGCCCGCTCTAAGATTGGGTGGGAGCAGGCTCTGCTTCTTCTTGAGCTCTGGGAGATGCCTCCTGTGCCATCCTCCCACCATCACACCTAGTGGTCCCTTCTGTGGGGCCTGTTAGGTGACAGATAGAAGGTGGCTGAAAGAAGATAAGGAAAAGGGAGAAAATCCATCAACCTTCAATGTCACCAACAGTTCCTCTCCACACGTTGGAGATCTCACATTGCACAACAGATTGCCCAGGGAGGTTGTGGATGCTCCCTCCCTGAAGGTGTTGCAGGCCAAGTTGGATGGGGGGCTTGGAGCAGCCTGCTTTACTGGAAGGTGGCTCTGCTTGTGGCAGAGGGGTTGGAACTAGATGATGCTGAAGGTCCCTTCCAACAGAAGGAATGGGTTTGCCACATCACACAGCAACTGTGGCTGAAAGCTGTTAATTAGTCCTTAATGAGCTATATGGCAAAGGAACCTTTGTTGCCTTTGGAGGCAGTGGCATGCTGCCTCCTCAGCTGTTTGCTCTTGTGCTTTTGAGTTCCTGAGTGGTGTGGCTCTGGGTTTTCATAGGGTCACAGAATGGGAGGGGTTGGAAGGGACCCCTGGAGGTCATTGAGTCCATCTCCCCTGCTAAAGCAGGTTCGTCTGGGACAGGCCACACAGGAATGCATCTGGGTTGGTCTTGAAAGCCCCCAGAGATGGAGACTCCACAACCTCTCTGGGCAGCCTGCTCTAGGGCTTCAGCACCCTCACACCAAACAACTTTCTCCTCATCTTCAGATGGAACCTCCTGGCTTCCCAGTTTGTTGCCATTGGTTTTGACTTCCTCTTGTCAGAAGGCAAGGCAGAGGAGAGCAAAGTGGAAGGTCTTCTCATGGGACGTGGCAAACATGATGATCTACACCCTGGGCTCAGGGGTGCTCACCCAGCTTCCCTCTTGGAGCTGGCAGTTGATTCTGGGGCTGTTGCAGCATAGATGGACACAGAACTGACCTCTTGAGTTGATGTGAGGAAGAAGTCAGAGTGGGAATCCTGTTGAGTTGTCATGTTGGTGCCTGCCAGAATTGCTCCAGATCTGCACTTTGGAGCCACTGGGGCCATTTTCTGCCTAAGCTGGAGGTAAAATAGGAGGCACAACATCAACTTTCTCCTCCAGGTTTGCCATAAAGACGACCCAGAGCTACAGTTAGTAGGTACGACTCTGGCAACATCAGGAGAGCTTCCTGGGGATGGCCTAAAGGAGGTTTTAAGGGGGGTGGCTGAGGGGTGTGGGGCTTTGTGCAACCAAAAGGCTGGCCCAGCTGAGCAGAAGACAGCAGAAGCATGCCTGGATTTTCTTGTTGTTGTAGGGATTATGTTAAGTGCTGCTGAGAGGAGCAGGCTTTATTTTCTTACACCCACACGCCTGTTTACTTCCTCCTGCTACCTGCTGGAGTTGAAAGGGCTCCTTCATGGCAGAAAAATCCCCCTGCCAACCACCACTTCTCTCGTGGTTTTGAACGGTGGTGGAGCAGTGAGTGCATGTCTGTGTTTCCACCAGCAGCTCAGCAGGGCTGTGGGCTCCTTTCTCTCCTTGTGCTGTTTTGTCGACAGCTGCCGGTGACTTGGTGGTTCCTGTGGGTCCCCCGGGTGAGGGCAGAAGGATGAGGGCTTCTGCTGAAACGTGGCCAAGAGTCAAAGGGCAATGTGATGGCACAAGCTCTGGAGCTTGTGTTTGCTCTCTGAGCAGTGCTGCTCCTGGTCTTGCATGGGTCGTAGAGTCAAGGGGTTGGAAGAGACCTCTACAGACCATTGAGTCCAATGCCCCCTGCCAAAGCAGGGTCATTGCCAATATCACTGCTTTTAAGTAAGATGGGGCCAGAGAAGGCTGTGAGGCCAGGCTGAGAGAGGTGGAGTTGTTCAGCCTGGGGAAGAGAAGGCTCCAGGGAGACCTCCTGGTGGCCTTTCAGTGCTTGAAGAGACTGAGAAGAAAGATGTGGGGAATCTTTTTCTCAGGGTCTCTTGTGACAGGACAAGGGGTGAGGGTTTGAACTAAAAGAGAGAGATTCAGACTACAGAGAAGGCAGAAATGTGTGACACTGAGGGTGGTGAGAGCCTGGCCCAGGTTGCCAAAGAGGTGGTAGTTGCCCTGTGCTTGGAACCATTGCAGGTCAGGTTGTTTGAGGCTCTGAGCAACCTGCTCTAGCTGCAGCTGTCCCTGCTGAGTGCAATGTGTGTGTGTGTGTGGATTGGACTAGATGACCTTTGGTGGATTGCCCATTCCTGGAGGGCTTTCAGAGCCATGGAGATGTGATGAAGGACACTGTTTAGTGGCAACCTGACAGTGCTTGGGTCTGATGATCTGAAAGGTGTCTTCCAAACAGAATGGTTCTGTGACTGTGATTCTGAGACTCAGGTCAGACTGTGAGGTGTGGCTGAGCACAGCCCTCCAGCTGCTGGTTTTGATGGTCTCAAGGAAAGAATGCAGACAGGGAGGGCTTGTCTGGAGCTTGCATTTCTATCTGCATCTTCCCTGTGAGGAGAGACTAAGGGAGCTGAGGCTTTTTAGCTTGGAGAGGAGGAGGCTAAGGGGTGACCTCGTTCATGTTGATCAGTGTGTAAGGGGTGAGCGCCAGAAGGATGCAGCCAGGCTCTGCTGGGTGATGCCCAGTGACAGGACAAGGGGCACTGGGTGGAAGCTGAGGCATAGGAAGCTCCATGTGAACCTGAGGAAGAATTTTTTTCCCTGTGAGGGTAACAGAGCACTGGCACAGGCTGCCCAGGAGGGTTGTGGAGTCTTCCTCTCTGGAGATATTCAAGAACCATCTGGATGTGTTCCTGTGTGATCTGCTAGAGGTGATGCTGCTCTGGCAGAGGGGCTGGACTGGATGAGGTCCCTTCCAGCCCCTGACATTCTGTGATTCTGTGACCAAGCTTTTGCAGACTGAGTGTGTGTGAGAGAGGATGCCAGGCTGAGGAGAAAAGGTCATCAGCCACATCCCTGCTCCTGCAAGCCTTCCTGGGTGCTGATCTGAAAGGTCATTCTATTTTGATCTGTGATTCCCTTTGACACAGCTGCACATAGAGCTTTTGGAGCTGCTGCTTCTCCTGGAGTTGTGCCTGAGTGCTTTGTTTGATTTGACTTGAGGAACAATTTCTGTGCTGCAAGAGTGCTCAGCAAGGTCCCCATCCCTGGAGGTGTTCAGGACCCATGTGGCCATGACACTTTGGGGCATAGTCTAATGGCCATGGTGGTGTTGGATTGGTGGTTGGACTGAGGTGATGTTGGAGGTCTCTCCCCACCAAACCAGTGCAGTGATTCTGTGCTGCTTGTGTGCGACCCTTTGCAAGGTCTGGTGTCACTGGGAGCGCTGCCTGCTGCCAGCAGCGCATGTGGCCGCCCACAGGCAGTGTGTTACTGGGTTAGTGGCGCATCCACATCCTCAGCTGGCACCAGGCAGAGCTGTGAGATTGTTTGGGATGAGCTGTGTGGCACTGTGCCATGCTTTCATCCAGCCTTGCCGGCGGGAAGCTCTTGCTGAGCACTGAGAGCTCTGCAGCAGATGCAGGAGGACTGAGAGATGCTGCAGATATGGGTAGGATTGTGTTCAGGTGGGAGCCCCTCGCTCCGGGAAGGACAGTGGGGGGCTGGAGTGTGTCCAGAGAAGGGCAAGAAAGCTGGTGAGGAGTCCTGTGAGGAGCAGCTGAGGGAGCTGGGGTTGTCCAGCTTGGAGAAAAGGAGCTGAGGAGAGACCTTGTTGCTCTCTACAGCTCCCTGAAAGGAGTTTGCAGGGAGATAGGAGTTGATCTCTCCTCCCTATCATCAGGTGATAGAACAAGAGGTTACACCTCTACACAAGGGGGAACTTCTTTCCTGTAAGGGTCCCAGAGCACTGGCACAGGCTGCCCAGAGAGGTTGTGGAGTCTCCTTCTCTGGAGCCTTTCAAGGCCTGTCTGGATGTGTTCCTCTGTGACCTGAGCCAGATTGTGTAGTGCTGCTCTGGCAGGGGGGTTGGATTCAATCACAGTATCACAGTATCATCAGGGTTCTCTTTGGGTCCCTCCCAACCCCTGACATCCTGTGTGTGATCCTGGGAAAGGTTTGGGTTGGAAGGGACCTTCAAGACCATCTAGTTCCAGCCTCCCTACAACAGGCAGGGACACCCTCCACTAGACCAGGTTGCTCTGGGCCTTGTCCAACCTGGCTTTGAACACCTGCAGGGAGGGGACATCCACAACCTTCCTGGGCAACCTGTTAACACACACAACTTTCCACAACTCCCTGAAAGGAGGTTGGATTGAGGTGGGACTTGGTCCCTTTTCCCTAGTATCAGGTGATGGAACAAGAGAAAATGGCCTGAGATTGTGCCAGGGGAGGTTTAGATTGGAGATGAGGAACAATTTCTCTGCTGCAAGAGTGGTCAGGCACTGGCACAGGCTGCCCAGGGAGGTGCTGGAGTCACCATGCCTGGAGGTGTTTAAAAGATGTTTGGATGAGGTGCTTAGGGATGTGGTCTAAGATTCATGTGCAGGGGAATGTTAGGTTATGGCTGGACTTGATGAGCTGAAGTTCTCTTCCCACCAGGATAAAGGAACATCAAGGGATGAGCACAGCTTGCCCAGGGAAGTGTCCCCATCCACAGAATCACAGATTGCATCAGGTTGGAAGGGACCCTTGAAGCTCATTTTGCCCAACCCCTCTGCAGTCAGCAACTAGAGTAGGTTGCTCAGGGCCCCATGAATAACCTTGAATGTCTCCATCCCTAAGTCCTCAACCACATCTCTGAGCAGCCTGTTCTGATGTTACACCAGTGACTGTCAGCGTGGCAGATGAAGGTGTCCACCAAGCATGTCAGAGGTAGCAGGGAGGGCAAAGTGAAGCACTTCACCACTCTAACCACCTACAGAGGGTGAGCAGTCAGACTGCAGCTTGGCAGGGTGAGCCAGGCATTAATGCTCCTGCCATCAAATGGAGCTGGGAGTAGCTGGTGGATGGAAGTCACAGCCTGGTGCCTCCACAAAGCGTGAGATGCCTTTGTTCAGCTCCCTCTGTGCCCAAACAGCCTGCTCGGGGTGGGTTCAGAGAAGGTTTTGCAGATGTCTGCTTAGCCCTTCAGGGTATCAGACAGAAAGGATTCAAGCTGTACCTCTCCTCCTTGCTCATCAACCTCTGGTAAAGCACTCTGGGAGGGCTTTTAAACCTTTGGGATAAAGCAAAAAAAGAAACAATCAGAGGTCAGGTGGAAAAAAGGAAAGCCCAAAAGGAAGAGTTTTGCTGAGGAGGTAAAGAACGAGGCCAGGGATGTAGGTCAGATGTAGAGGGAGCAGGACTTTTCAAGAGCTGTTTTCTGCAGCAGAATGGTGCTGAGAAGGCTTGTTTGAAGTTCACATCTGGTGAGCAGATTGGAAGCACAAAAACCTTCCAGTGTTTGTGTAGGAAGTTCCTCTTGCTTGCTTTCTAAAAATACGACCTGAAGACCTCCCATTCAGGGAAAACGTCGAGAGAGTCTCTGGGCTGCTCTCTCTTGGACCTTGCACAAGTGCAGGAGGCAGATGAAGGTTGCCTGGGTTTGGATTGCCAACCACCTGCTGCTGATATTGTCCAACCCAGCCCTCAGTGAGGCACCTGGGAGCAGCCAGGAGGGGGTTGGTTGGTCTGTTCTCTCTGGTATTTGGTGATAGGATGAGAGGCAATGGCTTGCAGACCAAAGATGTGGCCTCTCACTCCAAGAAGGACATTGAGGGGCTGAGGTGTGTCCAGAGAAGGGAAACAGAGCTGGTGAAGGGTCTGGAGAACAGGGCTGGTTAGGAGCAGCTGGGGGAACTGGGGGTGTTTAGTCTGGAGAAGAGGAGGCTGAGGGGAGAGCTCGTTGCTCTCTACAGCTTTCTCTAAGGAGACTGGAGTCAGATGGGGGTTGGTCTCCAGTATCTAGTATGAGGTGATGGAACCAAGAGGGAATGACGTGAAATTGTGCTGGGGAGGATTAGCTTGGAGATGAGGAACAATTTCTTTGCTGCAAGAGTCTCCAGTACCTAGTATGAGGTGATAGAACCAAGAGGGAATGACCTGAAATTGTGCTGGGGAGGGTTAGCTTGGAGATGAGGAACAATTTCTTTGCTGCAAGTCTCCAGTGTCTAGTATGAGGTGAAAGAACCAAGAGGGAATGGCCTAAAACTGTGCCAGGGGAGGCTTAGGTTGGAGATGAGGAACAATTTCTCTGTTGCAAGAGTGGTCAGGCATTGGAACAGGCTGCCCAGGGAGGTGCTGGAGTCCCCATCCCTGGAGCTGTTCAAGAACTGTATGGCCATGGCTCTTTGGGCTGTGATTTAATGGCCATGGTGGTGTTGGCTTGGTGGTTGGACTGGGTGATCCCAGAGGTCGTTTGCCACTGCATCACAGAAGCATCACAGAATCATAGGTTGGAAGAGACCTCCAAGCTCAGGCAGTCCAACCTAGCACCCAGCCCTGGCCAATCAACCAGACCATGGCACTAAGTGCCTCAGCCAGGCTTGGCTTCCACACCTCCAGGGACGGTGACTCCACCACCTCCCTGGGCAGCCCATTCCAATGCCAATCACTCTCTCTGACAACAACTTCCTCCTAACATCCAGCCTAGACCTCCCCTGGCACAACTTGAGACTGTGTCCCCTTCTTCTGTTGCTGCTTGCCTGGCAGAAGAGCCCAACCCCACCTGGCTACAGCCTCCCTTCAGGTAGTTGTAGACAGCAATGAGCTCTGCCCTGAGCCTCCTCTTCTGCAGGCTGCACACCCCCAGCTCCCTCAGCCTCTCCTCACAGGGCTGTGCTCCAGGCCCCTCACCAGCTTCCTTGCCCTTCTCTGGACATGTTTCAATGTCTCAACATCTCTTGCATTGAGCAGCCCAGAACTGCAGCAGTTGTGTGAGTGTGTGCTGGATGGTGCAGGGTTAGCTCTCCATGAGCCAGCCACCCAGGAGAGCTGTGGGGCAGCCTGCTGAGCCAGGCAGAGGGGGTTTGGGTGAAGCCTGTGGGGGGAGAGGAGAGGTAGGAGGTAGCCTGTGCCAAATCCACCCCTCGCTCCGGTGTTTGTCTCGAGTTTGATGTGGCTGGAGTTGCTCCAGGCTTGTGTCAGAGCCGGCCCCAGCTCTCCTTTCCTCAGACAGAAATCTGGAAGAGCTCTCTTGAAGGCAGCAGAGAAATCTTTCTGGCCAGGAAGGGAAGCTGGTCTCCCCCCACCCTTTGGCAGAGCAACTATCAGTTTCCTTAAGCTGCATTGCTTGGCAGCAGCCAAACCTCCTTCATCCCGGCGAGTGCACTGCCGAGTGCACCGCTCCTCGGATGGGAAATGTCATGGATGTGTCATGTCATTTCATTGCTTCCATTCGGATCTATGTGAGGAATGAAGTCAGCTGAGCAGGCTACAAAAGGACTATTGATGTTCTGGTCCCCACACGTACTAGGATGGGAGGAATGAAATGCCAGGCAGCTGGAAGTGCAGCCTGTGCTTGCCTGTCCCTAGCGGTGGGACTGGTGAGTTGGGATGTGGACAGCCCAAGGAGCTGGGGGATGCAGGTGTTTCTTCAGCTCCTGGGCAGGGCAGGGCTGGGCTGGGCATAAGAGCACTGCCAGAGGTTCTCCAGGGACCCCTCTGCCTTCACTTAGGGAAGAGAAAGGGGAGAAGGGAATGAGGCTGATGGGCTGGGAAAGAAACTGAACCTGCTGGGATGGAAAGCAGAACAATGCCATGGAAGAGAGACACAGAGGCACAAACCAACAAGGAACCCAACCCCTGAGGGCAGTGAGGGCATCATTGGCACCACTGAGGCTGGGGGCAGGCACTGGGCAAGTCCCAACCTGGACTCGGCAGCAGATGGGAACTCAGGAGCTGGATTCTGGAACTGGATTCATGAACACAGGGCTGGGGATGGAAGGCAGAAGGGACAGAGTCCTGCTGGCACACCAGCCAGGGAAGAAGAGGCTTGGCCCTGGGATCTCTGAGCTTGACACTGAAGATGCCATCCATGGGCTGCAATCCCTTGTTGGGCACTTAAGGGTCTCCTATCCTGGCTGCTCCTCCCCACTTCAAGTGCCAGCTCTGCCTTGCTGCCCCCCAAGGTGTGGCAGTGCCCTTGGTGTGCAGAGGAGCAAGTGTCAGGCAGAGCCTTTCTGCAGCCAGCCCTTAGCAGGACCTCTCCCCATCAGCTTCTGCCAGCTAGAAGCAGCCCCTGGCTGTGCCAAGCTGCCCTGAACTGCAGCAAGTGCCTCAGTGAGCAGAGCCTGAGCTGGGAAGTCCCAGCCCTGACCAGAACTGGTTCTGCTCTGGCCCACACCAGGACAGCTCCCCAGGGTGAGCCGTGTGGCAGCATCCCAGGCAAGCCTCGCTCCTTGCAGCCTGTGGACGCTGGCTTGAAGCAGCGTGGGAGGGAATCAATAAAACATCCTGCAGGTTTATTGGGGAGCTGTGGAAACTGTCAGGTTCCTCCTGTGAAGGGTAGCTGCAGGTTCTTGTTTTACTCCACCTTTGCATTTAAGACAAGGCAGGCTACGACTTGATGCTGGCTCTGCCACCACTTGTAAGATGCGAGGAGGATCCCTGCGCGGTTCCTTCGCTTTGAGTAGGGGCATTGTTCACCTGGGAGCAAGGGCTGCAGTCACTCCTTTCCAAACGGCTGGGAAGTGCCTCGATGGGAAGAATGAGAGCAGTGAAAATCCTGTTTCATCTGGTGCCAGGATCTGGTTTGCACAGGGGGATGCTGTCGTGCGGAGAGCTCGGTGGCCTGCTGCGTGCTGCCATCGCGCCGGCGGGCAGCTGCCTGGGGAGTGAGTCCTCTAGCAGCCCAGAGCTGCATGGTGCCAGAGGCAGTTGCATCTTTTAGCTGCCAGGGCTGGGAAGGGAGGCTCAAGCCTTGCTTATCCTCCAGCTTGTCTCAGCCAGTGCACGGAGAGCAAGTCAGGTTTGGGAGATTACTGGCAAGAGCCCTTGAGGAGTTGGTGGTGCTTTGGAGAGTGAGATTTGAGCCCTGAGCACCCTGGAGAGGGAGGTGTGGAGGAGTGAAGCAGGGTGAAAAGACCCAGCTGTGTCCTGGGCTGATCCCCAGCAGCGTGGGCAGCAGGGGCAGGGAGGGGGTTCTGCCTCTCTGCTGTGCTCTGCTGAGACCTCACCTGCATGGCTGGGGCCAGTTCTGGAGTGCTCAGCACAGCACAGACAGGGACCTGCTGGAGCAGGGCCAGAGGAGGCCACAGCAGTGCTGGCAGGGCTGGAAGGGCTCTGCTGGGAGGCCAGGCTGAGAGAGTTGGGCTTGTTCAGTCTGGGGAAGAGAAGGCTGCAGGGAGACCTTCTGGTGGCCTTGCAGTGCTTGAAGGAGCTGATCATAAAGCTGGGGACAGACTTTTTCCCAGGGCCTGTTGTGCCAGGCCAAGGGGTGATGATTTGAACTGAAAGAGGGAGATTGAGACTGGAGAGAAGGAAGAAATGGTTGACACTGAGATTGATGAGAGCCTGTCCCAGGTTGCCTAGAGAGATGGGAGATGCCCCATGCCTGGAACTGTTCCAGGTGAGGTTGTTTGCTCTAGTTTTAGATGTCCCTGCTGACTGCAGGGAGGGTTGAATTTGATGTTCTTTAAAGGTCCCTTCTAACCCAACCCATTCTGTGATTCTAAACATTGCCACTGGTGGTCACATCAATTGCCCAGAAGCCTCCTACAGCAGAGCCACAAGGAGGAGAACTCCCATCTGAGTGCATCCCAAGGCCAGGGAAGTGGATACAGATCTGGATTAGGTCACTAATGAGACAAGACTTAAATTAATCCTAGGGAGCAAGGGATCTGCATCCTGAGCACAGAATCCATGCATGTTCTGTCAAGGATGAAAACCATCTCTTCCCAAGAAGGACCATGCAGGAAAAAACAAGGATATAGGACTGGAGCACTGCCTGATGAGGAGAGGCTGAGGGACCTGGGGCTGTTTAGTCTGGAGAAGAGAAGACTGAGAGGGGATTTAATCAATGTCTATAAATATTGGAGGGCTGGGGGTCAGGAGGGGGACAGGCTCTGCTCACTGCTCCTTGGGATAGGACAAGGAGCAATGGATGGAAGCTGCAGCACAGGAGGTTCCAGCTCAGCACAAGGGGGAACTTCTTTCCTACAAGTGTCCCAGAGCATTGGCACAGGCTGCCCAGAGAGGTTGTGGAGTCTCCTTCTCTGGAGCCTTTCAAGGCCTGCTTGGCTGTGTTGCTGTGTGACCTGAGCTAGATTGTGTGGTCCTGCTCTGGCAGGCGGGGGTGGACTTGATGATCTCTTTGGGTCTCTTCCAACCCCTGCCATCCTGTGAGCCTGTGACGGACTGGGGAGACTGTTTAGCCCTGGATCCCACCAGCAGCCCTTGCTGTGGAGGTTGCTCCTGCAGCACTCCCACCACTGGATGTTCTGAAGCAGACACCTTTCCTGTCAGCCCCTTCCTAGCCTAAATGCTGACCCCTCCTCTGGGCACCAAGTACAGGAGCTTTTCCTGCTGCAGAAAATGATCCCTGCTACTGTCCCAGCAGGTCTGCAGCAGCAGCAGCAAATCAGAATTGTCTGTTTGGAAAAGACCTTAAAGCCCCAGAGTGCTGCCATAACCTTACATCTCCCCTCACACAGCTCTTACACCGTGTCCCTCAGATCCTTATCTATGCATCCACCCAGGCAAGCAGCAACAGAGTCTCAAGTTGTGCCAGGGGAGGTCTAGGCTGGATGTGAGGAGGAAGTTGTTGTCAGAGAGAGTGATTGGCATTGGAATGGGCTGCCCAGGGAGGTGGTGGAGTCACTGTGCCTGGAGGTGTCGAAGCCAAGCCTGGCTGAGGCACTTAGTGCCATGGTCTGGTTGATTGGCCAGGGCTGGGTGCTAGGTTGGACTGGCTGAACTTGGAGGTCTCTTCCAACCTGCTTGATTCTATAATTCTGTGATCTAAACATATGCAGGCATGGGGACTCCAGCACCTCCCTGGGCAGCCTATTCCAGTGCCTGATGACCCCTTGGGTGAAGAAAGTTTTCCTAACACCCACCGTGGATCTCAATGTGGTGCGACCTGAGACCATTTCCTCCTGTCCAGTGGCCACAAAACCAGAGCAGTCCTGTAGACAAGATGCTGTGCTACCTGTGCTGTCTGTGCTGGGATGGCCTCTTGCCTTGCTTCTTGGCTCTCAGCCACCTTTGGAGCACCATCACTGCAAGTAGCACTCCCAACGATTCGTCTTCCCAGGCAGCTGACCTGACAAAGCCCCAGTGGAGGAGTTTTCTAGATGAAATAGCTTTTAATTAAAGGTGAGGAAACCAAGATGTGGAGAGATTAAGGACCAGTTTGCTAGAGGAGCTGGGTGGCTAGTCAGGACTAGATCTTCTGAAGAGCTCAGCTCCTCCAGTGAAGTCAGAAAGGCACAACTGGATTTTCAAAGCAGATGATCACGCTGGGTGCTGAACCCTTCCAGCTGGGCTGTAATTGCTGGTGGGAACTGCCCACCCCAGGCAAAGGGAGGGTGTTCCTCTGCTGCTGCAGGAGCTGATGGACTTGTTTACAACATGATCAGAGGGCTGCTGCAGCTCTGCTCTGAGGACAGGCTGTGAGAGTTGAGGCTCTGCAGCCTGGAGAAGAGAAGGCTTGGAGGAGACCTTGGAGAGGTCTTCCAGGATCTGAAGGGGGCTACAGGAAGGCTGGGGAGGGACTATTGACAAGGTCTTGTAATGCCAGGATGAGGAGGAATGGGTTTGAACTGGCAGAGGGGAGATTGAAAGTGGATGTTAGGCAGAAGTTGTTTGCAGTGAGGGTGGTGAGACACTGGCACAGGTTGCCCACGGAGGTTGTGGAGGACAGAAGCACAGAATGGGATCTTTGATCCCATTCTGTGCTTCTCTCCTCCACAACCTCCCTGGAGGTGTTCAAGGCCAGGTTGGAAGCACAGAATGTGATCTTTGCTTAGTTTCATACTGCCCAGGGCAGTGGTGGAGTGGAGTCTCCATTGCTAGAGGGCTTTCAAAGTCAGTAGATCTACTTGATTGTCTAGGGCTGGGTGCTAGGTTGGACTGGATAATCTTGGAGGTCTCTTCCAACCTGGTTGATTCTTTGATTCTGTGTGGTGCTGAGGAACATGGTTCAGTGGCAGTGCTGGTGGGTTCATAGATGGAGTAGATGAGCTTAAAATTCTCTTCCAACCAAAATGATCCTTTGAGCACATGAACATTTCTTCTGCAGTAATGTCCTAGTTGTGAGTGGAGACCCCAGTGTGACAGAGCTGCCCAAGGCAGGAAGGAGCAACTTGCTGTCTATTGTTGTGCTGCACTGTAGCAACCAAAGGTGTAGGAAATGAAAGAAGAGGAGTTTTCCTGGGGAGGGGCTGGGACTGGAGCTGTGTCTGCATGAAAGGCTGCTGCAGGAAGCTCCATGTCAAAGGGGAATGATAAATGATCTTGCATCCGTGTGGTGGTGAAGTCTCCATCTCTGGAGGCATTCAGAACCTTCCTGGATGTGTTCCTGTGTGACCTTCTCTAGGTGATCCTGACTTGCAGGGGGGGTTGGACTGGATGAGGGCTCCAGAGGTCTCTTCCAACCCCTGCCATTCTGTGACAACCTGTGCTCGTTGCAGGGTGGTAGAGATGGGTGTGGTTGTCCTTGCCTCATCCTCACCTTCATCTACCTGAGGCTGGGCTGCTGCTGGTGCAGCTCCAATAGCTCCATCATCTGCTGCCCCAGCAGTGGGAAGCAAAGTTTCTCCATCCTGATTCTTGTGGCCCTTTCCTGTGGCTCTGCTGTGGGCTCCACCAGCCACAGCCACCCTCGCTTGATGTGGCTGCCTTCAGATGGCTTCCATCAGCTCCTCCAACCTGCAGTGCAACTCTTTGATTACAAAGGACATGAAAGATGCCTGCGGAAGTTGCCAATTTCCCTCCCTGGCCTGCACTGAAATCATGAAATGAGAGCTTGGATTGTCTGTCCTGGCACAGATGCCAGCAGCACTTCTGCTACACAGCTCCAGTGCAGGCACACACCCAGCACTCTGCAGAGAGGCCTTTGGGATATTGTAGCTTTAGTCTTCTTGACTTTTAGACTTCCCCTTTCCCCATTTTGCCTGCCTGCCTTCCTTCCTCTTTCCCTCTCTCCCTCTTGCCGACCCTCTTTCCCTCTCTTTCCCCTTTCCCCTTTCCCCTTTCCCCTTTCCCCTTTCCCCTTTCCCCTTTCCCCTTTCCCCTTTCCCCTTTCCCCTTTCCCCTTTCCCCTTTCCCCTTTCCCCTTTCCCCTTTCCTTTCCCCTTTCCCCTTTCCTTTCCCCCCCCTTTCCCCCCCCCTTTCCCCCCCCTTTCCTTCCTTCCTTCCTTCCTTCCTTCCTTCCTTCCTTCCTTCCTTCCTTCCTTCCTTCCTTCCTTAATTCTTTCTCTCTCTCCTTTTCTCTTTCCTCCTCCTTTCCCCCCTCCCCTCTTTTTTCCTCCTTACACTTGTCATTTGAAATCATAACTCCCAGAGTGCATAATGTTGGAAGGGATCTTTAAAGCTTCTCTAGGTGTTAGGAAGAAGTTGCTTGCAGTGAGGGTGGGGAGACCCTGGCACAGGTTGCCCAGGGAGGTTGTGGAGCACAGAATCACAGAATGGGATCTTCGATTTTTGATCACCTTCTGTGATTCTGTGATCCACAGCCTCCCTGGAGGTGTCCAAGGCCAGGTTGGATGAGTCCTTGAGTGACCTGTTCTAGTGGGAGGTGCCCCTGCCTGTGGCAGAGGGTTGGAACTGGGCAATGATTAATGTCCCTTCCAACCCAACCCATTCTGTGCCTCTGTGGGCAGGCTGAGGCCGGGGAGCTGCCGTCACCCACTGCATCTTTTGCCATCTGTTTCCAATCAATATTTTTTTGGCTGCCTCTAAGAATGAGCTGCTCTGACCTCAGTGCAGTGTGAGGGCTGTGAGGAACAAGGCTGCCTTCACCCCACCATGGCTTCCAGCCACGGGACCTGAGCTGAGGACAAGCATGACGTGGCAGTCCTCCACCGTGCCTCTCACTACAAGGAGGATGCTGGAGCAGGTCCAGAGAAGGGCAAGGAAGCTGGTGAAGGGTCTGGAGAACAGGGCTGGGGAGCAGCAGCTGAGGGATGTTTAGTCTGAAGGTTGTTTAGTCTGGAAAAAAGGAGGCTGAGGTGAAAGGAGGTTGGAGCCAGGTGGGAGTTGGTCTCTTGTCTCAAGGAACAAGTGATAGGACAAGGGGAAACGGCCTCAAGTTGCACCAGAGGAGACTGGATTGGATATTAGGTCAGAGATGAGGAGCAATTTCTTTGCTGCAAGGCATTGGAAGAGGCTGCCCAGGGAGGTGGTGAACCTCACCATCCCAGGAGGTGGTGGTGAAATGTTGTGGATGTGGCACTTCAGATGGAGAGCATGGGTGGGGAGGGGGGACTGTCCCTGCTGCCGGCCCTTGCCTTTGTGTCGGGAGGGAGAAGGTGAGTTGGTAGCTCTTTGCCTAGGAAACTGCTGTGGGGAGCCTTGGCTCTCCTCTGCCTGCTCTCTACCCCTCTCTGCAGAGCTGCAGCCCTGGGTGCTGCAGCTGGAGGGGAGCAGCTCTGGGATGGTTTCAGAGCAGAAGTGTTGGCGTGGGCCAAACCAGTCTGACTGCCTGCCGTGTGGGAGGGCAGCTCCTGCTCTTGCTGCGTCCCCTTTGCTCTGATTTGGACCTCTCCCTCCAATCCACAGTGCAGGACTGGGAGCTATCATCTATTCAGGCAGCCTCTAAGTGGCCACCAGAGTCTTGTTAGCCTCTGCTCTGGCTGCTAGAGCTTCTGCTGTCTCTGCAGCATCTCCAGAGCTCCTGCAGTGCAGAGCTCCTGCTTGTCTGGTCTTGCCTTCCTCCATGGAGCCCTGTATGTAAGCCCGAAATTCCAGCGTGGTGGAGTCGGAGGGGGCTGCTGGAGATCAGCCTCCACAACCTCCCTGCTACACCAGGGGCATCCACAGCAGCTTGCCCAGCAGCACAGTGCCCAGCTGGGCTTGGAAGCTCTGCAGACAAGGAGACTCCACAGCCTCTCTGGGCAGCCTGCTCCAGGCCTCCAGCACCTCACAGCAAACAACTTTCTCCTCATCTCCTCCTGGATTCCAGTTTGTGCTCACTGCCCCTTGGCCTGTCGCTGGGCAGCACTAACAAGAGTCTGGCCCCAGCCTCTTGCCCCCCACAGCTGCTTTAGCTCTTGCTGAGCATTGCTCAGATCCCCTCTGGGGCTGCTCTCCTGCAGGCTCCACAGCCCCAGGGCTCTCAGCCTTTGCTCCTCACAGAGATGCTCCAGGCCCCTCAGCAGCTGTGCAGCCTCCCCTGGACTCTCTCCAGCAGTTCCCTGTCACTCTTGCATATCTCTGTGAGTTTAAAAAGTGCTTTTTGACAGGAAATATTGACCATGTTCTTGCTCTACTGGGCTAGATCCTGAGCACAGTCCTCTCCTGCTGGATGGCTGCAGATATGGAAAGCATTCTTGGGCTGAACCCATGACTGAGGGGTGTAGGACAGGCTTGTGTGAATTGGAGCAGGCAGCAGTGGCAGCATCCAGCTTCCTGCTCTCCAGTGCTTATTTGTCTTTGCTTTATATACAAGCACTGGCTGGAGGCTCAGCTTCAGGCTTTCAGCTGGAGAGGGGTTTCTGAAGGTGATTTGTGTTTGAAGGCCAGGCTGATGTGTCCAAGAGTTACATGGTGCCTGCAGGATTGCAGCACTGAGGCTTTGCCACGGGTAATAAAGGAGAACTTAGCACAAAAATGGAAAGCAGCCACAAAACAAACTGGCAGGGGATTTGTGTCTGAGAACAAAAGTAAGAACAGAAAATCACAGAATGATGGAACTGCTGGGCTTTGGAGATCTCTCTAAGATCATCAGCTCCAGCCTTTGACTCAACACCACTGTGGCCATTAAAACCGTGGCCCCAAGTGCCACATATTCCTTGAGCACCTCCAGGGATGGTGACTCCACCACCTCCTTGGGCAGTCTGTTCCAGTGCCTGACCACTCTTGCAGCAAAGAAATTGTTCCTCATGTCCAACCTAACCCTCCCCTGGCACAGTTTCAGGCCATTTCCTCTGGCTAGATGCAGGCAGTGAAATTTTAGCTTATTTTTAGCTGAAGGGGATTTTTGGTGTTTTCCTCTCAGTGACCAGGATTTCACTTCTCTGTTCAGACCTCTTATAGATTTCCAGGCTTGGCTAGAATTTCAGGGCCGCTTCCCATCTTGGGTAGGACCACTCATCCTTTCAGAGAATCATAAAGTTGTTTGGGTTGTAAAAGCCTTCTCAGATCATTGACTCCAGCCATCAACCCAGTACCACCATGGCCATCAAACCATACCCCAGAGTGCCATGACCACAGGTTTGCTGGACACTTCCAGGCATGGTGACTCCAGCACCTCCCTGAGCAGCCTGTGCCAATGCCTGACCACTCTTGCAGCAAAGAAATTGTTGCTCATCTCCAGCCTAACCCTCCCCTGGCACAATTTCAGTCCATTTTCTCTTGTCCTATCACCTGATGGTAGGGAGAAGAGATCAACTCCCATCTCACTGCAAACTCCTTCTATGCAGCATCTCTGTCACCACTAGACATGTCCCAGAGTGCCACATCTACTTATTTTACTAACACCTTCAGGGATGGGGACTCCACCCTCTCCCTGGGCAGCCTGTTCCAATGCCTGACCACTCTTACAGCAAAGAAATTGTTCCTTGTGTCCAACGTGGAGAACTGTGGCCAGCAGGTTGAGGGAGGTGATTCTCCCCCTCTGCTCTGCTCTGCTGAGACCCCACCTGGAGTACTGCAGCCAGTTCTGGAGCCCCCATTACAAGAGGGATGTGGAGATGCTGGAGTGTGTCCAGAGCAGGGCCAGGAGGATGCTCAGAGGCTGCAGCAGCTCTGCTGTGAGCACAGACTGAAAGAGTTGGGGCTGTGCAGGCTGGAGAAGAGGAGGCTTCAAGGAGACCTTCTTGTGGCTTTCCAGGATCTGCAGGTGGCCTACAAAAAACCTGGGGAGGGACTTTTTAGGCTGTCAGGGAGTGACAGGACTGAGGGGAATGGAGCAAAGCTGGAGGTGGGGAAAGTCAGACTGGAGGTGAGGAGGAAGTTGTTGAGCATGAGAGTGGTGAGAGGCTGGAATGGGTTGCCCAGGGAGGTGGTTGAGGCCCCATGGCTGGAGGTGTTTCAGGCCAGGCTGGCTGAGGCTGTGTGCAGCCTGCTCTAGGGTAGGGTGTCCCTGGGCATGGCAGGAGGGTTGGAACTGGCTGCTCCTTGTGGTCCCTTCCAACCCTGCCTGATTCTATGAACCTAACTCTCCCCTGGCACACTTCACGGCGCAGTACCTGTGACCAGCCCAATTTGCAATCCCACGCAGGGAAAATTCCCAGTGACATCAAAAGGAAGTTTATGGAGAGCAGGGAACAGAGCACCAAACCCAGGAGATTATAATTCTTTATGTAAATCTCTCCTAATGAGCCACCAAAACACCTAAAAGCAATAAGCTTGGCTAAAGAAGTCCTTTTGCATACTTCATTTATTTACCTTGTAGGTGGCTCACCAGTTTGGAAGGAGAGGCACAAATGAATTTGTGTGAGAGCCTCTGCTTGCTCCAGTTGCTCCCTGCCTTGCCTTTTGTCATCTTTTAATGGGGTCAGGAACACTATTTTTGTCTTAGCTGGGGAAACAATGAGCTCAAGCAGTGACAGAAGCCATCATAAAGAGCCAGAGTAGTTCCTGAATGAATTTGCAGCAGTTGTGGTTCTGGCAGTTTGGTTCTTCAGGAGCACAAATGACATTTGGGTAGGGAAAGCTGCTCAGTCTCCAAACTGCTTTGGAGTTTTTTTAGCTGTGAACTACCAGGAGCAGAGAATCACAGAATCAGTCAGGGTTGGAAAGGACCACAAGGATAAGCCAGTTGCAATCCCCCTTCCATGCCCAGGGACACCCTGCCCTAGAGCAGGCTGCACACAGCCTCAGCCAGCCTGGCCTGAAACACCTCCAGCCATGGGGCCTCAACCACCTCCCTGGGCAACCCATTCCAGCCTCTCACCACTCTCATGCTCAACAACTTCCTCCTCATGTCCAGGCTGAATCTCCCCACCTCCAGCTGTGCTCCATTCCCCTCAGTCCTGTCACTCCCTGACAGCCTAAAAAGTCCCTCCCCAGCTTTTTTGTAGCCCCTTCAGATGCTGGAAGGCCACAAGAAGGTCACCTGGGAGCTTCCTCTTCTCCAGCCTGCACAGCCCCAACTCTTTCAGTCTGTCCATGGTGCATGAACATCTCCTGCCTGGTTGTGCTCCTTCTGTCTCTTCTGCCAGGCAAGCAGCAACAGAAGAAGGGGACACAGTCTCAAGCTGTGCCAGGGGAGGTCTAGGCTGGATGTTGTTAGGAAGTTGTTGTCAGAGAGAGTGATTGGCATTGGAATGGGCTGCCCAGGGAGGTGGTGGAGTCTCTGTGGCTGGAGGTGTTGAAGCCAAGCCTGGCTGAGGCACTTAGTGCCATGGTCTGGTTGATTGGCCAGGGCTGGGTGCTAGGTTGGACTGGCTGAGCTTGGAGGTCTCTTCCAACCTGCTTGATTCCATGATTCCATGAGGGCTGTGACCAACAGGGCCATGTTGGACATCTTCAGGTGTTGCCAGAAACCAGGAGGCACAGGCCTGTGCTGGGCAGGGCTCACTATTCTTGTGCAGCATTCTGAAGAAGAGGATTACTTAAAAGAGCTTTTATTACCTTTCCCTCCACCCCAGTTTGCACTCAGTTTTCCTTTCCACAGTGAATTTTCTTTTTAACCCCAGGTTGCTGTTTTTGCTCCCTGAATAGCTGAACAAAAAGGGTGCCAAAAGCTTCCTAACTCCAAGTTGTTATCTGATTTCTCTCCAAAAGGAAACTGTTTGCTTTACCCCTGCAAATATGTACACATGGCACCAGCAGCTGCCTTGGAGGGCTGTGGGGCTAGATTCTGGCTTCCTTGAGAGTCCTCTGGTTTCCAACTAGTCCCTTCCTCTCAGCCCGGGAAGGATGTGGCTTTACACCTTGTGTGTGCAGAACAGTTTGGTGTCAGCAGCAAAATATTTAGGTCACACTTGAGGATGGCTATGAAAAATAGAGTCAAGTGAGGGTGGTGAGGCACTGGAACAGGTTGCCCAGGGAGATTGTGGATGTTTCCTGAGGGAGTTTCATGTCAGGATGGATGGGGCCTTGAACAGCCTGGTCTAGGGGAAGGTGTCCCTGCTCACATGGAGTGTTGGAAGAAAATGGGAATACCCAGCGTGGAGCTCAGAGCATCCAGCAGTGACTCAGCTCTACACTGGATCCAGTTTGAAAGCTCTTTGTATAGAATCATAGATTTAATTTGGGTTGGGGAAGACCTCTCAGGTCATGGAGTCCAACCATCAACTCAGCACCACCATGGCCATTAAACCATGGCCACACTCTGCTCTGCTGAGACCTCACCTGCAGTGCTGGGCCCAGCTCTGGAGTCCTCAGCACAGCACAAGAAGGGACCTGTTGGAGCAGGGCCAGAGGAGGGGAGGCCACAGCGGTCCCACAGTGCCATGGACACAGGTTTCCTGAACACCTCCAGGCATGGTGACTCCAGCACCTCCCTGGGCAGCCTGTGCCAATGCCTGACCACTCTTGCAGCAAAGAATTTGTTCCTCATCTCCAACCTAAACCTCCCCTGGCACAATTTCAGGCCATTTCCTTGTGTTCTATCACCTGATGCTAGGGAGAAGAGACCAACCCCTACCTCACTCTAACCTCTTTTCAGGGAGCTGTAGAAAGTTGTGTGTGTTAACAGGTTGCCCAGGATGGTTGTGGATGCTCCCTCCCTGACATTAGGGAGAAGAGCCCAACCCCCACATCAGTCCAGCCTCCTTTGAAGGAGCTGTAAAGAGCAATGAGGTCTCCTCTCAGCCTCCTTTCCCCCAGACTAACCACCCCAGTTCCCTCAGCTGCTGCTCACAAGAGCTGTGCTCAAAACCCATCACCAGCTTTGTTGCTCTCCTCTGGAGCCTCTCCAGCAGCTCATTGTTTTTGGAGCCTTAAGGACTGTTCAGCTTTGAAGGCAACAAACCCTTGCTGGTAATGAGCTATGCAAATAGAGTTAAGGAGAGGGTCAAACTGTGGGAAAGCAAGTGGGAGAAATACACCTTGCCTGGGTGCTGTCAGGGCATGAGGCTGCATTGCCCAGTGGATCCTCTGCTTTCAGAGCTTTCAACATCCACTTGGCCTCTTTGGAGGCACCCTGCAGAACTTGCACTGATCCTGCAGCAGTAAGTGATCTTCAGAGGCAGGCCAGTGCGTCTCCTCTCCGAGGCAGCCTGGCAGGAGGCTCTGCTGGAAGGATTGCTAAGAGAATGGTGCATGATTCACACGGGCTTTGCACTCACTGGGCTTTGTGAACAACTTTGAGCCAGGCATAGAAGGCACTCAACAGATGTGAGCACAAGGAGGACAGGGATCTGTTGGAGGAGGGCCAAAGGAAGACACAAAAATCATCTGTGGCTGGAAGGGCTCTGCTGGGAGGCCAGGCTGAGAGAGCTGTGCTTTTTCAGCCTGGAGAAGAGAAGGCTTCAGGGAGACCTTCTGGTGGCCTTGCAGTGCTTGAAGAGGCAGATCAGAAAGCTGGGGACATTTTTCCTCAGGGCCTGTTGTGCCAGGCCAAGGGGTGATGGTTTGACCTGCAAAAGGGAGATTGAGACTGGAGAGAAGGCAGAAGTGTTTGACAGTGAGGGTGGTGAGAGCCTGTCCCAGGTTGCCAGAAGGGTGGTAGTTGCCCCATGCCTGGCACCACTCCAGGTCAGGTTATTTGGGGCTCTGAACCTGCTGACTGCAGCAGGGCTGGACTGGATTCATGGAATCACAGAATGGTTTGGGCTAGAAGGGACCTTCAAGACATCTAATTCCACCCCTCTGCCATAGGCAGGGACACTGCCCACTACAACCTCACCTTGAACACCTCCAGGGAGAGAGCATCCACCACCTCCCTGGGCAATCTATTCCAGTGCTCACCACCCCTCACTGTAAATGATGTCTTCCTAATACCTAGCTGAGCTTTAAAGGTCCCTTCCAACATGAAGCACTCTGTGATTTATGATTTTAGATTGCAATTATGCTTTATTTGAAGGTCCTCCCTTGTTGTGCTGTAATTAATTAGTATTCTTCAGACACCAGCAGCAATGAGGATGATTGTTCCTAGCTCAGAGATGACTCCTGTTGAGTTCAGGCTCTTGGAGTGAGTCTGGAACGAGTGGCTTGCCCTTGCTGCACCTCTCCTCTACACCCACACTGTCTGCACACCGAGCCTGTTAAAGCTTGACATCACCCTTCAATCCCATCCTGCTTGCACAACATCCCAGAGCAGAATTCGGAGAGCAAGCTGCCAGTTGTAATAAGCTCCACAACACACCCAGCCAAGTTTATTTTATTGTTCTTGGGATAGACAAAGAGGGGGGGAACAAAGGAAAAAAAGCCAGAGAAGTGTTTGTACAATCACATATTTTGGAGGGTTTGGCTGACTCCAAGCTTTTCCTGCCTCCTCCTCCTTTGTTTTCCGGATGCATCAGCAGATGTCCATGAAAGTGCTAAGGCTGCACCCTGCCTGACCTTTGCCACCATGGAAGGTAAATCACTGCTGGCAGGAGGCTTCCCAGAATATCTCCAGGACGTTGCTGTTGTAAACAAGTCTAATTAACCAGGAATCTGAAGAAGGCTTTGGTTGCTTGAGTGTTTCTTTTCCTTGCTGTTCATGTTTTAATTGGTAACCTCCAGGACTGTCCCTGAAGGTGTTTGACAAACCCACGGCTGTGCCGCTCCGGGACATGGTTTGATGGCCATGGTGGTGTTGGGTTGGTGGTTGGACTGGGTGATCTTGGAGGTCTTTTCCAACCAAAACAATTCTCTGAGTCTGTGGCTGATCTTAGAGAGCTTTTCCACCCCAAACAATGCTATGACTGATTGTATGCTTCTAGGATCATCTCAATGACTGCATGGAGTTGTATCATAGAATCAACCAGGTTGGAAGAGACCTCCAAGCTCATCCAGTCCAACCTACCCCCCAGCCCTATCCAGTCAACTAGACCATGGCACTAAGTGCCTCATCCAGTCTTTTCTGTACCTCCTCAAGAGGTGAAAAGTTTCCTTGTGATGTGACTTTTAGGGTTGGAGGTTTGTTTTTGGTTTGTTTGGTTTTGGCTGTTGTTTCTTTTAAAGGTATCTTTTAGAGGGCAGAGAATAACTTAGAGATTAGGCCACCAAAACTGAGAAATATTTGAACTACACTTCATAGACTCATAGAATGGTTTGGCTTGGAAGGGCTCTCCAAGGTTGATAGAATGGCTTGGGTTGGAAGGGACCTTCAAGGCTGATAGAATGGCTTGGGTTGGAAGTGACCTCCAAGGTTGATAGAATGGTTTGGGTCAGAAGGGCCCTCCAAGGTTGATAGAATGGCTTGGATTGGAAGGGACCTTCAAGGTTGATAGAATGGCTTGGGTTGGAAGTGACCTCCAAGGTTGATAGAATGGTTTGGGTCAGAAGGGCCCTCCAAGGTTGATAGAATGGCTTGGGTTGGAAGGGACCTTCAAGGTTGATAGAATGGCTTGGGTTGGAAGGGACCTTAAATCATAGAATCATAGAATCAACCAGGTTGGAAGAGACCTCCAAGATCATCCAGTCCAACCTAGCACCCAGCCCTATCCAGTCAACCAGACCATGGCACTAAGTGCCTCATCCAGTCTTCTCTTGAAGACCTCCAGGGACGGTGCCTCTACCACCTCCCTGGGCAGCCCATTCCAATGCCAATCACTCTCTCTGTGAAGAACTTCCTCCTGACATCCAGCCTATACCTACCCTGCCACAACTTGAGACTGTGTCCCCTTGTTCTATTGCTGCTTGCCTGGCAGAAGAGACCAACCACCCCTGGCTACAGCCTCCCTTCAGGTAGTTGTAGACAGTAATAAGATCACCCCTGAGCCTCCTCTGCTGCAGGCTGCACGCCACCAGCTCCCTCAGCCTCTCCTCACAGGGTTTATGTTCCAGTCCCCTCACCAGCTTTGTTGCTCTTCTCTGAACATGCTCCAGCTCCTCAACATCTCTCTTGAATTGAGGGGCCCAGAACTGGACACAGCACTCAAGGTGTGGCCTTACCAGTGCTGAGTACAGGGGAAGAATAACCTCCCTTGTCCTACTGGCCACACTGTTCCTGATACAGGCCAGGATGCCATTGGCTCTCTTGGCTACCTGGGCACACTGCTGGCTCATCTTCAGCCTACTATCTATCAGTACCTTCAAGGTTGATAGAATGGCTTGGGTTGGAAGGGACCTTCAAGATTGATAGATTCACAGAATGGTTTGGGTTGGAAAGGACCTTCAAATTCATCCAGTTCCAGCCCCCTGCCTGGGGCAGGGACTCCTTCCACTAGATCAAGTTGCTCAAGGTCTCATCCAGCCTGGCCTTGAAGATCTCCAGGGAGGAGGCATCCACAACATCCCTGGACACCCTGTTCCAGCACCTCCCCACCCTCACTGGAAAGAATTTCTTCCTAATACCTTGGAGCCAGATGGTTTAAGCCTGCAGTAGTGGCACTGGTGGAATTCTCTGGGCTGTCCTGTCCTGGTGCCTGCTGCTTCAATGTGAGGAGTAGCTGCATATTGAAGGAGTAGGGAGTAAAAGTAGTTTTTCAAGCTGCATGTGCTGAGTCTCAGCCTGAGTGCAACTCATCAGATGGATCTTTTGCTGTTGTTGGATAGCCACAGGTCATCCTGCTGTCAGTCCTGTCACTCTCAGAATCACAGGCTGCCTTTGGTTGGAAGAGACCTTTAAGATCAAGTCCAACCATTAACCCAGCACTGCCAGGTCTCAATTACTAACAATGTGGCTGCTGCCTCATCAGCAATTAAGAAGACTACCTGGATTTTAAAGATAGGCTCCTCAATCTCTATGTGATCACCTCATTGAGCATATTCCTCTCCCCAGGGCATGTCTGTAGGTTCTTAAGCACAGATGTGGTCAGCAGATGAATTTGAAAGCTGGACTTAGCCCTCCTTTGAAGATGTTCTGCTCTTGATCCTTGTCCCGGACCTAGTCATGTCCCTGGAGCACATTCAAGTTGAGTTCTGCCAAGTTCCCCTGAACAGGAAGAGAGGAGGAACCCCAAGTCCCATCTTCTGCAGGTGTGACCCTGGGAGTGGCTGTGTTGATCTCCAAAAAGGATCATCTGGAACATCTTACAAGTCAGATTTTCCAGCACAAGTGTGTCTGTGGGTTTGTAAAGTGCATCACAGCAGGGTGAGTTGTCAGATGGAAGGGTAAGGATTTGTGTCCTCCAAAGTGCTCTTTGGCTAAGTGGCCATGATGGTGATGATGTCCTGCTGACTTCCATGGGACTGTTTGGCACTCAGTGTTTCCTAGGTAGCTCTGTGACACCAAGCTGTGTGGCCTGGTTGACATGCTGGAGGGAAGGGATGCTGTCCAGAGGGGCTTGCACAGGCTACAGAGCTTGGCCCATGCCAGGCTTAAGGAATTCAGCAAGGCCAAATGCAAAGTCCTGCAGCTGGGTCGGGGCAGTCCCCAGCACAGATCCAGGCTGGGTGAGTGGTGGCTCCGTAGCAGTCTGAAGGAGAAGGGCTTAGGGTGTCAGTTGGGGACAAACTCCTCATGAGCCAGCAATGGGCCCTGGCAGCCCAGCAGGCAGCTGTGTGCTGGGAGAGCAGCAGCACAGGGAGGGGATTCTGCCCCTCTGCTCTGCTGAGACCTCACCTGCACCACTGCCTCCAGTTCTGGTGCCCCCAGCACAAGGAGGGCATGGAACTGTTGGAGTGGGTCCAGAAGAGGCCACAAAGATGATCCCAGGGCTGTAGAACCTCCCCTGTGGGAACAGGCTGAGGGAGTTTGGGCTGTTCAGCCTGGAGAAGAGAAGGCTCCAGAAAGACCTTAGAACAGCCTTCAAATATCTGAAGGGGGCTGCAGGAGAGCTGGGGAGGGACTTTTAAGAGGGATTGTAATGATGGGATGAGGGCAAATGGCTTTGAGATGGAAGAAGGCAGATTTAGACTGGAGATTAGGAAGAAGTTCTTTTCAACGAGGGTGGTGAGACACTGGCACAGGTTGCCCAGGGAGGTTGTGGATGCTCCCTCCTTAGAGGTGTTCAAGGCCAGGTTGGATGAGGTTGAGCAGCCTGGGTTAGTGGGAGGTGTCCATGCCTGTGGCAGGGGGTTTGGAACTGGATGATCTTGAAGGTCCCTTCCAACCCAAGCCGTTACGGATTTTGACCCCAAAAGATGCAATGCAGTTCCTCAACCAAAGATGACTTTTTACACAACCCTGCTGTTTTTCACTTGTGCCATCTCCATCTCAGCACCATGAGCCTCAGCAGCACCATCAGGCTCTGTACTTGGGCTGCATACAGCTCCTGGAGGAAACAAATACCAACGCCCATGTCAGCAGATGTCATCTGCCAGGAAATCCGTCAAACACATTTCCAAATAGGAGCCAGATCCTGCAGAGGAATTGAGTCATGAAGCTGTGACTTACCACCCAGATGGTGTCAGAGCCCTGCATAAGCCTGGCTGACTTGCCCTGGGGAGGAGCAGTGCATGCAGGTCCTGTGTGTGTGATGTTGAAGGTGATGAGCTTCTTGTTTGGTCCCCACCTTCTCTGAACGCTGACAACAAGTTGGGTGGCAGTGTTGATCTGCTGGAGGGGAGGAAGGCTCTGCAGAAGGATCTGGCCAGGCTGCATCTGTGGGTGAAGGTCTGTGGGATGAGGTTCAACAAGGCCAAGTGCTGGGTCCTGCACGTGGGGTACAATAACCCCATGAAGGCTCCAGGCTTGGGGCAGAGTGGCTGGAAACTGCCTGGTGGAAAGGGCCCTGGAGTTGCTTGTGGACAACAGCTGAAGATGAACCAGGGTGTGTGCAAAGGTGGCCAAGAAGGCCACCAGCATCCTGGCCTGAGCCAGCAATAGTGTGCCCAGCAGGACCAGTGAAGTGATTGTGACCCTGTCCTGGGCACTGCTGAGACCACACCTTGAATCCCAGCTTCAGTTTTGGGCTCCTTACTCCAGGAAGGACATTGAGGTGCTGGAGCAGGTCCAAAGAAGGACAAGGAAGGTGGCGAAGGGTCTGGAGAACAGGGCTGGGGAGGAGCAGCTGAAGGAACTGGGATTGTTCAGCCTGGAGAAGTGGAGGCTGAGGGGAGACCTCATTGGTCTCTACAGCTCCCTGGTAGGAGGTTGGAGTCAGGTGGAGGTTGGTCTTATTTGCAGCAAGTTACAGGATGAGAGGAAATGGCCTCAAGTTCTCCCAGGGGAAGTTTAAGTTGGATATTAGGAACAATTTGTTTCCTGTAAGAGCAGCCAGGCATTAGAGCAGCCTGCTCTGAGAGGTTGTGGAGTTTCCTTCTCTGGAGAGCTTCCAACTCCAGCTGGGCATTGTGCTGCTGGGCAAGCTGCTGTGGGTGCACTGCTTTAGCAGATGTGGTGAGGCCACATCTGGAGTACTGTGTCCAGTTCTGGGCCCCCCAGTTCAAGAGGGATATGAAACTGCTTGAGACATGAAACTGCTTGAGAGTATCCTGTGCAGAGCCACAAGGATGGTTAAGGGAATGGAAGATCTCTGTTATGAGGAGAGCCTGAGGAGCTGGGGCTGTGCTGCTTGGAGAAGAGCAGACTGAGAGGTGAGCTCAGCAGTGGTTATAAAGATGTGCAGGGTGAGTGGCAGGAGGCTGGGGCCAGGCTCTGCTGGGTGATGCCCAGTGACAGCACAAGGGGCACTGGGTGCAAGCTGAGGCATAGGAAGTTCCATGGAAACAGGAGGAGGAATTTTTTCCCTGTGAGGGTGACAGAGCCCTGGCACAGGCTGCCCAGGGGGGTTGTGGAGTCTCCCTCTCTGGAGGTGTTCCAAGACCTGCCTGGATGTGTTCCTGTGTGACCTGCTCTAGGTGCTCCTGCTCTGGCAGGGGGGTTGGACTGGCTGAGCTTTGGAGGTCCCTTCCAGCCCCTGCCATGCTGTGTTCCATGATCTCCAGAGGTCTCTTCAGGCTTCTTCCATGATGGGATTCTGAGCTGCTCCTGGGTGAGGTTGGCAGCGGCTGTGCAGGGTTGGAGCTGAATTGGAGTAATTGCTGCTGGGGAAGAAACCAGGCTGGAGAACTTTGGGGAAAAGCAGGAGAAAGCTTTGAAATGCAAACTGGAGGTGATAAAGATGTTGGGGTGTGGTCTGGTGGTTGGACTCGGGGGTGTGCTAGGCGCCTCCTGTGTGCTTTGCAGGGGTGGGGGGCAGCGAGGGGAGCCCTTCCCTGGCAGGCTGAGGCATCGGGGCGGTTTTGGCTGCGAGTGGAGCAGCCGAGACGGGGAGATAGCATCGAGGTGCTGCACTGTGTCAGAGGGGGGAGGGCTGGCCAGGTTCCTGCAGGGAGGCACACAGGGACTTTGCATAGCTGGCAGCAGAGCTGTTTACTGAATCCTGAGAAAACTGCCTGGCTGGCATTAGGGATGCATTAAAGTAGCTGAACGCCCAACCTGAGCTTCCTCCTGGCCAGTGGTGCTGTATGGAATGGATCCATGGGATGTGACCCTCAGGACTCCTCTAAGCAGTCTTCCTGTGTGTCACTTCTTCTGGAGGCTGAGCTGCAGAACTCGAGGCTTGAGAGAACTCTACAAACACAAAGATGCCTGGCTGAGGATTCAAATCATGCAATCAGAATTGCTTGGGTTGGAAAAGACCTCCAAGATCATCGAGTCCAACCTTCAACCCAACACCACCTGGCCATTAAACCATGTCCCAAAGTGCCATGGCCACAGGTTTCTTGAACGTGTCCAGAGATGGTGACTCCAGCACCTCCCTGGGCAGCCTGTGCCAGTGCCTGCCCATTCTTGCAGCAAAGAAATTGTTCCTCATCTCCAACCTAAACCTCCCCTGGCACAATCTCAGGCCATTTTCTCTTGTTCCATCACCTGATACTAGGGAAAAGGGACCAAGTCCCACCTCAATCCAACCTCCTTTTCAGGGAGTTGTGGAAAGTTGTGTGTGTGTTAACAGGTTGTCCTGGAAGGTTGTGGATGTCCCTTCCCTGCAGGTGTTCAAAGCCAGGTTGGACAAGGCCCAGAGCAACCTGGTCTAGTGGAGGGTGTCCCTGCCTGTTGTAGGGAGGTTGGAACTAGATGGTCTTGAAGGTCCCTTCCAACCCAAACCTTTCCCAGGCTCCCACACAAGATGTCATTCTGCCCCTGTACTCTGCACTGGTTAGACCTCACCTTGAGTACTGTGTTCAGTTCTGGGCCCCCCAGTTTAGGAGGGACATTGAGATGCTTGAGCGTGTCCAGAGAAGGGCGACAAGGCTGGGGAGAGGCCTTGAGCACAGCCCTACGAGGAGAGGCTGAGGGAGCTGGGGTTGGTTAGCCTGGAGAAGAGGAGGCTCAGGGGTGACCTTATTGCTGTCTGCAACTACCTGAGGGGTGGTTGTGGCCAGGAGGAGGTTGCTCTCTTCTCTCAGGTGGCCAGCACCAGAACGAGAGGACACAGCCTCAGGCTGCACCAGGGGAGATTTAGGCTGGAGGTGAGGAGAAAGTTCTTCACTGAGAGAGTCATTGGACACTGGAATGGGCTGCCCGGGGAGGTGGTGGAGTCGCCGTCCCTGGGGCTGTTCAAGGCAGGATTGGACGTGGCACTTGGTGCCATGGTCTGGCCTTGAGCTCTGTGGTAAAGGGTTGGACTTGATGATCTGTGAGGTCTCTTCCAACCCCGATGATACTGTGATACTGTGATACTGTGATGTCAGGGGTTGGGAGGGACCCAAAGAGATCATTGAATCCAACCCCCTGCCAGAGCAGGACCACACAATCTAGCTCAGGTCACACAGGAACACATCCAGACAGGCCTTGAAAGGCTCCAGAGAAGGAGACTCCACAACCTCTCTGGGCAGCCTGTGCCAGTGCTCTGGGACCCTTCCAGTCAAGAAGTTCCCCCTTGTGTTGAGCTGGAACCTCCTGTGCTGCAGCTTCCACCCATCGCTCCTTGTCCTCTGAATCTGTGAACTCCCCAGCAGCAGAATACCCTGGGAGGAGAGGCAGTGCTGAAGTTCGAAACACCCCTGCGTGGGCAAGCGGCAGGGCTGGGAGCAGAAGGGGCTGTCATTAGCGAGTGCCTCCCGGGCAGCCTCCGCGGGCGGAGCGGCGCGGCCGGGAGGAGAGAGGCGGCGCCGCCGGAGGGGCATGGGCAGGCGGCTGCGGGGTGTGTGCAGCGCCGGCCCTGGGCTGGCAGCTCCTGCTGGCTGCTCCGCCGCTATCACGAGGCTTTAATTGGTAAAAGATGTTCTGTGAGACGCTGCCTCTGCCCTCAGCCCTTGGCTCCGCAGGCGCTCTGCTGCTGGGCGGAGGCGGGAGGCTCGGGCAGGCTGCAGGCTGCCGGCAGGGCTGCGCTGGGGTGAGGTTTCCATGGGTGTATCTGCGAGGAGCTCGGGTCCAGCTGCGCTCCGGGCTGCTGGCCCAGCAGCTCGCCCTCGCCGCCTGCAAGCCACAGGCTGCCTGAGCTAATGGGCTGTGAAAGCCCCACCGGGTGGTTCTCACACCTGCAGAGCCAGCTGCTGCCCGGCAGGGCTGGGAGAGCCAGCAGGTGCCCGAGCCAGGGCTGCAGAGCTGGCGCTGGGCTGTGCCGGGAGCCGCCGCACCCCTCCAGCACGCCCATGGTCCCAGCTCTGCCTCCTGCTCCTGCTCCATGGAAGCATCTTCCTGAGTGCTTGACCATGCAATCACAATGCTTTGGGCTGGAAAAGACCTCTCAGATCATCCAATCCAACTTTCAACCCAACACCACCATGGCTATTAAATCATGTTCCACAGTGCCATGCCCACAGGGTTCTTTAACACCTCCAGGCATGGTGACTCCAGCACCTCCCTGGGCAGCCTGTGCCAATGCCTGACCACTCTTGCAGCAAAGAAATTGTTCCTCATCTCCAGCCTAAACCTCCCCTGGCACAATTTCAGGCCATTTCCTCTCCTTCTATCACCTGATACTAGGGAGAAGAGACCAATCTCTGCTTGGTTCCAGCCTCCTTTGAGGGAGCTGTAGAGAGCAGTGAGGTCTCCCCTCAGTCTCCTCTGCTCCAGGCTGAACAACCCAAGTTCCCTCAGCTGCTCCTCTCAAGACTTGTGCTTTAGACCCAGGGATTTCTTGACTCCTTGTACTTTCATAGGTGCTGATAGGTGTTCTGGAGGTTGTCAGCCTCTTGCCCTTGAGGGATCCCATGGTGATGGTTTAAGTATGCCAGGAGTCATGTGGTGGTGGTGAAAGGAAAGCAAAGTCAGACTGAGAGATTTAGATGCAATTTTGTTGTTTATGATTACAGAGTCCCAGCATGAGCCTGGAAAGGATCTCTGCAGATCTTCCAGCCCAATCTCCCTGCTATAGCAGGGGCACTCACAGCAGCTTGCCCAGCAGCACACTGCCCAGCTGGGCTTGGAAGCTCTCCAGACCAGGAGACTCCACAGCCTCTCTGGGCAGCCTGCTCCAGGCCTCCAGCACCCTCACAGCAAACAACTTTCTCCTGATCTTCAGGTGGAACCTCCTGGCTTCCAGTTTGTGCTCAATTGCCCCCTGGCCTGTCCCTGGGCACCACTGACAGGAGTCTGGCCCCAGCCTCTTGTCCCCCACAGTTCCTTTAGTTCTTGCTGAGCATTGCTCAGATCCCCTCTGGGGCTGCTGTTCTCCAGGCTCAAGAGCCTTGGGTCCCACAGCCTTTCCTCCTCACAGAGATGCTCCAGGTCCCTCAGCAGCTTCACAGTCCCCACTGGACTCTTTCCTGTCTCTCTTGAACTGGGAAGTCCAGAACTGGACTCTCAGCCTCTCCTTACTTGAGGCATTTCCCATCCCAGCACTGTTCCTAGGACAGCAGTTTCTTTGTCGTTACAGACAAAGTTGTGATCATAGAATCATGGAATGGTTTGCGCTGGAAGGGACCTCAAAGATCATCCAGTCCCAGCCCCCTGCCATGTGCAGGGACACCTCCCACCAGAGCAGGTTGCTCAAAGCCTCATCCAGCCTGGCCTTGAACACTTCCAAGGAGATCCTGCTGTGGTGCCGCTGTTGGAGTGGTTGGTAGCACCAAGGGTCACCATCTGTATTTGGTGTTTTGTCTGAGTCTCCTTTGCATAGCAAGTCTCAGGGGTAGCCTCAGCTCACCTCCTGCTGCTTGGGACTTTGTGGCTCACTGGTCTGAATGGTCACTCTGGAAAGCTCTGCATAAACCCCACTGCAGGCTCCTTCCTTCACTGGTTATGGAGTGCTCTTGACGAAGGCATCCATCCCTATCATCTCCTTGCTTACCCTTTCTCTGTTTAATGTGGCCAAGGGATGTTCAGTGTTGGGTGGTTCTGTTTTCCTTCTGACAAATGCTTTTGGCCAGAGTCCTCTCTGTGTTCCTGACGCTGGTGGAGACCTCGATTGCACAACCTGATTAATCACTGCCGGCAGCGGGGGCTCGGCCAGCCGGCTCGGGGTGTGGGGCTCTGCTGCCTGCTGGGCCCACCTCCTCAGTCCTGCTTTCCACTTCAGCTGGAGCTCACCCTGTGTGCTGTGGGTCCAGATCTGATTGTTTCTGGCCTCCTGTGAGGAGAGGCTGAGGGAGCTGGGGGTGTGCAGCCTGCAGCAGAGGAGGCTCAGGGCAGAGCTCATTGCTGTCTGCAGCTACCTGAAGGGAGGCTGTAGCCAGGTGGGGTTGGGCTCTGCTGCCAGGCAAGCAGCAACAGAAGAAGGGGACAGAGTCTCAAGCTGTGCCAGGGGAGGTCTAGGCTGGATGTTGTTAGGAAGTTGTTGTCATTGGACAACATTGGAATGGGCTGCCCAGGGAGGTGGTGGAGTCTCTGTGCCTGGAAGTGTTGAAGCCAAGCCTGGCTGAGGCACTTAGTGCCATGGTCTGGTTGATTGGCCAGGGCTGGGTGCTAGGTTGGACTGGCTGAGCTCAGAGTTCTCTTCCAACGTGGTTGATTCTGTGATCCTCTCTCAAAGATTCAAAAAGCAGGATTTCTTGGTGTTCTTCATTCCCACTTGTCCTGCCATAGCCTTGCCTCTCCTCTCTGTTACAGTGCTGCCCACTGTCACTTGTGGCTGTCTCTGCTGTTGCTGTGGTAACCCTGGGCCTTCAAGTTCTTGAAGCTTGACCCTCTTGGCTTGCTCCTGACTGAAAGCTGATGGGCAAGGGATAAGCCTGGGAGGGATTTTCATGAAGCAAAATGCATCATAGAACCAACCAGGTTGGAAGAGACCTCCAAGATCATCCAGTCCAGTAATAAGTTGGACAATAACTAAAGGCCCGTGAAGATCTGGCACCTCTCTTGCAAGGGTCAGAAATTCTGTGCTGTCTGTGTGGAGAGAAACAAGGAATGGGTTACCCAGGGAGCTGGTGGAATCACCATCCCTGGAGGTGTTCAAGGTACCTGTGGCCATGGCACTTGGGGACAGGGTTCAGTGGCCATGGATTGATGGTTGGAATCGATGATCTTAGAGGGCTTTTCCAGCCAAAACAGTTCTGTTGGTCTATGAGATAACCTGCAGCCTGACCATGCCCTGGCAGCTGCAAGCCCACAGCAGCCCCATGCACAGCATGGTCCAGGTGGTGACCCAAGACCACCTGGAATCTCAGGATGTTGGGAATGGTCCTGAGTGGTGCCACCTTGCAGCAGTGTCTCATTGAGGCTTGTTTTGGGATTGGTGGTGACGTTGGAGACTTCTCCTAGACAAAGCATAGCAGGGCAGGGAGAATCAGGGTGTTCTGGGGACAGCCAAGGCCCTGCCTGTGTGGGTGAGTGGACATGTGGCAGGCAGTGGCATGGATCTCCTGGGCTTTGCCAGCATCCTCTGACTTCCCTGGATGCTGTGCTGAGCGCTGCTGTCACATCCATGCAGCCTCCTGCTCCGTGATGGTCTGTGGGAGCTGTGTGTCCATCTGGAATGAGGATGTTCTCATCTGCCTCTCAAAGGGCTTGCTGTGGCCAAGCTCAGAGCTCTCCATTCACCCACCTGCCTGGTATCCCACACAGAGAGCTTCTGCTGCTGCTTCTTCTCCATCCTTGCTCCTGCTTGCCCCTGGGCTGGTTTGCCTGTCTGTTTTTTGGACAGAGAATCACAGAATGGTTTGAGTTGGAAAGGATCTTAAGGATGACCCAGTGCCAACCAACCTGTATCAGCCAAAGCTGGTGGGGTGCTGAAGGTGTTTCCTGGTCTTTGAGGTAGTTTGAGTCCCATCATGCCAAATTATGTTCAGGTTGCAGCCATGAGCTGTGCCTTGCAGGCAGGGAAGGTGACTGCTCCACGGGTTGGTGGCTGCTGCTGGTGTGGTGGTTTCTACCCTCCTGAGGAGATTAATGCAGAGGTGTAGTTGTGAACAGAGTCCTGTTTTGGTGACCCATTTCCCAGCTGGAGCAGCCCTAGCTGCTCTTCTCGTGCCTCTGTGGGTCCTTTGTAGACTGAGGGCTC
Organism: Pogoniulus pusillus; assembly: GCF_015220805.1. NCBI lineage: Eukaryota > Metazoa > Chordata > Aves > Piciformes > Lybiidae > Pogoniulus > Pogoniulus pusillus. Next base: position 6,241,986 of record NC_087265.1, read on the forward strand.
TTGTGTCAAGTGAGCCTGGATTTGTACTCGTCACCACCAGACAGAAAGCTGCTGGGTAAGCGTTTGTGTGGTTGTGGCAGAGAGCCCTTGGAGCTCCTGGTGACTTTGGGTCTGAGGTTTTGGGTTGAATCCCCTGAATTCTCTGTGGATCTGAAAGGCAGGGAGTTCTGACCACCTCTTTCCAGAAGGTGCCACACTGGTGATTGGATCTGCTGCCTGCTCCCCCTTCCCACCCACACCCCACCAAACTCAGCTCTCACTGTGTCTTTTGTGCTGTCCCCAGCTCTCTGATCAGCCCCTTCACGCACCAAAAGGCCACCAGAAGGTCTCCCTGGGAGCTTTCCCTTCTCCAGGCTGAACAACCACAGCTCTCAGCTTCCAGCCCCTGAAGCTCCCTGTGGTCTCTTCTGGAGCTGCACCAATAGGTCCATGGAGGAGAAGTCATTTCTCTGATTCAGGACTTTCCATCCCTTCTGGGATTAAGAGCAGCTTGTTTCTTTGCTCCTCACTACTGG